>NC_138731.1:34258048-34750485 GCF_965113295.1 Leuciscus leuciscus
TGGGAAAAGGTTTCTTGTGACCAACAGGAGAGAACGAGAAAGAGTAAAAATGGATCAGTGGTTTTATGTGCCCTAAAAAGATATTCCTACTTTAGCTTTTCAAAGGCAATCCTCCTGAGATGCAGGACTTAGTGAGCCAGGCTTCACCGATAGATCGGAGAGTGTTAGCCTTTCAGAAAATACTCCTTCAAAACCTCTCAAGTATGTGATGGAACTAATCTACTCCTCTCCATGGAGTTTGAACGGTAAACATCATGGTCTGACATGAACAATACGAATTGCCATGAGGCTGTGTTGGTTAATCTGATGAGACCAGTCCAGTATGAGGTACTTCTCTTTACTCCCTGCTTGGATATTACATTTTCATTAAACAATATGTATACATTTTCCTGTTTCAATTGTTATTTTATTGCCAATGTGTGAGCAGCTTGTAGTGGAATAAAAAACGAGACCTCCCCGACTTCGTAGATTGTATATGAAAGCCTGAAGGCTGATTTCTGCAGGGAAAATCAAAGGGATGTGACGTTTACGTGAGCTCCCAAAAGCCTCTCTTCTGTTCAATGACACATGAAATGAATGCTTTAAAATGTTTAGGATAATGCCGAAAAAGCTATTCTGTACTGTAACATCAATGTGTCATGCAAAGAAAAGGAAGAATTAAAACAACTAGATGTACCGCATTGCGGTACAAAATATGACCGCCGCTCAGGCCTGCACAGGCTTTCCACAAAAATAAATGACGTGGAGTAATTTGGCTGTATTGCGTGTTTATGTATATACCTAAAAAAAGTAATAGTATGTGCATGTCTGTCTGTGTGTGTGTGTGTGTTTGTGTATGTGTGTGTCTGTGTGTGTGTGTGTGTGTGTGTGTGTGTGTGTGTCTGTGCGTGTATGTATGTGTGCGTACATGTGTGCGCGTGTGTGTTTGTGTGTGTGTGTCTGTGCATGTGGATTTGTATGTGTGTGTATGGGTGTGTGTCTGTGCGTGTGGATGTCAGTGTGTGTGTGTGCATGCTTGCGTTTGTTTGTATTCCTGCATGTGTGTGTGTGACAGTATCATCCTAAACCAGCAACCCTTCGCTCAACAGCACCATCTACAGGCCGATGAGTGTACAGTCACTAAATGTGCACATAAATGAATTTATTTTATACCCCCCCATGGATGAAATTCTACAAAACTTAGCAGAGGATACCCCCAGAGGATGTCAAGTTAATCATACACATGAAATATGGTGCAGTTCTGAACATCTCCACTGAAGATAGGGGCGATTAAAGCAGAATAATATTGCATTTTCATTTTTTATGGGAGGGGCGCAAATCACAAATGAGTGATTATGGGCTAGGTTGATGTGGGCCCTTAAGAGCAACATACCATAAAAATTTCTTCATCCTCGGTGCCACGGTTCAGGTAGTTATTTAGGAAAAACTGCATTTTTTTGGGTTTGGGGGGGCCCAGCGCGGGGGGGGAGTGGCCCCCGGGGACCAAACGAAATTTTTCCTTAGAATTCTAGTGGGGCTACATGCCCACCAAATTTCATGTTCCCCGGTGCTTCGGTGTCCCTGGTATCGTTGACGAAAAATTTAAGGGGGCCCCAGCGCGGGGGGGGAAGTGGCCCCCGGGGACCAAACGAAATTTTTCCTTAGAAGTCTAGTGGGGCTACATGCCCACCAAATTTCATGTTCCCCGGTGTTTCGGTGTCCCTGGTATCGTTGACGAAAAATTTAAGGGGGCCCCAGCGCGGGGGGGGAAGTGGCCCCCGGGGACCAAACGAAATTTTTCCGTAAAAGTCTAGTAGACCAACATACCATAAAAATGTCTTCATCCTCGGTGCCACGGTTCAGGTAGTTATTTAGGAAAAACTGCATTTTTGGGGGTTTGGGGGGGCCCAGCGCGGGGGGGGAGTGGCCCCCGGGGACCAAACGAAATTTTTCCTTAGAAGTCTAGTGGGGCTACATGCCCACCAAATTTCATGTTCCCCGGTGCTTCGGTGTCCCTGGTATCGTTGACGAAATATTCAGTAAGGTGACAAAAAAAAAAAAAAAAAAAAACTTTGACAATCCCTATATGACCGCTTTCGCTAGCTACGCTAGCGGCGGTCATAATCTCACATAGTCAGCTATATATAGTCTATAATCAAACCATCAAACAGTGTCATTTTAATGACCTCATCTGTTGACACGATGCTGGTGAATTGCAGAGCTTGTTTAAGTATATCCACATCGCTATAATCAGATGCTTTCTTAACTGCTGCTTTCTTTCCGCTGTCATTTTTGTTGTGTTTATTTTGTTTTTGAGAGGAAAGCGTGCAGCACATATATTCATATAAACTTCTCTCTGGGCGGATTCTGGATGTTCGTTGACAGTAGATTGCTGCAAATGTATTTCAAACTTCTTTTTACTTCTAAACGAAGAACGAAAAATAACTTTGCTGTGAGTATATCTGGCCTTGAATCACGGTCTTGTAAGTTACGTGTGCACACACAAGCAATAGGTTGTTGGCTGTAGTTCACTTAATGGCCACCGATGTCGCTAATAACAAGGGTTTATGAATTCTACATATAGCCTCTTTAAATTCATATTAATACGTATCTTCATCTTTGGTCAGCAGCATTAAGCCAGAGAAATGTGGTTCATGGGGTCCTAAAAATAAGACAGGACAAATAAATGAGGTGAACATGTACACAAACACAAGCATTTTATACAAACAAATGACTGAAACACTTAACTTGAGGAATACAGATGGTGAAAAACTTTACAGGCATGAAATTCATTTGCACAAATCATTTTTCCCCAAAAGGTTTCCTGAGAAATTGTTTGTGGCTGTTGAGAGAATAATGAACAAGATGATACATGTGTTGACTTACCATCATGGTGGTGACTTGGGAAGCGAAGGCTGACCCACTTTAGACACATGTGAAGTTGATGTATGTTAGGTGTTAAGAAAGAATAGCATAAAAAAAAAAACAAGAAGAAAGGCTTGATTAAAACCTTGCGGGACTCAACAGGCACATTTATTTGCTCTACTTGAGTCTAAGTGGATGATTAACATGTGTAACATCAAAGCTTGCTCTTTTCCCTAGTTTCCCTAAACATTTCCTAGGTTTTAGCACCAGTTTTGTGTTGCTTTAGTTCTAATGTTTTAACACTTATGGAGAACTGCAAGAACACTATACTTTTTCCCCTTTTTTTACCGTTATTTCCACAGGACCCGAAAGAACCACATACTGAGATTCGAACTCTGGTTGTGCACTTCATGTCAGAAAGCTGTCCATAAGTCCATCATTATAATTTTTCGTCAACTATCCCATGATGAAATAATGGATCAGTTGACTTCCTATTTAAATGTGTAGCCTCAATGAGGCCAAAGTTCTTGTGTGATTAATAACATTCATCACACAGCTAGGTCCTGAACCAGACAGTTCAATATATTAGCATTAAAAAGGTTACATTTGGTGTAAAATCAATCAAATAATCAATCAAATAGCATTGCATTGCATTAACATCTTGATTTTACAAGTGTAATGAGAAACTGCTTACAACATATTATCTGTTTAAGTATCTTATAATAAGTAACAAGCTTTTATCTACTAGTACAAATGAACCAAGCATCAGTATTTTGGAATGGAATTTTGGAATGACTCTTTTGTTGTAATTTTATGTTAAACCACAAAGGCCCAAATTTGCATTCATTTTTGGGCAAGAAATGAACTCTTAAGATAAAAAGGCTTTATCTAATATTGTTTGAAAATGTATTCTAAAATTGCTTCAACCTGAAGGCCAGTCGTGTGATATCAAAGGCCCGCTTTGTGAAAACATGACCCTTACAATCTTTCTGTTGGTTATTTCTTCATTTGAGCTGCACATTTTAACAGCAGAGATGGAAGAGTCACAGGGGTGAGAAAATCACTTGGAAAAACATGTTTGCTGTCCATATTTCTTCACGGTTTACGGCTACAGTATCCTGCCTTTCAAAACACACCATTAATGGTAGCAGTAAATCAAATGCCCTCAAACGCTTACCTGCAAACATGGGCTAAAATGATGAGCAGTGCGATGTTGCAATGCTTGCAAGTTTGGTAAATGGAATTAGAAGGACCAAAGACTAAAATAATGCAATAATGCATTATTTTATTTATTTATTTTTAGAAACTGCTTGCTCAGTTGTGCAGATTCTGGGAGCATTTCCACAAAGAAGAGTCTGCATATGTTATACGATATATAAGAATATGTCTTGCATTATATGATTAAATCTAAAATGACATTTATATCTTATACTACATATTAGTGCTTATTGGGTGAAAACAGTCTTTAAAAATACTTAAATGTGCCATATCCCATATTTATGCTATTGTTCTATTAAGCTATTGTTGGCATATGTTTCTCTCCAAATTGGCATATGTTTTTTGAATCTAGATCTGTATTAGGTCTAGGTTTTCATTGAATTTTCTGCAATGTTTTACTGCTCTTTGATGACTCATGTTATGTCTGAACTGATCAAATAATATAAGGAAACAACCTTGTGCAAAAGATTTATTCCCACCCACATTCACAAGCACCTCCGCACAGTCAATGAAAAGTCTCTGCAGGTTTTTGATCTCATCATGCATATTGAATATCCAGTGTTACATTGGGAAGGAGAAAGGATTAGTGTCACTGTATAGTTTGATCCTGCGGTAGACATAAATTTGTTCCACGATGATACAGAATCCCAGACTCTCAGGTGACCCGACACTCACTTGACTGTAATTTCAATGCATGATAAAAAAGCTAGATAAATTAGCAGTTTTATTCCTACTCTAATTGAGTCACTGCACTTATGCTATCTGCTAGTATGTTGTCTTGCAGTTTGCAATCAGGTTTCAAATGTAGGCCAGAGTCTCAAGTGACCAAGTGTTGATCTGCTAGTCTGGACTAAACAAACACAGTCCTGTGAACCACACACCACTGGTTAGTTCTTTAATAAATGAAATTAATTTCATAAAGGAAAAATAAAAACTTAAAGCTGTCACAGAATATAAAATATGGTCATGTCTTAACACAAAGGTCTGTTTGTTAGAGCATGAGCTGGGTAAACTGAAGGCTGTGATGTTTAAAGCATAACTATTGCAGCTTTGGGTTTTCAGTTACTTAAATCAATATTTCATATGTCCATGTGAAATTGCCTTTGGATCTCAAAGCACACTTATTTCAGAATATGAATTGTTTCCTTCTTAACATTTCCTTGTGCTTTTTGGGTTTTCTTGCTCATTTCCTTGCTTGCACTAGAGTTTGGAATGGCAATAATAACTCTCTAACTCCCTTGATATTGTCTTGAATTGCTGCCTTCTGCAGCCCTTGCTGAGGATAGCCTTCCCCTATTTTAAACAAACCACAGCAAATTCATTTGTCATTAAAGTCATTTAAAACTTCCTACCTAAAAAAAAGTATGATTTTTTTTATAAATAACCAGTCAGATATGTATTAGAGACAATGTGACAATATCCAGCTAAAAAATAAATATATCTGAATCAAGAAACTGCATTGCCTTGAATATTTTTTTTCTGCAAGTTACATTGTTACACCAGTAGGTGGCGACAAGTGCTCATCTTTATGAGCGAGTCATCAAAACAGTAGGGCTGAATCCAAATCGCCCCCATACCCTCTTTCAATATTCCCTATTAGTCCACCAATAAAGTTCACGTGAGGGAGTGAATGAAAATTGGATTTGAATTCGGACACTGCTTGGAAGGGCAGTTGGAAGGGCTGTTGCTTTTGCATAGTTTGTGCAATTAATTAATTTAATTAATTAAGAAAAATCTATTAAAAAGAACTTATACTTTTATGATATTAAGCTGTACCCTCATTTGACCAGCGTCTTTGAAAATGGATGGATGGATGATTCAGCTGCAGGTGCCATCTTCTGGTCAGATGCAGGAATTCATTCGGCGCGACTCTCACAGTGCATTATCGGTATTCTGTAGCCGCTGATCGTTCATCGGTTGTTATTCTTGCTATCGCAAAGTGACGCAAAGTGACGCTGATAGGTTTTTTTTAGGTGTTTTTTTTTTTTTATATATATAATAATTGCTTAGCCTTAGAACATAGCCTACAGTACAAAACCAATGCCAGCTCAATGCTAGGAGTTACTGGATGTAAGGAGAGTCTCCATGTAGGATTAAGTTCCTTACAAAAAATGGAAAAGTAGGGCTTAGCACCGTGAAATTTACATTTGTGTGAGAAAAAATTTGCTAGAAAAATAATTACGTTTGTCAATATTGGTCCTTTTACATCATCAAAGTTGTGATCAAATGTGACCAAATAAAGCATCTTTGTCCAAGGTACTTTGATGTCGCTCTGCGCAGCGAACACATCTGCAGCTTTTATGAATGAGTAATTAAACTATATTGCCCTTGTGATTTGTTTGAAACCATTGTCTTTGACAGTGCCAGAATTGACCATGTAACGACAATATTGTGTCTAAAATGTAAGTAACTTACTAAATTATTGTTTACTGAACTGTTAAAAGCAATATCACATTGCTAAATAACATTGATTAGAATATGAGTTTGGTGTGGTGTGTTTTGTGTTTTGTGGAGCTTGACAGCCCCTGATCTCAATTCAGTATTCATCAGTGTTGTGTTTTTGTTGTCTTATCCCATATTCCTTGCTTTAAATGCAAAATAGATTATATTTTGTGATCCCCATTGCCAGTTTTTTAAAAACAAGCAGCAATATATACCACTTCGGGATTTACAGGTCTAAACCATGTTTCATTTCAGGCTCCACTGAATGTTAAACAACAGCTGAAAAATTCCACACTTTTTCATACCTCTATTTCGCCACACAGAGGCTGATGAAATCCTTTGGGTGGGTGAAACAATTATTCAGAAGGATTCTGTGAAGTTGCATGCTTATAGAGGTGCTAATTACCTCTGAGAGTTCAGCAGAAGCTTTAGGTTTTCTCTAGTGTCTTTATTAGCTTATTAATTATGAAACAATGCATAGGTGGTTCACCTGGAAGCGGGAAACTTTTTCTGCATTAAAAACCCACAACCCAACTCTAAATCCCACTGCTCGTAGGTTGCGTATTATTAGAGGCAATGAAAGTAGCGTTTAAATGAAGAATGCATAACACAGATTGAATTTAAAACAATATAGGCCTAGCTCTGTTCAGTTGTTTGGAACAAGGTGAATAAAATAAATAAATACCTCCTCGTAATTTGGAGGACAAGCATGCAGTTCTTTGGTAATAACACGTCCCGGAAATAAATAAATTCAGTCTGCTCATAAAGGCATGCTTTTTGTCATTTTCGAGAAGCCTGGAAAGCGTCAGTAAGATGAAATGTCTCTGGAGACTAACTCACCTGGGGAAGGATTCGGATCTTAATCATGAGGGACCCAGTTCCCTCAATGCTGCCAGGCGCTCTGGCATTCCATAGAATGTATTTGCATTTTTGTAAATCTTTAAAAATGGCATCATACCACTGCTATGGGTCAAAAGCAACCTCATTTAAATCTTTTGACTATGAAACCAGTAATATATCTTTGTACTGGCTTTCAAAATTGCTCTCTTTTATGCGCTGTCAGTAGTTCCAGCATACCAATAGTGCTTCCATCTGCACGGCTGATTTTAATCTTTTGTAATTGGGAGGTACGGATGACTCACTTTGTGGGATTGATCTGCACAGTAATTTCCTTAAATGATAATGTGCAAATTAAGTTGCTATACACAATCGCATTTTAGAAGTCACAGCAAGTGTAAAGAGCCTTTAAGCTATTAAAACCTTTGCAATGTGTCATCATGTCAATCACAGAGATAACTAAAGGAGGAAACGTTCAGTATCATCTATTCCTAACCGTTTAACTTTCCACTAGCTCAAAATGTGTAATGTTATGTATATGGGCCTACCTGTGTAATCCATATTGATACCATATTTAAAGTCTATATAAAATTAGATTTGTTCCTTTTTTTTAGCATACATTACTAGTCTTGTGGTGAACAAGTTAATTGTAACAAGTCAACGTGAGGCAGTTAATGACAGTCTGTCTGTGTCTCCGTGGCCTACATCTGTGTTAAGTGATTAATTTACACCAAAACAAAAGATACAATATATGCTTTCATCTTGGAAAATATAATTTTTGTCTTACTTTTTTTAATGAACTTAGACAAGCTCAATGCGGACTCATTTTCTGTCAGTTCTTTTTCGTGAATGTGTGCAAAGGATTGTGGGTGATTGAAGTATGTGAAGGATACACTTGATGCATCCTTCAAAATGAGCTGAATCAAGGACGCAAAGCGAAGGCTGCCTTCCAAGGTTCATTTTAATTGAGACTGTCTTCGGCGGCACTTGATGACGTGGCAGCCGAGATATGCGGCCTTACTAGGACACAGCCTTCCAATTGAAAAGCACCCCAAATAATTTTACCGTTTTTATCACATGACCAAGGGTGGCAATTCCTAAAGACTTGTATAGAAAGGTGTGACTTTAAAGCAGTGCATGCCGGTTAGAATTTCTAACCCACTGTGGCATATGGCATCATAGTACCACGAAAGCGTTTCGAGAGCAATCCTTTGTGCAGTTTCTTCAGAGCGGCTGCTCAAGCTCTGATTTCACGATTGGCCGGATTCGCTGATGATGTTAATGTTATATTGTGTCATGTTTATACAAAAATAAAATTGGTATTCAAATAGCATAGGCTTATGTTGAACTTTATTCTTGAACATACAGGCACTGCATTAAGTAGTAACCTACATAAAGTATTGAATTAAATGTTTTTCTGTTTCTGCAAACACATCTAAAACGTTGGTGTATTTGACAAATATTGCAGCTAATTCACTTCATCTGTTATCTGAAGCAGAAAGTGTACAACTTGTTGAAATTGTTTTGCTGTCGTATATTACATACACTTTCGTTAAGCATGAAAAATATTTTAATATGTAGCCTAGTTTAAGTTTAGTACTAGGTGAGAAATATGTATGATAGTAAAGTTAAATAGTAACTATCATGGAGTCACAAAGGCGATATATTAAAAACAGGCATATATATATATATATATATATATATATATATATATATATATATATATATATATATATATATATATATATATATATATATATATATATATATATATATATATATATACACATAAACAGTGGAGAAAATTATTATTTGGTCCCCTGCTGATTTTGTAAGTTTGCCCACATACAAAGAAATTAAGGGTCTATCATTTTTATGGTATGTTTATTTTAAAGGATAGAGACAGAAAATTAACCAAAAAATCCAGAAAAAAACACATTATGAAGGTTATAAATTTGCATTTCAGTAAGTGAAATAAGTATTTGATCCCCAAGCAAAACATGCCTTAGTACTTTGTGGAGAAACCTTTGTTGGCAAGCACAGAGGTAAGATGTTTCTTGTAGTTGGTCACCAGGTTTGTACACATCTCAGAAAGGGGTTTTGTTCCATTACTCTTTACAGATACTCTCTAAATCCTTAAGGTTTCTAGGCTGTCGCTTGGCAACTCAAAGTTTGGCTCCCTCCACAGATTTTCAATAGGATTAAGGTCTGGAGACTGGCTAGGCCACTCCATTACTTTAATGTGCTTCTTCTTGAGCGACTCCTTTGTTGCCTGGGCGGTATGTTTTGGGTCATTTTTATGCTGGAAGACCCATCCACGACCCATCCTCAGAGTTCTGACTGAAGGAAGGAGGTTCTCGTCCAAGATTTGATAGTATTCGTCCATTGGCCCCGTCCCCTCAATACGGTGAAGTCGTCCTGTACCCTTAGCAGAGAAACAGCCCAAAAGCATAATGTTTCCACCGTGCTTGACCGCAGGGATGGTGTTCTTGGGGTCATAGTCAGCATTTCTCTCCCTCCAAACATGGCGAGTTGAGTTGATGTCAAAGAGCTCTATTCTGGTCTCATCTGATCATAGCACTTTCTCGCAAGCCTTCTCTGAATCATTAGATGTTCATTGGCAAACTTCAGACGGGCCTGTACATGTGCCTTCTTGAGCAGGGGGGCCTTGCGGGCGCTACAGGGTTTCAATCCATTGCGACGTAGCGTGTTACCAATGGTTTGCTTGGTGACTGTGGTCCCAACTGCCTTGAGATCATTCACAAGCTCCTCCCGTGTAGTTCTGGGCTGATCCCTCACCTTTCTCATGATCATCCTTACCCCATGAGGCGAGATCTTGCATGGAGTAACATATTTTTTTGATTTTTGATTTTGTATTTCTTCCATTTCCGAATAATCACACTAACAAAAATCTCCTTCTCACCAAGCTTCTTGCTGATGGGCTTGTAGCCCATTCCAGGTCTACAAACTGGTCCCTGACGTTTGACAGCTCTTTGGTATTGCTCATGGTGGTGGAGAGGATGGAATGGAAGATACAGATTCCGTGGACAGGTGTCCACTGACATTAGGAGTACTTTCTTAAAGTGACAGGGCTAATCTGTGTTCCACATGGGCACAACCAATCTGTGGGAGGCAGAATTCTTGCTGGTTGGTAGGGGATCAAATACTTATTTCACTTGATCAAATGCTAATCAATTTACAACCTTTATATAATGTGTTTTTCTGGATTTTTTGGTTGATTTTCTGTCTCTATCCGTTAAAATAAACCTACCATAAAAATGATAGACCCTTCATTTCTTTGTAAGTGGGCAAACTTACAAAATCAGCAGGGGATCAAAAAGTATTTTTCCCACTGTACCATCTGCACCTTCGCGAGTGGCTATAGAGCCCGATTCTAGAATGGCAATCTCTGCTGTATTTTCTGCAGGTGAAAGACGATGCTGGCTGAGGCTGCAGTTGCTTTTCCTTCCTCTTGACTCCTTTGCGGCAAGGTTTTTATTTCTGGTTTCCTCGGCTCTCTGTACGCCCTGTCTGACAACAAGCCGCCAGGCGGAGCGGTCTTCTGCCTGGCTCTCCCACGTGCCAACGTTGATGTCAGACAGCTTCATGTCTTTTCTTGCAGATATCTCTGTAGCGCAGTCGTGGACGTCCAGTCAGTCGGGAGCCCTCAGCCAGCTCGCCGTACAGTAGGTCCTTGGGAATGCGGCCTGGGCCCATTCTCCTGACGTGGCCGAGCCAACGAAGGCGCTTCTCGCTAAGTATGGCAGACATGCTTCTAATGCCAGCGCGTTCCAGAACCTCTGTGTTAGGTACTTTGTCCTGCCATTGGATGCGCAAAATACGCAGCAGACGGGGCGTATATATATATATATATATATATATATATTTTTTTTTTTATAAATATAAAAAATATTGTTGTTTCAACATTTATATTAACAGCAATAAATAGAGATTCTGATTTGCAAACAAATGACTCTTATGAATTGGTTCATTCCGGTGAATCAAAACCATAGAGCGATTCCTCAACAAATTAATCTAAAAAGCCGTTTTTTTTATTTAATTTTTATCGAATCACAACAAGCGCAATTGAACAGACTCTTATGAACAGTGTTTTTGTTTTGTGAGAAAAGAAATAGTGTGAGTACACCTTTTGCAATAAATGTTGTACATTAATTTGTAATTTAAATTATTTAAATTATTATTAAAGGTGCATTAAGCAACTTTTCATGTTAAAAATACCCGTTTTCTAACCCAAACATGCTTAAACAATTGCCTGATGGGCTGAATGAGCCCTTCTCTGATCACTGAGATTGTCTCTATAATCCTGTAAAGTAAAATAAATAAGAGGGATTCGGGCCGGAATTTTAGACTGGACGTGACGTCATGCGCGTTCACGGCACGCTCACCTGGCTGTCTGGCAGGTTTGTGTATTCGCCGCCATTCTCCGTAGAAGATGGATTCTAAGAGACCGGCTTGTAGTTCATTTCAAACACCAATGCAAACTCCACGTAAGATAAAAAAAAGAAAACTTTTGTCCGTGAGCGTGCACACTTCTGGCTGCAGTTTCGCTTGCCGCCAGAGGGGGCATAGTTCTGCAAAAACGCAGAGACTTGCGCAATGCACCTTTAAACTGAACAAATATTCTATTTGGTAAGTGTTTTGAGAAGCATCACTATTGTAAGTTTGGTTTATAATTTCTGCAGCTATGAGTTTCCAGATCTGTTCCACAGTGCATAAGGGCCAATTTGTAATATGTCAGTCAGTGGGCAGAGAACATCTTAGTGTGAGAAGATGTCAAAAAACAAAAACAAAGGAAGGCTTCTTCCACAAAGAGGGAGGAGAATAACCTAAGCTTGAGTGGTGAAATCTGCTAATGCTGTTTTTCTCTCAGGTTGAACGTAAATCTTAAGCAAGATAATGGATATCTCGGTATGAGCTTATAGAAGAACAAGTGCACTCAATGCTAATGCCCACTGGTGTGAGCATTCACAAATAGAAACATTCATTATTTAGGATATGGCACTCGAGACAGTGCTCTTCATTCTGTGGTTTGAACTAAAGGATGAATTCCACCTGACACAGTTCAGCCTCACTCAATCAATCATACAGGCAAATGCAAGAGGTGGCATTCTTTGACCACAAAGTGTCAGCCTTGATAAATCTTGATTATGAATTGTAAATTGTGGCTTTCTGTTGACAGTATGGTTTAGTAATGAGAAAGGCCTGATTTCACACACACACACACACACACACACACACACACACACACAGAGAGAGAGAAAAATCACAACACAGACTCATTGGAAAAACGTACCTGTGGCACCATAAGTACCAATACGTAGCTTATATCACTGCAGTTTCCAACAGAAATGAACACTGGAGGCAGTAAAAAATCTTTTTCATGCACAATTATGATTACAGGGGCAGATTATGAATTAATAAAGACTTGTTTCACGCGGCTCCTTGCACAATTATGTTATGACCTCGAAACACTTTTTACCATAGTGCATGATTTGTGAACAAATTTTCCACTACTAGTCATTTGACAACTTGAAGTTAAAGAAGCAAATTAAGAGTTTTGTGTGTAGTGTGCAGTTAAAAGTAAGGTAGGGCATTTTCGGAGTGGCTATAGCAATCTGGGGTGTCGTTGCCAAACCGATCACCGAACCGATGCTCTCGAGCCAAATGGTTTGTTCAGTGAGTATGGCCCGACGGAAGGAAAAAAAATAAACCAAACCATTTTTAAACTTTTCTTTTCAATAATCAAGGTTATGTGTCGATTCAATTAATAATCCACATATTACATATTTTAAAATATTACATAATTCACTGATGTCTGTTTGTAAATTGTTTGCAAATTACATGGACAGGACATTTATGAAGCGATCTGAAATTCTGAATCTGCGTCGTTGAAACAATGGATGTTAATTGAGTACAAAACACTGCACAAAACCAGCACCAAGAGTAGAATTAATGGTAAGTATTCAAGTCACTTGTATTTAGTCTATATTGATACACTGTTTACCATTTGATCAAACTATCATAGTTGGTTAATGAAGCCCAAGCCTTCAAGCCTATTATGTGAAGTGTAGGCTGACAACAACACGCGAAATGGTGACATGAAAGGACTTGTATTTTAACATTTTTGATAATTATGCAGCGATAGTATATAGCCTTATAGTATGTACAGTAGCCTACCGGTCAAAACATTTGGTCACATTACTATTTTTTTTTAATGTTTTTGAAGAAGATTCAAATTACAGATTACACATTTCAATTTAAAATAATGGTTTTCTATTTTAATATACTTTAAAATATCATTTATTTCTGTGATGCAAAGTTGCTTTTTCAGCATCATTACTCCAGTCTTCAGTGTCGATCCTTCAGAAATCATTCTAATATGCTGATTTATTATCAATGTTGGAAACAGTTGCGCTGCTTAATGTTTTTTTGCAACCTGTGATACTTTTTTCAGGATTCATTTGATAAGTCTTTACTTTCATTTGATAAGTCTTTTACTTACTTTTTATCAATTTAACACATCCTTGCTGAATAAAAGTATTATTTTTTTTTAGAAACAGTAGTGTATTGGTACAAAATATTTCTATTTTAAATAAATGCTGTTCTATTTTAAACTTTTTAAACTCAGAATCCTAAAAAAGTATCAAAGGTTATATAAGTATATTAAAGCAGCACCAGAGCCCGTCTACGGAGAGCCTTGGCACTTCCTATTAGCCCCATTGTATCGATCTTGGTTGCAGTTCCATTAGAATTCCACTGGAGGTGATCGCGGGCGAGTGCAGACTGAATGGGAGTCTATGGGGCTAGACGGCTAAATGTGTCTCTTTCACCCGATTGCCGTTGAGAAATCTCAAATTTTATTGTAGGTTTTGCCAGTTCAACATGGGTTATAGGTCGAAAATTGAATGAACGAGTACTTATGTCCTTTCGATTTCTTACAGGTTGAGTTGTTGTTGCCCATAACACGCTAGCATTCTGCTAATGAACGCTGATTGGTCAGTGAAGGACTGATTACGACCAGAGATACCGCTTGATGGCATCGTGGCATCCGAAGCAGGACCAGAAACAAACAAAACAAAAACTCATCTAGCACGTGTATTTACCTGTGTCAGCTGTGTTGTCGATGCCTCGAAAGAAAAGAAAGTGCAGAGCGCGAAAGCACCAACGCGACTGAAGGATTGCCGTAAAGCAGTATCTCTGGTCGTACGATGTGTATGACGTCATTGACACTTTAACCTGTTAACCCTCACCAGTGCGTCGGCGCACTGAAGCGTTTTTTTATTTATTTAGTTCAAAGTTACTATCAGATTAAATGTTTTACCTTGACAAACTATACATCATTAAAAATATATAAGACTCAAGTTTCAGTATTTGACAACTATTGTATTCTGAGAAACTTATAGTGACAGTTATGTCTTAATTTGTGTCAGGAGTTATGAAATGAAAAAATGCGTTGATCCCTTTAATATGAATTATGAGCGTCAGCTGGTCCATTCAGAAAAAAAAACTCCGTGCTGTCGTCATGACAGTGCTTCACAAAACAACGTCCCTCAGGGCTTTTAGCTCAAAAATGTGCAGACTTGGAGAAATATTGATATATTCTCATAGATTCACATCATATTTCTATAGACAGGAATAATATTTATTGAATTTATACCCAAATGCGTCGATATAATCATTATGAGCGCTTCTTACTGAGATGTGCTGTGTTTTCAATTCATACCAATAGCCAGAGGGCGCTACATGCACAATAATACTCCATATATGGAACATGAAGAAGAGCCATAATCATGTGACCTTCAAGGACGTCACTGATAGCAGCAGCTACACACAAAGCTAACACAGAGATCGCTGTAATATGCAGATATAGACGTTTTGAAGACAATAAACATGATTGCAAATGATATTTGATATTTGAGTGTTCTTCAAGCAATGCCAGGTATTTTTATAATAATAGATTATATTTATAATGTAATGCTAATCGATATAGACTTTATCATCGTGCATACTATAAATAATATATTTTCTTTCTGATTTTTTTTTTATCTGAAGCCAAATTAGATCACAGAAGATTATTTAAAACAATCGGCTTGCGTTATAAAATAAGTTTGAAGCACAAACATAGTTTTAATCTCATAAATGGTCGTGTATTGATGGTGTGCTAAGCTAACATGCTAGCTAGCTCAGGTGCACCTGTCACCTAGAAGTTATTCTTTTATGGGGTTTTTTTCTAAATAGTAATGCTTTTCTGAAATGTTTTAGTGCATTTGATACAGTTTCAAATATAAGTGAGAACTTTGATCAAATAAATTAGGGATTGAAACCCTATGAATAGCCTGTGAATAGCCAGTCGTTAGTAACTATAATGCAGACAAAAGATATGCATATTTAGATCCATAACCAGGCTGGAGAGGTGTGTGAATGTGTACTGGGGAGACTGAGACTGAATGGGGCTCGTTTGCACCACAAAACAATAGAGACAATAGACTGAATAGATGATTTAGATGATGACTAAACATCAGTAGCATTTTAAGAGTCTAATCAAAATAAAGTAATTTGACATGATCTTGAAAAACATTTAACCAAATACAGAGTTTTAGACTTATCATTTTCAGATTTTAAATATAACATGGTCACACATATGGCTTTAGCTGCAGTGCGTTTCTAGATTGCTCCAGGGCCCACTTCAATTTTATTTTCATGAATATGTTTAATAAAAATAAATTTCTAATAACTTTACAAAACTTTGAAGCTATTTAAAAAAAGTTTTTTTCATTATGACAATAATTAATTCTACATTTACAATAAACTACCAGGTGTCAGCTTTCAAATGAGATCATACTTGTGCTTTTAGTGCAAAGGGTTCATGAACTGTATCTGTTTCAGTTTGGGTATGTCATTTCTGGGGATTTTTCAAAAGTGGCGTTGCAGCTTAACAGGTTAAAAGACTTTTTAAAGCAAATAAGTGACTCTAAAAAATCTAATACCCAGCAATGTGTAATTTCTTTGCATCTCCTTTCGAATACAACATTCAAATTACTAGACAAAAAATGATATCCTGAGAAAAGTGGATTTTGATGGGTATAGCGCCATAGACCTCCATTCATTCTGCACTCGCCTGCGAGCGCCCCCGCATGGACAGAGACGTGTTACTGCAGCCAGTCCAGAAACCGGAAGTAAGCAGAGAGTGCCAATTCTCTTCCTATTAGCAATTCTCTGGCAGCACTCAGTAGCTTCGGGACTTCTTCGCTGTATTCTCGCTTTTTGCTCGCAGGTTTCTCTCTAGAGCTCCCCCCACAGCTTCGGAATAGATATTTGACAACACTGTTGTAAAAACTCGTTGGTGATTCTCTAGTCTCAGCCTCAGACGTCACGCCCACGGAACGTTGGCTAAACGTCAGATGCGTATGGTACACTTAACTGGAAACACTTCAGGAATGTCGAAGTCGTCGTCTGATTGGTTGAATTTTATCGGATTTCCGGGGGGCGCGAGTGTCGTGTTTATTTTCGGTCCGCCGGGAAACAAATGTCATGACGCCGAAACCCCTCGTGGAAGAAGAAAGCCGTTGTTTTTACAACTGAGACAATGAGCGCTTACCACGATCAACTAAACGCTGTATTTTCAAAAGTATGTGAAGTTCGCGGCTCCATTGATGCAGTAAACTTGCACAAGGTTCTTGAATGAATAATTTATTAGATGCACGCCGGTCTGTTATTGTAGGGACATCAACATTATATTGTCACGCCCCTAAATACGACGCGGTACAAAACAAACTGTGATTGGTTGTGTTACATGTCAGTCAAACGTCCTCTTGGGCGGTCCTTGGCCAAGAAATGCTGCGATAGAGTCCAGACCTTCTGCCGTCAGTCTGAAGGTCTGGCTATGCGAGACTAGTGATTCTCAGACACCATAGGCTAGTAGATCAACGACATCAAAACAGACGGGACATTCTTTAAAACGTCTTCTTCATTCGGGTTCGAACAGCGTGAGGGAGCGCAATAATGACAGCATTTTAGCAGATTTCTTTTGGCCGTAAAGCAAATGTTTACATCGCGAGACCTGATATCACGCGAGACTTCCTGACGCAGCGGCCGGCGGCCCGCCGGCTCAAAGTTGCAAGTGCGTATTTTCCGCTCACGGGCACCAGTGACCCGAAATAAGTAATATAACCATTCCAATGACTCCGAAGCTGTTCAGTTAAGGTAAAAAAAGTTACTTAGTTCACCTTTAAAATGGAAAACTATTTTTTTTTATTGTAGTAATATTTTATAATATTACAGTTTTTTTCTGTATTTTTGATCAAATAAATGCAACCTTGATGAGGATATATATATATATATATATATATATATATATATATACTGTATATATATATATATTGATCTGTTACTGACCTGTGAACTTCACTGTTATGAACTGAATTGATTGAATCCCTTCCTAGTTAAACAGTTCCATTCAAATTAGTTCAAATTGATTCACTTCATAATACATGAATTGAGTTTTAATACATGAGTTTTATGTTTCAATAGTCAAGAAAAGTCATGGATCTTAAAATGTTTAGTTTGCAATTTTTTTTATTTACACAGGTAATAAATGAAGAGGATGTTTTATTTACACAGGTAATAAATGAAGAGGATGTTTTATTTACACGGGTTAAAGGGATGATGATGATGATGCTGATCTTCTTCAGGAGGAGCTGTAGTTGTGGTTGTGCTTGTTGATCCACAAGTGCTTCAGTTTCGGATCATTCCTGTAGCGTTCGAGCAGTAACTCTTTCTCTCTTCGCTCCTTCTCCTTGATTGTTTTCTTCTCCTCCTTTCTCTTGCAGGTGAACAGAAAAAATGGGAATTTTCTTGTGCACTTTTCCTGGACGTTCACATCGCGCTGGATCTCATTCTTGGGAATGTCAGGAAAGGAATGGCCTTGTATGACCTTGAAGTCTCCCATTTCACTGGGATCATCCTCGTCTTCCTCAAATCCCTGGATCTCCCCCACTTCGCTCGCCCACCCTTCCTCCTGCAGCTCTCTCTCCTCCTCTTTCTCCATCCAAGCAAACATCTTTACCGGTTTCACTTCGGCCTCGGGCGTTCGGGAGCGTTTGAGTGAGTCCTGGAAGGTTTTCCCGGTGAAATCTACGTACTCGTTCTTCTCATCCTCGATGTTCATCAGCACGAGTTGTGGAGACGGGGAAGAAGGGAACAGATGAGGCTTCCGGCAGGGAGGACGTTCGGAAGAACACACTCGGGATGAAAAGCGTTGCAGGGAAAATAGCTCATCCGGTGCAGGAGTTGGACGTGGAGGAACACGTTTTAAAGGACACACTCGGGATGAGGAGCGTTTGAGGGAAACAGCTTCATCGTGAACCGCTTGAATCAGGGAAAACTCCTCCTCGGATGCGGGAACTGGTTTCTGAGGATGAGTGTGTGGCTTTGTCACTGGCGGCAGGAGTTTGAAGCGAGCAGCTGGAAGAGCGACGTGTTCGGAGACACTGGGAAACATCGGGATTTCTCCCTCTATTGGCATCAAGTGGGAAGAACTCACTGGATTCAGAGGTTTGACCTCCACAAGAAGAACCGTTGTCTTTCTCTCCTTCCTTTTCTTTTCTGCAGCTTCTCTAAGCTCAGTTCCTCCATCCATCAGCTTTTCCAGACTGGGCTTCTCTCTTTTTTTCTGATGCACACGTCCGTTCTTCTTCATCTTCATCTTTTCAAGTGTCTCTTTGTCTGTTTCGGCCTCATCTTTATGTCTTCCTACTCCTCTTTCCTCCTCTCTTTCTCCATGCTGGCTCTTCTCAGGTAACGTTACCTTGCGGCGTCTGTCGTTGACAGTGAAGGCCTCACACTCCTCCGGAAGTTTCTCTGGTTCTTGCGCCGCTCTCTGAGGCAAGAAGTGTGTGAAACACTCGAACAGTTGTCTACACACAGTGCTGAACAGCGGCATAATGGACACCGAATTTTGCAAGTCAATTCAATATTTGTTGTCGATATCTGCAGAAAGTCCCGAAAGCCTTTCGATCTGTTCACTACAATATAACACACAAACACACACACACACACACACAGTATTTATGAATATCTCAACTATTTGAATCAGAAGCAGCAAACACACACACACACACACACACACACACACACACACACAGTATTTATGAATATCTCAACTATTTGAATGGCTACTGTAGCAGCAAACACACACACACAGTATTTATGAATATCTCAACTATTTGAATCAGAAGCAGCAAACACACACACACACACACACACACACACACACACACACACACACACACACACACACACACACACACACACAGTATTTATGAATATCTGAACTATTTGAATGGCTACTGAAGCAGCAAACACACATACACACACACACACAGTATTTATGAATATCTGAACTATTTGAATGGCTACTTAAGCAGCAAACACACACACACACACACAGTATTTATGAATATCTCAACTATTTGAATCAGAAGCAGCAAACACACACACACACACACACACACACACACACACACACACACACACACACAGTATTTATGAATATCTGAACTATTTGAATGGCTACTGAAGCAGCAAACACACACACACACACACACACACACACACACACACACACACACACACACACACACACACACAGTATTTATGAATATCTGAACTATTTGAATGGCAACTGAAGCAGCAAACACACACACACACACACACACACACACACACACACACACACACACACAGTATTTATGAATATCTCAACTATTTAAATCAGAAACAGCAAACACACACACACAGTATTTATGAATATCTGAACTATTTGAATCAGAAGCAGCAAACACACACACACACACACACACACACACACACACACAGTATTTATGAATATCTCAACTATTTGAATGGCTACAGAAGCAGCAAACACACAGTATTTATGAATATCTCAACTATTTGAATCAGAAGCAGCAAACACACACACACAGTATTTATGAATATCTGAACTATTTGAATGGCTACAGTAGCAGCAAACACACACACACACACACACACACACACACACACACACACACACACAAAGTATTTATGAATACTAGTGCAGTGTCCGTGCAAAATCAGTTAATAGTTAAGACCATAATAGCCAGTTTTAGCATTGAGATCATCAGAATATGTTTGACTTGTTGACTACTATCCAGTTAACGACCGATAAAACAACGTTAAGCACAACAAAGGAGAACACATAAACAGCTAACCTGGTTGTTTCAATGATGAAAAGTAAGGATGGCTTACACTGGAAAGATGGGGATTTGCCGTCACGATTGGTAAGAGGAGAGTTAAGCTTGTGGAAGAGAGAATAGCATACTATTAAACAGTAGCGATAACGTTAAGCACACCAGAATGAAATATAATATTCAGAAGTAAACAGCATAACTTAGCTGACTCACAGGTTCAGTTGACATCCACAAAAATGATGGCCGTGAAAGAGATGGTGAACATCCACAAAAGAATAAGCGTGACGATTCAGGGAGCAGGCTGCACAGTGAACTCCGAAAAAACACTACGCTTGAGCAAACAGTTTGTGAATATACAGCAAATGATTGCAGTGAATAAAATATAATATTCAGAAGTAACACTGTAGCTGACTTAATGTTTAGCTGTGGCAGAGTGTTTATGGCAGATTGTTATTTTTAAACCACAATCCTCTAATGTCTGAATGTTTATTTTTAAACCACAAGTTTCTAAACATCATCTAAACATCTTCAATGTGTGCTTATTTTACCGATATCTTTTGCATTTCTAATCCAAACAACATCAAACTTGGCACTGCACTTACTCGTGCCCGTAGCAAGACACCTGTCAAGTGTGAAATCCATCGGACTAACGGTTCGAGAGATATGCGAATAACAGACACACACACAGACAGACAGACGTTCCTGTAATTTATAGATAAGATTACAGCTTAAAATAAATATTTTAATATATATTTTAATATATTAAATTACTATTTTAATATATAAAATAATATTTAAAAATATTTTAATATCATGGTTTTTTATGTAATTTATTCTTGTATATGGCAAAGCTGAATTTTCAGTCACATGATCCTTCAGAAATCATTCTAATGTGCTGATTTGCTGCTCAAGAAACATTTCTGATTATTATCAATGTTGAAAAAATATTTCTTCTTATTATCAATGTTGTTCTGCCTAATAGTTTTGTGATTCTGTTTGTGAAATGATGCTGTCCTGGTGTCTTCATCTGCTCCCTCTGTATGCCCCTCTCAAACAAATATCAATGATAATATTGTGGTCAATAAAACAAAATGCATTTGATTATAATTAACATGACAATGTGTAAAAAACTAAAGTAGCCTAAATTCACCTTTAATTTTACGTATTTGTCAGTCTGGGGCAAGGCTGGATTAGTACCCCCAGGGGCCCCTGGGCACTGAAGCTCATGGGCCCCCTCCCCTACCTGACAACCACACCCTCCAAAGGAACACACACCAGGTGTGGGATTTAACATGCCAATCACTATTGATCAAAAGCTGAATGACTAGTTCACAAGACAATGATACGAAATAAATGTTTCTGAAAAGTAGGGCTGCACGATTTGGGGAAAATGTCATATTGTGATTATTGAGGTCAATATTGCGATATGCGATTGCGATATAGTAAACAAATGGTTTCATGAGTTAACTTGCTTATTTCTCAAGTAAAATGCACACACAGATTAGTGATAATGCTGAAATTTGTAGCCCATTTCTCAACTCAAACTAGAAACAACAACTAAATGCACTGTGTTTTCAAATTAAAATAAATTCAATATTGTTATTTGTCTCAATAATACAAGAGTTAAAAATAGATGTCATATTTACCTGTGCCTGTCAAACAGGTAGACCTAGGACATATACCGAAATTGTCAAACTGCACTGCATAAATTATAAATTAAATATAGACTAATCCTTATTATAGCAACAACAACAACAACTACAACAAAAAAACAAAAAACAAAAAAACTTTAGTCAACAGCAGTGAGTCATTTTCTCTGTTCTTTTTGTTCTTTGATTAACTTTACTGACAGAAAGCTTTATTGGCTGCTGTCTCTTTAAGACCAGCTGACGGAGACGCGGCTCTCGCACGCGCCTCATTCTTTCACAACTCTTGACGTTCATCATAAGACAGCTCTTATGTTATGAAGATACTCGACAAAACGGACATTTTGGCATAATTGTGTGTGTTATTGTAAGTTCAAGCACGAAAGATAACTGTATTCTGGCGTGCTGTCTGTGCGCACGATACTGGCGCGCGCGCGTCTTGTCTGTCTGTGTGTGTGTGTGTGTCACAGTCAGACTTTTGTCTTGTCGCACATGAATTGTTTAAAAGCATTTGCATGAATAAGAGATCATATAATGTAATATACACTTTTTAAAAAATTCTGATTGGATAATTATCAAGATCGAGGCCAAGCCTTGTGTATACTATTTTTATGTAGCAGCGAACGTGGCAAAAAAAAAAAAAAAAAAAAAAAAACTCCGATCACGGAGGGCCCCTCTCAGCGCAAGGGCCCCTGGGCACGTGGCCAGATTGCCCATATGGTAGATCCGGCCCTGGCAATAGCAAGCTAGCTTTGAAAGCATAAGATTCCACCCTCACTTCAGAGCATTTCCTCTAAAACACATGAACGCGTACAGCAAGGAGCAAACAAAAGTTCAGAAGAGATGGTGCCTTTAACTACCTCATGTCTCAAAGCACATAACATTACAATAATAATGAACATAAACAACTTTAAGAGCACTGACCTGTACCGCAGATTCATTTCGCCGTTGATAGTGTTGCCACTGAAACGCATAAATTCGAGTCACGAATTGCTCTGAGTATATCGTCACGTGTTTCGATTTCTTAAAAATGATGGTATATGGTGTGAACGCAGCATGATCTTGTGGTTGTTTTGGTTAAGGAGGAACTGTAAAAGCTGGCTGCTGTTTCGGTTGCGGTGCTCAGTGACTGACGTCTGTCTAACTCTGCATAGCATGAAACACACTGATGACGTGTGATGTCTGTGTGAGCAGGGTCAAGTCAAGTCACCTTAAAGGGGAAATGAAGCAGTCAATCAAGTTTACATGATTTACAAAATGGATTTCCACTATAATCAACAATTATATAAGAAACATGACAAATGTAAACATATAAAAGAAAAAAGAAAAAACTTTGTATCTTTCGCGGCCAGGGCGCCACCATTGTGCAGTATTCTAACATGTGACGTCACGGGGTTGGTTGGCTTTAAAGGCTCTGGGCTGAGTTCAGTAAAACGCAGTGAAAGACATAAAACTTAACATTAAACTACGCATAAAAAGCGTTCATCTGCTATCATATTATCATGTCAAACCTCTCATACATGTTTGCATTACACTGGCTCGTTAACAAGATGCATGTGCTGGTCGAACAACTAACGTTTGAACAACTAACGTTAGGTACAGTCATTGTTAGCTAACAGCTGTAAGCATGAACTAGCTAAATAACGCTAACTTAGTGTTTAGCTAGTGAAGTTTATTAGTACCAGACAAAAAGACGACGTCTAACGTTATGTTAACAAACTGCACATGCACACTGTAGATGTTTGTGAAATAATTTTTTATTCAATATAATGTTTTACATTTTACAGACATGTTACAAACTATTTACAGGCATTTTTTAAATAATAATCCGAAATAAGTTCAAAGCTTGTGTTTTGGAAATAAGATTAATATATCACGAACCCTAACATGCAACTTTCCACTTTAATAACTTCCTAAAGTGTGACATTAAATCTGGGCATTATGCACAGCTGCACTACTTCCTGAACTTCAGCCAGCTCCTTTGTTTCCTGTCTGCCATTATTGGACAAACTGATTAATCCAGGTGCACACCTGAATTAATCAGTTTGTCCAATAATGGCAGACAGGAAACAAAGGAGCTGGCTGAAGTTCAGGAAGCAGTGCAGCTGTGCATAAAGCAGTAACGCTTCACTCTCTTCACTCACCAGCGGAACCAACCAACCCCGTTACGTAGGCTGTGACGTCACTCCAAAATGGCGACTCGCTAGCTAGAAATTACGAAAATAATTTTGTCATATCTGTGGTTTTAACAACTTTTTAAAATAAAATTTTTGGCAAGGTGATTTTTCTAATATATGTAGCTACTACCAGTGCCAAAACATGGACGTTTCATTTCCCCTTTAATTTATATAGCGCTTTTAACAATATGAATTGTTTCAAAGCAGCTTTACAGTGATAATCGGAAATTAAAGTAACAGAGCAGCTCTAGAATAAAGTTATTGTCCAGCTAAAGTTAGTTTTGATTGATTCACTTCAGTTATTAATTTAGGGGCCGCTTACACGACACCGTTCTAACAGAAACCCTTAACACGCTCCGGCCCGCTCATTTGCACAAAACAATACCTGGTGGCTCGAGAACACAAACCTTGAAATAGGTTCCAAGGTGCAAGTCTTGAAAAATTATGAAAGAAAAGGTTATCTCTGCGCAAACTTCAAAAACGCAAACCTGTGAAAACGCTGACGGCGTGCACTGCGCATTACGTGTTTAGTCTATAGATATGCGCGTTTGAATATATATGTGAGCAGACGTGTAGTCTTTCTATACAAATTGACCTCAACAAATTACTTGTCTGGCCTTAAAAATGTATAATACAGAATTATTGATCGCTTCCACATAGCCATGTGAACTGGAATTATTTTGACAGCGTTTTATCTGTACTGAGGTAAAGAGAAGGGAAGGAGGCCTTCACAGGGGAGAGACTAGTTTACAATTCAGGACTGCGTTTTCGTAGTGTCCAGGCACAGGTTCTTCATCAGATCTGGATACGGCCTGAGGTATGGTGCGTGGAGGTATGGAAATACATACGTTGACATGCAGGTAAGACTTTGTATCATTGCTTTGGAACGAGGGCATTGATTGGACGAACATTTTATGGTCCTATGCCTTCCACAGACGATATATATATACATATAAATACACTGAGACCACTTAACTTAGTGATTGCTAACAGGATCTGAAGAGATTTTTAACCAGCATAACAAAAAAAAAATCTGGAAAAAATCACTTACCCTGCCTTTAAGGCCAATTACTGAATTGCATTTACGGCGACTTTTAAAAGGCTGTGAAATCATGTTAAATAGTCTGTGTAAGCACACCTTTTGTTTTGTTTTCTTTGTGTTTTGATATTTTTTTTTCATTATTAAATTTCTGAAGAGAACAGAAGTGTTTTGGTAATTATTTCATTATTTGATCAGACTGCCAGAATTCATTAATTCATTCATTCATTCATTCATTCATTCATTCATGCAAAATTAGATAAAAAAGCAAAATATCCATTTATTAAATTGTGTGCATTTAACAGTTAACTCCATTCCATTTGAAATAACCCTTTGTTGCATCTTTTTTTTTTTTTTTTTAGCATGCATGTGACATATAAATTATATAGATAATGTCATAGGGTTATTATTTTATAGTTTACCGGCTTCATTTAGGCTGCTGCTGCTGTTGTTTTATCATCACTGTTAGTTATTTGTTGTGTGGAGAAGATGTTCAGAGCTAATCTTTTTCCTTAATGATGTTTGTCGAGGTCTGTGTATTTAAATGCTAAAGTTTGTCTCCCGCCTGCTTGAACTATTGAAGTGATGATTGTGTCTGTTTTACTTTCTTATCTCCAGGTACTGCATGATCTTTGCTTTGTAGATCTGTGCTTACTTATGTTTAAAACAACTGAACATATGTATACAAATTTTATTATGTTAAAGTTGAATTTATTGACTGAAAGAGATTTTGCCTTTATTGAACAAGCAAACTCAATTCTGGGATAGGTTTCTGAATTAATTGAACTTTAAATATTGAGTTATATCTTTATCATTCAAGACATGACAACTTGTGTTCACAAACTATAATTGTGTTCTGCAACTCATTAAAAAGAATATGTTAGGTTATTAGATTGTGGCTTAGGTCTATAATTTGAGTTGGACAAACTTTAATTAAGTTTAGGCGAGATGGTTGTAACATGGGGAGAGCTGTAACACCACCAATCAGGGATAAGCTAGGAGTCCTATGATCATTTCAGTTTTTACCCACTTCCTAACAGATCCTATATTAATGGTTGCTAAGGCTGGAAATATGTACATGCAGATTTTATAAAGAAAAAAACATATTCTGAGGTAAGAATTATTTTGCAGATAAAATCATAGTATTAGATTAAATTGTAGTTACTCAGGGAAAATGTGATGCATTTTTAACCTTCCAATAGCTAAACACTGACTGACAGGGGTGGGGTGGGTTGTAACATATCTTTAAAAAGTGTTGCAACCACCTCTTATTCAAATAATAACAGTTTCTTTTTAATAATTTTACACAATGCCTTGACAATGAAGAAAAAAAGGAAAAAATGAGGTTTCAAAGAAAGACGGGTCAGTCAGACCTCAGAGAAAACTTTAATATAGTCTGTATGGAACCATTTGGCAGCTCAAAGCCAAAGCCAGTTTTGCATATGCAGGCGCTGTTTCTTTTGTCTAAATATCACAATCACGTGTTGCATCCCCGGTAGTGGGGTAGATTGTAACAAGCATGTTTCTAACATCAACTCATAAGAGCTGGGAAATTCAGGTTTGAATTGATGCCTTTTGTAGTAAACAAATGTGGATACTTTGTTTAAAAGTTTGAGCACTCTAGAAATGAAGTGAGTTAC
Source organism: Leuciscus leuciscus (assembly GCF_965113295.1). NCBI lineage: Eukaryota > Metazoa > Chordata > Actinopteri > Cypriniformes > Leuciscidae > Leuciscus > Leuciscus leuciscus. Next base: position 34,285,142 of record NC_138731.1, read on the forward strand.
AGATGAAGACAAAAGTGTTACAGCCATTCCCAGTCTGCCCCAACTCAAAAAGGTCTTGCAATACTTTGCCTTAGTTATTTATTAAAGCGTGGTCCACTCTTTGTAGACTTTTTTATATTGCAGGTGAAAACTTAATGCTCAAAGCCCATCAGAAAGTATTGACACACCTTCACTGACAGCCACAGTTGTCATATTCACACAAACTTTTTAAGCCCTTTCACTGTATTGATTCACATTGTGAATTCAGTGAGAAGTCTGGGAGGGTTATTTCCTTTATTCAAGAAGAATGTTCATTTGCTATATCTACATTTATATATCATGCTCCAGCCCATGCTCTCTATATATGTTGATACCTAAATGTATATCAAAAGTGCAACATTGTTTTTTTTTGTTTTTGTTTTTTTAGTGTTAATAAATGGATTCCTTTCTGTGTCAGTACATTGAAAATGCAGGTGAAAAGGTATCCTTACATTGATCTGTTTTTCTCAAGCTAACTATACTCAGAGGTATAATATTTCTTAACTGTGAGCTTCCAAAAACAATAGCAATAGTGTTTGAAAGCACTGAGAGCTTTTGTGGCACTTTCATTTCACCTTCTGATTTTTCTCTTGTTTTGTTTTCTCATTTCTTCCTATTTCCCCTTTTTTCACACAGTTTTATCTGTTTTTGCACCCCACACAGACACTTGCTGGCTTGCAGAATTATGTTTGATATCATTGAGTTTCATCATAAATTACAAATTGATTCTAGCCTGGCAACAGGCCTCTTTCACAATTAATACCCCAGCTGCATATTAATAAAGCAGCCATCAAATCAATATACACTGAGACAAATGAATATTATCACCCTTGGATATAAGCAGCAGCAAGGCAGCCTGATAAAGCTAAGCAGTCTTAGTTAAAAATGTACTGTGCTGTGCATAAATTTAAAAAAATTATATATCTTTTTTTATATATGCATGTGATGTGATGTAAGCGAGTGTCAACAGATCTCTGAAATTATGTAAAATATATATATTTTGTTCAATCTTGTTTTTTTTCAACATTCAAAAGGAGGAAGAACAATTTCTCTGAATATCATGAATGGGTGTTTCACCCCTATTCTCACTCGGCCCTCATTCCAGATGGCACAATGCTGACCTGAGGTGAAGGGAGTATTTAGCAACAGCAAACATAATAATTCCAGCCCTGCAAATGGAAATGGAATGAATTTTCCTTCTCTGTCAGGCAATATTGACCAAGCCTGCAGTAAAGGAGCCTTGAATACAATGAGTTTCTAATCCTGACTGTCAGAACCTGTGAAAGAACGGGACGTGTTGAGCAGAATTCACAGGCTGGTCAAATGTCAAGTTTTTGAAATGACCATTGAGTTGAATTGGTCATTCATAGCCTTGTGTGGGGTCAACGGTTAGGATAGAGGTTTATCACATGTGACTCACCGCCGCCATCGCCCCTCACATAGGGTGTGTGGGGCGATGCACGTTAGTCATTCCATGACTCTGTAATGGAATCATGCAGACAGCCTCATTTCCTATGTGGATATCAAAGTAAGTGTTCTCCACCAGTGTTGGCTCTCCACCAATGCAACTTAAAAGACTTGCTTTGGCACAGCTCTATCAGTCGAAGAAAAACCAGTGTGTTTCGATTTGGGGGGTTAGTGGACCATGAAATCACTGAGTAACCATTGAGCATTTAGGGTTCAGCACTGAACTGGTATTCTCAGACGGCATACCCACAGAATATTCACTCACCATCTGATGCATAACTATGTAACAAGCACTATACAGAAAAAACACAGTTTTTAATCTGATTTGCTTGCACGCATTTTCTAGCCAATGTTGTTATTTTTAACTAAAACAATAAAAATTGTTTTCTTTAATCTAAATAAAGTTTAAATAAAATATAAATATTAGATAAAAAATGTAAACAAAAATTTGACATTTTGAAACTAAATTAAATAAAATAAGTCGAAATTACTAAAACTAAAACTGATATAAAAATAGATTAAAGATAAAATAAAGGATAAAAGTACACAACAAAAGGGTCTGTTTACATGTCACCATTTTCAACTAAACACGGAACAATTGTAGGCGTTTTGGTCGTTTATTTACAGAACAATGGGGTTTTGGGGGTCTGAAAACGAAAACTTTTGAAAACGGGTTTCAAAGTGCAAGTTTTTGAAAACGATACCGTTATCGTCTCTATGTAAACTACAAAAACGTGAATTGTTGAAAACGTTTAAGTGTAGCGTCAGTTCTGGCAGGTCACGTTAGTCAACTCGCATCAGCTGACTTTCAGCTGATCCACGTCTACCTATAGGAATACGACACCTATCACCGTATACATATATAAGCTCCTTCAGTATTATCAGAGAATGTCTAATAGGAAGAGAATTGGCACTCTCTGCTTACTTCCGGTTTCTGGACTGGCTGCAGTAACACGTCTCTGTCCATGCGGGGGCGCTCGCAGGCGAGTGCAGAATGAATGGAGGTCTATGGCGCTATACCCATCAAAATCCACTTTTCTCAGGATATAATTTTTTGTCTAGTAATTTGAATGTTGTATTCGAAAGGAGATGCAAAGAAATTACACATTGCTGGATATTAGATTTTTTAGAGTCACTTATTTGCTTTAAAAAGTCTTTTAAAGTGTCAATGACGTCATACACATCGTACGACCAGAGATACTGCTTTACGGCAATCCTTCAGTCGCGTTGGTGCTTTCGCGCTCTGCACTTTCTTTTCTCTCGAGGCATCGACAACACAGCTGACACAGGTAAATACACGTGCTAGATGAGTTTTTGTTTTGTTTGTTTCTGGTCCTGCTTCGGATGCCACGATGCCATCAAGCGGTATCTCTGGTCGTAATCAGTCCTTCACTGACCAATCAGCGTTCATTAGCAGAATGCTAGTGTGTTATGGGCAACAACAACTCAACCTGTAAGAAATCGAAAGGACATAAGTACTCGTTCATTCAATTTTCGACCTATAACCCATGTTGAACTGGCAAAACCTACAATAAAATTTGAGATTTCTCAACGGCAATCGGGTGAAAGAGACACATTTAGCCGTCTAGCCCCATAGACTCCCATTCAGTCTGCACTCGCCCGCGATCACCTCCAGTGGAATTCTAATGGAACTGCAACCAAGATCGATACAATGGGGCTAATAGGAAGTGCCAAGGCTCTCCGTAGACGGGCTCTGGTATTATCAACAGCTATCACGTTTCTCAGGAGCTAATTCCCTCCTCCATTCCCAGCTCCTCCTCTCGTCAGTCAGGATTTGGCATTCTGATTCCCTTCTCGAAATATGTTGTACTTTAAAATCTTATGATATCTGCAACACATTCATGTTGGTTCTGTTCTGTTTCCCCTAAGGGGGGTTATTGCTGCTCTCCCTGCTCTTATCCATGCTAGGCTGCATGGATGCGCAGGGAGTTCTTGCCCAGAACAGAACCATACCACCAATCCTAACTGTGTACTAATTGTCAATCAAATTTGACGATAGTGGTGCTGACAGAAGTGACGTCATACACGATACACACACATACTATTTACGTTAGTATTGTTGTTGTGTAAATGTACCCTAAAACTTCAACTAGATTTAAATAAAATAAATAAATAAAAAAAATAAAAATTTAAATAAATACTTTAATCAATCATCTTAAAATAACAGTCCAGCTGAACAGATTAACCATTCCACCAAGAAACAAATGTTTATTTTATGTTGATTTACGGTTCTGGGTTGATAGTGTGCACTTTTGAGGAAGAACCTGAATCACTGGATCTGCCAAAGTTTGCAAGGTTAGTGAAATATGTTCAGAGTTTTGTTTGAGTAGCAAGTTAACTAGAGAGCATAACTCTAGGTCTATTTCACCTTGTTTTTTTGAGTCAGTATTCACTGGGAAACTGTGGTGTTGCTAGTGTCATGCTCTACTACAGTTCAATTCTTGGACAGAATAATCTACAATGTGGGCCAGTTGTCACAAATGTGAGACTACTGAAGTATAACTTGTTGCATTTTCTTGTAATAGCAGCATATAAGCGCCACATATTTATAATCCACATATTTATAATCCATATTAACAGATCACAGCATTCACAGTGCATGCGTTTGCAGCGTGATACGGAACTGAGCCTATTTTTGCAGTGCTCTGCAGAAAATATATTGAAAATGCACTATGAACATATCTTTTGCGCAATAGGCTTTAATTAAGCAACATAAAATAATGGAGCAAACTACTAATTTTTTATTTCAAAAAAATTACCTCTTTTGGCCTGATGCAAGTTCTGTAGTGACAAGCTCACAAATCACACTTTTCATTTAATAACCTTCACTAAATCCAGATTTTGTAGAGGTATTTAGAGGTTTATAGCCACATTTTGGCAAATGAGTTCTGTTTAATTAATGTTCAAATTCAGATGTGATTCCCCTTCTCATTTAATTTAGATTGCAAGATGATCACAAAAATTAATAATCTCCCACGATAGCCAAGTTACGGCATTTATGAAAATGCTTAATGTAGTAACCTAGAAATCACTTTATTTTCTGCAAGCAGCAAAAACGCTGTCAGCGTGAACTTTGGCCTTGCTGTCGCAGTTAATGTGCTGATTCACTTACATACTGCTTAAGCGTGCAATGCGAAACAGGCTTAAGTTTCAGGAGCTCGTAGTGCGGGGCTCTGGAGGGTTTAGACTGCTTTAAGTGATTCACTGGAAGAGAACAGGGATAGGAGAGAAAGTAAGATGATGAGATGGATGGTTGTAGAAAGGTCGTAGGAGGTAAAGGGACCTGACTCATTGCTGACCCCTGCAGGCTTGATGTCCGGCGCCTCTTAATCTCAATCACAGGGGAACGAGGGCTCATTAGTCATTAGTGAGGTGTCTAACGGCAGCCTCGTCCCATGGTCCCGCACTCATCTCCTGCTCCTTACCTCCGAGGCTTCTTTCTATCTCGTATGCGCTTTTTTCCATCTGTCTCTCGCTCTCTTTCCTCGCCCGCCAGGATGATGACCAGCCGTGATTGTGCTTTGGAAACCTGTCTCAGCCTCCAGCTAAACTGCTCATCCATGACCAATCGATGGTAGAGGAAGATTCAGTGTGTGTGTGTGTGTGTGTGCCTGGTCATCTGTGAGTGCATAAGTGCAGATCAGAGAAAATACCTTTAGGTTAAATTTCAATTCCATTGAGCATCATCTGTCCATCCCTGCAGCATCCCAGCTCCCCACTGGAGCTCAGCCAACCTTTATTACTGAGCAAGAGAGGGAAACAGGCCTGTCACAGGAAAAGTGATAAAGCATCATTACCACACTGCAGAGGAGGAATGAGGGCAGCCTGCTCTGACACAACTCCCTTCATGAAGAGCATCGCTCCGGCATATTGAAGAGCCAGTCAAAGATCTCCAGCGAAGAACAAAATGACTAGTCTGGTCAAATCCTATGCTGGTATTGACATATCCTCTTTCATTAAACCCCACTGCGCTGTACTGCTCTTTCACATGACAGATGAAATATTTCATTTCACAAAACAAGTTCAAAAGCATCAATCATAATTCAAGATTTGAGGCAATTAAATGCTGAATTTATATGGATTATCTCACTGGCTGTCAAATTTAGTGGCAGTTTATTTAACAATAAAATAAAATAAAATAAAATAAAATAAAATAAAATAAAATAAAATAAAATAAAATAAAATAAAATAAAATAAAATAAAATAAAATAAAATAAAATAAAATAAAATAAAATAAAATAAAATAATCTTCATTATTTCAAACTTTTGAGAGCAAGTGTGTTGCTATATATACACACATTATGTAAAAAGTTTGATATAATTATGATTTTTTTTTCTTTTTTTTTTTCGTTTCTTATGCTCATCAGGGCTGCATTTATTTGATCAAAAATACAATTATTACACTTTAACTATTTTCATATATTTTAAAGTGTATTTTATTCCTGTGATAGCAAAGCTGAATTTTCAGCAGCCATTACTCCAGTCTTCAGTTTCACATGATCCTTCAGAAATCATTCTAATATGCTGATTTGGAAACCATGATCCATCATTTAAAAGTTTGGAGTAAGTAAGATATTTTATATAGAATAGATATAGATATGAATAAGTTTATTCTAATATGATTTTTGTGGAAATTATGATACACTACCATTTATGCTTTGAAACTATATGTATTATGAACTGTACTATACAAATGAATGTGAATTGAATTACATTTAAAAGTGTGGGGTATATAATATATGTAATATAAATCATATAGAATACAAACTTTTTTTAAATGAATGCTTCTATTTAACAAGGACACACTAAATTGACTCAAGTAATACATTTATAATTTTACCAACACCTTTTTATTTAAAATCAATTCTGTTCTTTTGAACTTTATATTCATCAAAGAATCCTGAAAAAAAATATCACAGTTTCCACAAAAATATTAAGCAGCAAAATTTATAATAATAAGATCTGTTTTTAATAATTAAATTAATTTTAATAATTAAAAAATACACATAAGTGGAACCAAGTGCTAAAAGACTTGCCTTAAAATGAACCAGAAACATTCAACTGTTATCAGCAATACTTTTACCTGTTTTATTAGAATGCAGCAACTAATGTCTTACAGTCATGCAGAAATACTGCTGCCATTGCTTGCTTCAGCCTCATAGCGTAACCATGGCGTGCAGTTGAAATATAGTCTTTATTTCTTCGTCCATATTTGTCTTCTCATCGTTTCAAGGCCATGAAGTAATGCACATTACTTTCCTCATTCAGTTCCGAAGTAATAAATTTGAAGAATTGTGGGGAGATTTTATGATCCATCGCTTTCTGTAGATGGCAGTATTAAGTCAAACATTTCTCAGTGCATTGTGCACTTCCCTGTGTGTGCCTGGAAACTGTGTGTGACTATATGTGTGGACAGAGAGTAACCTCAGAGACAAATTCATCCATTCCTGTGTGTTTGTGTGTCCACACAGCAAGGGACATTTCGTAAACAAACAGTTTGATTGCCATGGCTTATTAGAGCTTTGTTTCAAATCTCTGTTTTATGTAATTTTCCTCATTTGTTTTCATAATACCTTGCATTATATTATCTCCAAACCCTTTAATATAGATATTTAAAGAGATAATCACGTAGTGACAGGATGGCTTTCTCACTATGCTTGCTGAATTTTAAGTTCAGCATTTTTTTATGTCTCAAGTGCCAGCTTATAAATATGACAGATAGCCCTCCTGATGCGAAGAGGTGGCAAATGTCATAAAGGGCTGTTATTAAATTTGAGCTATTAAATCATTTTTAGTTTATCCCATGTGTGAACACACACATGGGGTAGGCAGAATTTTGCATGGACATGATGTGTGCTACTGACAATCCATGCCTAGGATTACAGGTTAAATCAATTGTTTGTTATTTTTTTTAGACTGAAGCAATTCATTTAACAAACTGCTGTCATCTCCATCCATGATTAACAATCCCTCCAAGACCTCAAGAATCATAATTTAAGCCCTTCCACTCAGCGAGACTCTAAGAAATCCCACAAAAGCTTCCTATACATTCTAATTCTGCTTTCTAGCTTCTTTCCATTTCATTATAACTCAAAACAAGTCTTAATTTAAGAAGCTCCAGCACCGTCTGTCGGCAGACTTTGAAACGCTTGACAGATGTCACAACGTTGCCTTCACCTAACATTGATTGGCTGCCGCCAGGATGTTTTTTTGCCTGTCATTTGCATAAAGTTGAACGGTTCCCTACTTTTTGACACTTTTTCTCCAATTGTTAAAAATGTTAAAATCATCCCCATTTTTTATATATATATATATTTATATTATTACGAATTAAAATAACTTTTTTTATTTTAATACATTTATATTTATTTAATATATTTATATAGAACTAAAAACAGAAAAGGTCTTTATGCATTTGCTCGTTTACTTACACAGCAAAGGCGTTTTGGGGGCATGAACACGCAAACTTTTAAAAAACGGATTAAAAAGTGCAAGTTTTTTAAAACGATACCGTTATCGTCTCAGTGCATACTACAAAAACGTGAATTTGTGAAAGTGGTGATGTCATGCGCATGCATATTACTTGTTCAGTCAGTTATAGGCCCGTAGTGTTTCTTTACAAAGTGACATCGCCAACTACTGGCTTGACGTACAGTATTTTTAGTACATCGTCAGCATATAAACATACCCTTATATCATAAAAAAAGATGCATTCTGTGTGAGCATTTGTGTTGCATTATTGCAAACTACCCCTGCAAATGTGGGTGTGTGCCAAAATTCACAGAGGATCCTGAATAAACATGGGTGTGATGTCAGCGGGGCACCGAGGTGTCATGTTCACACATGTGCCAGTGGGCCTGCGGAGCTTCAGCAGGTCCATGAGGTTCGCTGTGAGCATCACAGATATTGACAGGGCCAAAACCCTCCACGACATCACTAGAATAATTATTAGTACAAGGGCTTTGCATTTTTGCATTTGCCATTCTCTCTGTGTTTCATTCTTGCTAATTAAGGCTAAAGGCGAGAAGATAGACTGAGAGAGTGCATAGAATGGCAATGCAAATCCCAACCTGACAGAATATTCATAAACGCCAAGCAGTGGTCACAGTATGGAGAGTGCAGATGTCGTCATTAAATCGTATCCACTGACTAACTTCGCTGCCGTCATCCATATTCACTGAATGACCAAATAATCTGTATGTATGTAGAATCTTTGGAGTGACTCCCATCAATGACTACGTTTACATGCAGCCAATATCCGGGTTATGGTCGGGTTAGGGTCACTATTTGGGTTTCTGAAACATTCGGAATAACGCGTTTACATGCGTGAGCAGAGAGAGTTACTCCTGTATACATGGAATTTACAATATCCCGATGTAAACGGCGACGCGCGGTTAGCGTCTGGACGTACGGACTTCCTTAAGACGCAATATGCGTCATTTCCGATTCTTTTTCCTGTATCCAAAGACAACAACAACAGCAGCAGCACGCGGATAATGAATAGTTCGGGGCAGATAGCGATCGCCTTTGTTTGCGCTTTCCTCCTCGCTCCAAAAGTGTGGTGCTGTGCTGCATCTCGCCATGTTTACCTCTACTTCTTGTTTACTTCCGGTATACTGCACGCGGGTTTCTGTATGCGCCGTCCCTACTCAAAAGACCAAGATTCCTTGCGAATAGAACATGCGCAGAACACAAATCAATGTCCCTTTTGATGGGGATATGCCGATACGCGTTTACATGACCAAATATTCGGGTTAGAAAGGGGGTACCCCAGGTATAATATCCGGGTTTTTAAAAACCGGGATATGAGCATATCCGGGTTTTTGCCGGTGTTTACATGGCCGTGCGCGACCGGGTTATTGCTAATATCCCGGTTTTGAACGGGTTATTGGCTGCATGTAAACGTAGTCATTGACTACGTTTACATGCAGCCAATATTCGGGTTATGGTCGGGTTAAGGTCACTATTTGGGTTTCTGAAACATTCGGAATAACCCGTTTACATGCGCGAGTAGAGAGAGTTACTCCTGTATACATGGAATTTGTAATCAATTGGCAATATCCCGATGTAAACGGCGACGCGCGGTTAGCGTCTGGACGCACGGACAACGTTAAGACGCAATGTGCGTCATTTCCGATTCTTCTTCCTGTATCCAAAGGCAACAACAACAGCAGCAGCATGCGGATAATGAATAGTTCGGGGCAGATAGCGATCGCCTTTGTTTGCGCTTTCCTCCTCGCTCCAAAAGTGTGGTGCTGTGCTGCATCTCGCCATGTTTACCTCTACTTCTTGTTTACTTCCGGTATACTGCACGCGGGTTTTTGTATGCGCTGTCTCTACTCAAAAGACCAAGATTCCTTGCGAATAGAACATGCGCAGAACACAAATCAATGTTCCTTTTGATGGGGATATGCCAATACGCGTTTACATTACCAAATATTCGGGTTAGAAAAGGGGTACCCCAGGGATAATATCCGGGTTTTTAAAAACCGGGATATGAGCATACCCGGGTTTTTGCCGGTGTTTACATGGCCGTGCGCGACCGGGTTATTGCTAATATCCCGGTTTTGAACGGGTTATTGGCTGCATGTAAACGTAGTCACTGTGACAAAATCTGATCTAGAGTGACGTGAAAGTCGAGTGAATTCCTATATGACTGTTCAGACTGAGGTCGCTTTGCAAACCATCAGACCTGTATCTTTAGGACCACAAACAGAAGTGGCCCACATCAGAATCAAAAAGATCAGATTCCATGTGGTTTGTGCCGTTCACACTGAAAAAAACAGATCTGTGTCACATATTAGAAATCGTATATTTGTTGATGTACGTTGATGTTGATTTGGTCATCAATAAACTTTTCAACGGTAGTGTACAAAATAACCAAAATACAAAAATATTGATGACTCATGTTGCACTGCCCAGATTTGGACTCCCATCATTAATATGCTTTAGACCAGCTATAGCTAAAATGTTTAGTTCAGTGGTAGTATGCCATGCCAATTAGTGCATTTTCCGAGTTGTGTGTCAAAGGTATGGCAACCTTCATAATGAAGCCAGAGCAACTTTTCTAATGAGGTTTGCATTGCTGGCATGCAATTATTTAATTACTGATTGCAAGATTTTGATACCTTCTCCCCTGTGGGGTCTTAATAATATAGTTGCTTGACACTATAGGCCTTGAGAGACTGCAATCCTTTTAATTGCTGACCTTTAAGGAAGGGCTGACCATTTTTTAGAAGAAGCTCAATTACTCCACACTGGACCTCAGCACTTTATTAAGGCTACAGAAAACAAAAGGCACACCACTGAAAACTCCACAAATAACAAGAGCAACTAATGTGAGACTTTGCTGTAAAAAAATGGTTCTTAGATCCAGTAAATAATACTTACTTTTTTTGTGTGTGGTTTGCTTGAAATGTTAAAGTTCTAACAACAGCTTTCCGAAACACATCTATGTCTCTCAATATAGTGTTCCTAATATAATATTCTTTTTTAAGGTGAGCCAACGGGTGGAGCAGGCAAGCTGGATTCATGGTTTTGTGGTTCATTAACACTCTTCCCAGCATACACTGGGCCAAGAATAATTAAATGTTTGCTTTGTTCGACAGTTTGCTAATATTGTAATTTATTTTGTTGTCACATTTAGTTGTCTTGTGCTGTTTTCTTCTTCAGATTGTCTAAAAGTATTTCATGAGTGTTCATGATGTCTTCATGTAGACAACAAGCTCTTTGTTCTCCACAATGTGCATGAGATTCAAAGACAAATGACAAGCACTATGTAATATTGAACAATTTGCTTTGCTAAGCTTTAAAAAAGCTCATTAGATTTAGAATTTTTACAATGATGGCATATTTTAATGTATGGTGATTTGATTTTAGTTCAGTCAACACATTTACTTAAAGTTAATATGTAAACTTTTTTTTTTTAAATCTCTTGTTATATCTTTTTTTTCAAAAAATGTTCTTCAAAAACCCCCCAAAAAAAAGAACAGTGTGAGAACATCTTAATTTGTACACATCTGGCAGCAGTTTGAGAAGCAAATATTCAGAATTTAACATGTTTACTTGCTATTTTAAATTGTTGCATAAGTATTGAATAGGGTTAGCAGCAGAGAAGGAACTGAATTCAATTGGATATGAAAGGTTTTTGCCAAACACAGCTGTGACTATGCTCAAGAAAACTGAGTGCTGCGTATAAAGGAAGTTCCATCCTGAAAGCCTCCAAACTGTTTGTGCTTTGGAGGGGGTCATTGCTGCACAGACACAAGTGCTTTCCCTGGAGCGAGCCATAGGCTGTGAATGTGTGGGCAGTCTATAACAGACCTTGCATTTTCTGTACTGAAAACAGTCTTAAGTTTGGTGTCTGCAGCATCTTTTCATGCAGCCCTGACCACTGGAGCACAAACAGACGCATACACTAAACACTGATTTATCATTCAGAAATTCACAGCATGATTGAATGTGTTCAAAGCAAGCCATGTTTTCATGGCAATGCATGTGTTTTCTCTCTCTCTCTGCCGTTTCTACAAATAAAATAATTCCTCAATATTTCATGTCCATATATTTATTCATTTATTAAGTGAGATAATGTCAAGTTAGATGGTTTATTTTGTGATTATTTTGTGGCTAATTGGCTCTGTGATTATTAACTCTGAAACGCAACAAACATGCTGCTCTGAAATCTCTGTTTGCATGCCTAGATGAAGTGAAAATGTGGTTTTCTCAAAAATTCTTATTTCTGAATGAATCTAAAACCGATGTTATAGTCTTTGGCCCCCATGAAAACTTTAAGAGCAGTAACATTGACCTGGATTACCTTGCTCCTTTTACTTCATACTGCATTAAGAACTTAGGTGTTTTCTGGGATCAGAACCTCAAATTTGAAAAACAAATAAATGCGGTGATTAGTTCTTGTTTCTTCCAGCTACGTCTTCTCTTCAATCCTCTCTCTCTGAGTAAACCTTAGAGATTGCCATCCATGCGCTCATTACATCTCGTTTGGAAATACTCTATTGCTCGTCTCCAATTAGTACAAAATGCCGCTGCAAAGTTCCTCAAAAGAAAACGTAAATTTGATCACGTTTCTCCAATTTTGAAATCGCTGCATTGGCTACCTGTGCATTTTAGAATTGAGTTTAAAATTCTTCTCTTTGTTTTTAAATCCTTAAATAATCTGGCACCTAGCTATTTGTCTGAGCTACTCTGTCCATACAATCCCACACGAAATCTGAGGTCTGGTGATAAGACACTTTTATCGGCTTCAGATCACGATTAAAGCATAGACAAGAAAGAGCCTTTGCTAATGCCGGCCCTTGGCTGTGGAACACCCTTCTGGTTTACATCAGATCGGCGCAGTCTTTAACTGTTTTTAAATCTTCTCTTAAAACCTACTTTTTTTCTTTAGCTTTTAATTCATTGTGAGCTTCTGTCATGAATGTGTGGTTTGCCCTTGTCTCTTTAATATCTTGTGTTTTGTTCAGCACTTTGGTCAGTCACGTTTGCTGTTTTTAAATGCGCTATATAAATAAAAACAAACTTGAAAACAAACTAGCTGAGTCACCATACATTATCCCTTAAATAAATGCTTTGTAACTGTTATACCCTTATTGCAAATTGCAGATAATCCCAAATCATATCTGACCTTATTGTGAATATTGCAGATATGACACGGGCAGCAACTAATTACTCCATGTTTAGAGAAAAGTTTTATCTTCAGATTTAACCATATTGGCTCACATTTTTGACTATATTTCTATCTAGTATCCGCATAGTAGGGATCCAGTGTGAAATCGATTGCCTTGGGCTATTATTGTATGGTATAGGCCAACATGGGAGAACTTGTGTAAATATGTCAGTAGTGTTAAAGGCCAACCCATTAATATGCAGTTTCAGTGACCTTAAACATCGTTTATTGGTTTTTCTGGTCAATCATGCCTTTTTGTGAAATGAATAAAAATTCAATAACCAGCTTTTTAATTTAATTTATAATTTCATATTTATCATTCATCATTTCATGTTTCTATATTTATAATTTTTATAACATGCAATTGTAATTCCTGGAAATGTCACTTTTGAACCACCATTTGCAGTTTGATGACAGCATCTAACACTCTTTATCAGCAGGGGGTGATTTATAAAAGAATGGACCCCTTAAGGCCTAAACCACAAAAGAAAAGAAGTCAAACCAAAAGGTTAGTGTGTTCAAAAGTTGCCTACATATTGGATGCATCCAAAGTCGCATACTTCCCTATAGGCGAAAAACAGTATGTGACAAAAGTAGTATGTCCGAATTCATAGTAGCCTACTCATAAAAGAGTATTCAAAAAGTACCCGGATGACCTTCTTCCAGCGAGATTTTGAAGTGTGCACATGTTGGAAACAAAGGGCAAATAACAAATGGAAGTGGGCATCTTTATGCCCTACTCCCTTCGAAGGGCAGAGCCCTTGAAGTGGGGACTTTGGAGAGCAGGGCACTTGTGTGCCATTATGTAGCCGTTTGGAACGCACTTGGCAAAGTTAGTAAAGAAAGACAATGTAATTTCCTCATTATTTTCACCTGGGATGTTCCCATGACAACGCAGCACAGTGTCCAGCTGATTAACTGTTCTTACGACAGAAATGTATTATTGCTGTTAACAACTGTTGCAAATAAATATACATTTTATATAAAAAAGTTTTTAAAATATGCGGTGTATATATATGTGTGTGTGTGAGTGTATTTCGCAGCTTTCAACTGTAAAACTCGAGACGGTGAGATCTTTAGACCATGCATTACCTAACACATTTCTTACCTATGAAACTTATTTAAACGTCAAAAATGTGTGAAATATATCTTGAATTGCTCTTTTTTTAAGTTAGCTCGAACTCTCCCGCCATCTATAGCTTTAAAATTCATCACGAGTATTCCCTTGGTCACATATCCATAAATTATAAAATTACTTCATTGAAGTGACTGTGGCTTGTACCTATTGCTAACGGCCTTGTGGAATGGCCCTTCGTGAAGGGATCCAGTTGTTTGGAACACCCCTACAAATGGCATTCCCTTCTAGAGGTGCCCTTCAAGGGTGCAGAAAATGCAGTTTGGAATTTGCCCTTTACTATCCCATGAGGGCATGGGAGAGGATTTATGAATAGGCTTGTTTGACTTCATGCAGCGCTGCGCAGACTGATCGGCGGTTGACTTGAAGCAGTGCATGCCGGTTAGAAGTTTTGTCCGACTTAGAGCGCCGACGCCACGTGACTGTGACGTACAGCATCAAAGTATCGCGAGAGCGATTCGAGAGCAGCCGGGGGACTCAGCCAGCGCAGCTTTTCAAGAGCGTCTACACGAGCTCTGATGACATCACAGCTGTTCCACGATTGGCCGGATTCACCGCATGACAACGATCACTTCTATTTCGTGTTTATTTGCACACCTTCAGGTCCACTAATGCTCACAAATCTTTTTTTATTTTTTTTTATAACAGTGAAAGCTCAGTTCATGTCGCAATGTTATATTGTGTCATGTTTATCAAAATAAAACTAATAAAAAACGTAGACCCCACTTCATTGATAGTATAGGCTTCTGTTGAACAGAAGCTGCGCAGTAAATAAAGTTTTGAGAATGTCTCTGAAACTTTTTTGGGTAAATATTGCATTTATTTAACTTCAGCTGTGGTTAAGTATGCAGCACTAACATCACTCCGGGAAGCAGAAAGTGTCCGACTTCACGTCTCCGTTTTCAGCTCCTCCCTGACTGCACGCGGCAACTCTCGCCGGTCCAGCCACAGCCGATGTCCAACACACCTAATGGCATTGAAGCAACGTAACTGACACAGCAGGTCACATGAAAATGACAATATGGAGAATGTAGTACTACCATATTACATTCAGAGCCTTTACAAATACCCACCTTTGCACTTGACCACTTGTCAACTTACATGACGTATTTCCTGTATTTGGCCCAAGCGTTCGACTAGGTGTGAAGACTGCAAGTGTGTGTAGAACTTTTGATTACCCGATGGGACACACTTATTATATTGCAAAAATGCAAGTGTTTACAGAGCTTTATATATTTTAAATACTTAGCATTTTAAAATAAACTTCTAAATGTCTGGTCAGTAGTCCCTATGTAACAGAAGACACCATTTAAAATTGTGGTGCTTCGAGTGATAAAAAGCAGTTGCAAATGATGTACAAAATACACATAGCCTATCTTTGCACCAATAAAATGACACCAAGCAATTTGTTTCACAACCAAATTAGGCTATGTTCACACTTAGCGTCTTTTTTCAAACTGCCAGCGTCTGTTCTACATTATAACCCTATGGAGTAAACCGTTTTTTCAAAAAAGTCCTGAGCGCTTTTTTAAACGCCACCGCCGGCGTCTTTTTCTGCAGCTCAGAGCGTCTTTTTAGGTTGAAAAAAGTTCAACTTTTCTGAAAAGAACGCCCTACGTCAAGCGCCTTTTTGACAGCTGACCAATGACAAGCGAGTAGCGAGACCTGTCGTTTCCATAACAACAAGAACAACTGTCTGTCGTGCACCCACAAACGTCTTTGTGAACCGACATTCTCCTCCCCGGTAACTTCAAAAGCCAACGCAAGAGCCAACTTTCTCGACATTTTTTGCATCACACAGCACTAGGCTACTGTTGCAGCTCTTGTTATAGCAGCCCGGTCTCACCCCAAAACGTCATATACTGACGCGTCTTGACCATGCGTCAACATACGACGAAAAGGGTACCCCTTTAACGTCAATATGAGACGCAGACAGAAGCGCACCAGCAGCGCCTCCTAGCGGTACCCTAACGCATACCTAAACCTACCCATAACCCGAATCGTCACATATGGACGTTATGGGGGTACCCTTTTCGTCGTATGTTGACGCATGGTCAAGACGCGTCAGTATATGCGCCAGCCACAAAAGACGCGCTCGGCTGCTATTTGTAACCGAACGCTGCCAGCGTTTTTTTTTTGCTAAAAAAACGCCGTTGTCAACTTTTTCTTGTCAAAAAAGACGCTAAGTGTGAACATAGCCTTACATGTAATATCTAATCAGTTTAACTTACAGTGAAATATTTTCCTCGCTATCTCGCGATTTATTGGCACGCGATTTCCCGAACACAATGCATGATGGGATGCTTAGCCTCGATGCAGTATTCAAAATAGTGTGCGTTTATTGTGCGTTCAGGGCACTGCGCTTTGGCATTTTTTAGACATGGGACAGTCTTGCGCACTTAGCCTACTTCCGGTCGCGTGCACGCGCTCTCAAGTGGCCAAGACCGCAAGTGTGGGTATTTGGAAAGCCCCTCATATTACACACATTCATACATATACCACTTGTAGCCTTATAGGCCTATGTAGCCACGATAGACGTTCAATTGCGAACTTAAATATTTGGCTTATGGATCATTAAACACAAAACCCAAATAGTGTCATTATTTAGGCAATCTAGAGATTTTGTATTCGGCAGGAAAATAGTGTTTTAAAACATCTTCAAGATAGTTGACGGTTTGTTTACCGCGCTAGGGGCGCCAAACGCCTTGCGCGAGACGAATCTCATTAGATTGCGCTGCGAAAGCCTTTTAAAAAGTATTTTTAATTAAAATATTTTATTTAAATTTACTCAACAATCTGCACATGCTCACCTCTATTATGTTGTCCTGACTACATCTGCAAAGTATCCAGTGGCTTTGTTGCGAAAACTACCCAGCTAGCAAAAAGTCGTCTATTAGACGTTGAATAGACGTAAATCTTCAACGTCTAATTACGGTCCACAGAAGGTTGAAAATGAAAATTGAAAAGACGTCAAATTTGTCCGAATTTTCAACGTTGAAAACAGGTCGATCTTCAACGTCTAATTTCGGTCCACTGATGGTTGAAAATGAAAATTGAAAAGACGTCAAATTTGTCCAACTTTTCAACGTTGAAAACAGGTCCACATTAACATGCCATAACATATGAATGAAACAAAGCTTTAAAGGGTTATAATAACTTTAATTAAACAGCACATTTTAAATAGTGCAAACAGTCAAGTAACCAACAGATTTCACATTAGAGTCTGCAATAACATTGGTCCAGTAACCAACACAGATTTCAGAGTGCAAATTACACATAGGTCGGTCCAGTAACCAACACAGATTTCAGAGTGCATTATCGGTCCAGTAACCAACACAGATTTCAAAGTGCAATACACATAGGTTGTTCCAGTAACCAACACAGATTTCAGAGTGCATATCGGTCCAGTAACCAACACAGATTTCAGAGTGCATATCGGTCCAGTAACCAACACAGATTTCAGAGTGCATATCGGTCCAGTAACCAACACAGATTTCACAAGAGTCAGTGCAATAAACGTTGGTCCAGTAACCAACACAGTTCACTTTCCAAGAGTCAAAACAACTCTAAGAAAGAAAATGTACATTAAATGTCAAACTTTATTGCGACCTCCACCTCCAGCTCTCCCTGGAGCATGTTTAAGTGTCTCAGCCATGGCAGCCCTGATTTCCACTTCTGTGGCAGTTTTACTCCACTTCATTACTGCGGCTGCAAAAGAAAATATATTAGATGGTACATGAATAAACGTCTTACATCATTAAGGCCCCTACTACACATTGTATTTACATTTTATCAATTAACAATTGCATGGATTTGCATACCTTCCCAAAAAAAATACAATTGGTAAGCTAAATTAGATATATACAGTTGCTTCTCAAATTAGAATGTCATGAAAAAGTCAATGTCAGGAATTCAACTTAACAGGTGAAACTAATATATTATATAGACTCATTACATGCAAAGTGAGATATTTCAATCCTTTATAATTTTGATGATTATTGGCTTACAGCTTATGAAACCCCCAATTTCAAAATCTCAGAAAAATGTAATATTACATAAAAAAAAAAAAAGATTGTTAATACAGAAATGTTGGCCCTCTGAAAAGTATAATCATGCATATGTACTCAGCAGGGGCGATTACAGGATTTAATAAATGGGGGGACCAAGAGAACCAGTGAGGGGGGGCCCATGGGAAATTAGAAAATTAAACTGGAAATAATTTATTTAGAAAATAAGCACGATTTCAAAATTATAACAAAAATAAAACCTTGAAATCTCTCACTTTGCATGTAATGAGTCTATATAATAAATTACTTTCACCTGTTAAAGGTCCAATATGTAGGAATTTTGTAATAAAATATTCCCAAATCACTTGAACAGTGTTATATATTTCCTTCAGTTGTGTGCTTACAATATCCCAAAAGTCCCCAAAGATTTTTAATTTCAGAGAAATTTTAATTTTAAATAATTGTCCGTCCCGGAATTTTTTTTCACTTGTCGCCTGTCACTGACGTAATATCCGGTTCTCCCTGGTTTCCGCTGTATGGTAACCAGAGCCCTCTGATTGTAACCAAGGCAACAGACATGGACAACTGTGTAGTTCGAAATGTCTATCTGCACGCTTGTTGTTTTGTTCAAACATTATGGACCATGGCAAGCAGACTTTAAAATAAAAAAAGGAGAACAACATCAGCGCGGTGTTTTCGAGATGTCGAGAGCTCTATGTCCGAGACTAACTTCCAATTGATGTTGCTCTTATGTACTTTATTACACCAGTAAGAAAATGTACGTAAAACTAATCAATGTTATATAGTTTACATGATTAAATGTTAGAATATGATCTGTATTCTGATGTTGAAATTACTGCTATCTCATACAGACAAACTACACATAGAATAACATAACTAACAATACACTAGTTTAGTTTGAGCAAGTGAAACAGCGCTGCAAGTTTCATTCGTCTAATAAACTGACCTGTGAGTAGTAATTCAACACTTCCGTGTATTTCGGTAGAATTGTCAATATTCCTTTATATTTGCGGGACTTGCGTCGCGTGTGTCTCTTAGCACTCACGACCTGCTTCATATCAGTCATGATAAAAACATCCATGTATTCACTCATCCATAAACATCATTAGTAAGGGTGTCATGATTCTCCAAATCCTCGATTCGATTACATTTTCGAATCTAAACTCACGGTTTGACTCGATTCGATTCTCGATAAAAAAAAATGAAAGCACAAGCTATGCCATTTTTTTACTTTTATGCAATATAATAATATCTGACCTTTGTTCGCAATGTACCACACACTACATTGTCAAATTTAAAACGTTTATTAACAACATAATGTTACAATAACTTATATCTTAAGTCAATTGGAAACTTAAACAATATAACCTATTACAGTCCTGGGGCTCCCAGGACTCCTCAGAGCAGTTACAGGCGAATAGACTGTAACTGCTCAGGGAATTCCAAACCTGCACACATATATTCAAACGCACATAACTATTGAACCCGTTCTTAATTAGCATCTGAACGCCATCAGTGTTTCTCACATGTTCGCGTTTAAAGTCTGTGTAGAGGGAATGGTGTCGTCTTGGCGGCCCCTAATTTAATAACAAATGATCGTTGCGACGGAAGTGAATCAATCAAAACCAACTTTAGCTGGAAAATATCTGAATGCCATCAGCGTTTCTCACAGGATCGCGTTTAAAGTCTGTGTAGAGGGAATGGTGTCGTCTTGGCGGCCCCTAATTTAATAACTAATGATCATTGCGACGGAAGCGAATCAATCAAAACCAACTTTAGCTGGAAAATAACTTTATTAAAGAACCGCTATAAAGCCAAAACAATCTTACGTTAAATTATGCATTTATCTCTGTAAAGCTGCTTTGAGACAATCTACATTGTTAAAAGCGCTATATAAATGAAGATGACTTGACTTGACTAGACCCTTTTACAGCCCACGTGATCAAATAGTTGCGTGCGCATTTTGGCAACGGAAGTGGTGTTTTTCCCCACTGGCTCTAACGTGTTAGCACCTCCGAAAGTTGATCAAAACGGTTTCCCAGCATCAAAATGTCTGGTTGTTGCGTTTACGGTTGCACTAATCGATATTCCACCAAGGGGCTTAAGATTTATAGGATTCCGACAGGATCACGGCCGTTTCAGAAGAGTGGCTGCAGGCGATTAAACGTGTTGATTGGAGCGAGGACATAATAAAAAATGCTCACGTCTGTTGTTTAATCCGCTCGCGTAGCTTGACACGCTGCTGATTCTCGCCATACTTCCGTTGCCAATATGCGCACGCATACGTCATCATTGTGTACAAACAGTAAAAGGGTCTATAGCACGGCGTTTTAAATTGGGTTTCCACAGCGTTTGCAACGCAGTACGAGAGAACGTTCTCGTAAGGGAACGCTTGGTTCCTCGCATAACCTCGGTTCCCTTAGAGATAAGGGAACGAGTACTGCATTGCCTTGCCGTGCTATTTCGCTCATATCAGGTACTTCAGGTTCGCTTCAGTCGATTTAAACCTAAAGTCCTATGGCGAGTTTTCTCTGAATGTTTACTTCAGCCGCTTCCAAATTGGCACGCTCGAGGTTGGCAGGGCGCCAAGCGCTCCCATTGGACCGCACACCACTGCTAACTCGCCATAGGTTTGTGCAGTTGTCGCAGCACAGCTGAGCCAGCTCGCTCAGACGAGCTATGATGCTCTCGCTATGCAGCTGCAATGCATTTTAAAATAAAGGCTTCAATATTCTCGAAAAAAGGAGTTTTAACTATTACAGGCAAGCCGAGCTGACTTGACATATGGGGCGTGGCAGCATCGACGATTCCATTTTTTGATTCGATGATCGAGATTGAGCATTAATTTCGATCGATTTCAATTTAAAATCGAAATCGTGATACCCTTAATCATTAGATTTATCGGTTACAGTTGACGACAAGCTCCATAATTCTTAGCAAATTTTGCGACATCAAATTTGCACCTTTGTTATTGTAAGAGGTTAGCAAGCCCTAGCGGCGAAGAAATTTACATTTTGGACCTTTAAGTTGAATTGCTAAAATGAATTGACTTTTCCACTATTCTAATTTGAGAAGCACATGTATAAACATGAAAAATGCAGTTACCTTTTACAACAGAGTAAAAAACGGTATCCTGGAAGGCTTTTTTCTCACTGCGACCCCGCCCCTTCATGTTGAAAGCAGCCATTAGGCTGTTGGTGAAAAGCCTGAGAAAACATGCAGAAAATCATATAGTGAGGTCAACACCTACATTCTACAAATATTCCTTTATGCTTTCATTATTCCTAATGAATCATCTCTTTCTGCATTTTTGCTTTTCTATGTGCTAAGAGGAGGGCAAATAGAAGGAAATTAGTAAAAATTTAACTGCATAATTACATTCTATATTCTGATCATGTGACAGTTGTTTAATACCTGTCCATTACTTTATGGACGCAGTCTTTGTTATTCCTCCCTCCCACCTTTGAGAGCTGGGACACCTGTACATGATACATGAAAAGCCACTCAATACATTATGAATAAACCAATGGTGTTGGAAATATACTGATTGTTGCCAGATTGGGCTTAAATCGGAACTAGTCATGTTGACTCATCCATACAATAACACATTCTATAAAGCTGTGTGCATGTTAACAGATGCTGCGATAATTTAGACGTTTTGGACACTTGGAGGTCTAGTCTAGAGGTCTGCATTCCCGCGGCTGTCCCGCGGGATCCGACCAGATATTTTGCGCCGCGGGATTAAATTTCCGACTAAAAAACGGTAGCGGTCGGTAACTCTGGTGTAATTTGAACGGGAGCGGTCGGTCATTCAATATCACGTTCCCGACGCCGACGTTCTTTCAGAACAGCATATCTTCGCTTTACCTAATCTTAATCTTATCGACCAACAGGGTCTGCCCTGTAGGCTACTCAGGACCGTTATGCACGCGCTGCACGCACGGACCAGTAACGGTTCTTTCTGTCATGCATTGATTGCATTTGCTTAACAGCAAAATGTTACGAATTTTGATAATACGAATAAAAATAATAGCCTACACTTCTTTCTTTTTTTTCGCTGCGATATTTTTTCCCCTACTGTCTGCAGCAAAATGTTAAATTTTGTATATTGACAAGGCGAATAAAATAATAATAAAAAAATGTTTGTGCAGACTACATTTTTATTTTCTCTGTGAAAATGTACATGTGAAATTCTGGGAGATCTATATTAAAGCGGGATGGTCGGGTCGGGAAGAAAATTATTCTAAGCAGACAGCGGGTGAACAAATAGTGTATATATAGCGGGAACGGGTGGGTGCGGGATATAACCCCAGCGGGAGCGGGACTTAAAAAACAGTCCCGCGCAGACCTCTAGTCTAGTCTTATTGACACAGTTTAGTCCAATTTCTGTAGAAATCATACCCTTTGTTTCCAGAGGTTGCGGTCCTTGAGACGTGCCTCTTCTTCAGCAAAATCTTCTAAGGTTTCTAGTCTAGCAACATGGACAGCAGAATTCAGCGGCTCATAGTGCCTTCCGACTCTTTTTATCTCATCAAGAAGTTCAACTAGCTTTCCAAGCACTGACTTCTGGTATTCTGTGGAAGAAAATATATTAATTCATTTATTTTTGTTACTTTGATTATTAAAGAATCATACAATAAATATTGACCATGGACGTACTAGCTTGAGACATGGGGAATAAGCCTCTCTCGGACTGTGATGGGTTTCGAACTCCACGCTGAGGCGTGCGAGAACGCCTAGATCCTGAAAAAAAAGAAAAGGAAAAAAGGGTGAAGCTCATTAAAATCCTTTTTTAAAGACAGCTGCTCCTGCAATAATGTCAGTAAGTGAGGTAGGAGAATTGACAACTATGAAGAATGCAACTGATCATGGACTCACTAGATGAGGATGGCCGACCTTTTCTGCTCCCGGAGTGTGATGGGTTTCGAACTCCACGCTGAGGCGTGCGAGAACGCCTAGAACCTGAAAAATAAAAAACAGCATTGAAGCTCATTGAAATTGTTTTTAAAGACAGCTGCTCCTGCAATGATGTCAATAAATAAGGTAGGAGATTTGACAACTATGAAGATTGCAACTGGTCATGGACTCACTGGATGAGGATGCCCGACCTTTTCTGCTCTCGGAGTGTGATGGGTTTCGAACTCCACGCTGAGGCGTGCAAGAACCCATAGATCCTAAAAAAATTATAAAATAAAAAAACAGCATTGAAGCTCATTAGCCGCGTTTCCACTGTCGGGCCAGTGCGAGCCAGGGCTTTAAACGGGCCGTGCCGGGCTAATAGCACCGGGCCTGCGTTTCCACTGTCGGGCCAGTGCGAGCCAGGGCTTCACTAAGGCCCAATCCCAATTCTATTTTATACCCCTTCGCCTACCCCTAACCCTTACCCCTTGAAACAGAGGGGCAAGGCGTAGGGGTGAAAATATTCCCCTAAGAAATGGGACACCACTACTACACCATTACATGTCATTATACATCGTCGCTAGCGCCTAAGTCACAGGAGACGCGCCAATGTTTATCACAAACTTCCAAGATGCCGTCGTCAGCTGTAGTCTTGCGTGAGTTACAGCTATTTTTTGTATTTTTCTTGTGAAGTTTGCAGAAAGAAACGGAGATGAAGATATCTTCAACGCCTAATGGTGTGTTCACACCGGACGTGAATAGCGCGTCAGGCGCGAGTGATTTCAATGCGTTTACGCGCGTCTGGAGGTCTTGCGGCACGAATGAGGCGTTTAGTGCGGCGCGGTGGACGCGAATTCGCCTCATTCGCGCGTCCACTTCGCTTCAAACTTTTGCTGAAGCGAACTTTAATGATTTTTTTTGCAACCCGTTTCTTTGAAGAACATGACCGTAAATATGAACACGAGATTTAATGTGACAAAGAAAATGATTATTGGCAGTCATGTTGCCTCTGTAGCCGGTGTATGCAGGTACATTTCTCATACCCCTTCGTTTGAAGTGTGGTCCCGAAAAATCTTCGTTTCAAGGGCCATCTGGGCCTTCCCCTTACCCCTACCCCTCCAACCAAAAGAGAATTGAGACAGCCCTACCCCTTCACGTGCACACGCAAAACGGAGGGGTAGGGTCAAGGGGTGAATTGGGATTGGCCCTAAAACACACCCGTAACACGCCTCTCTGGAACAACGTCACACTAACCCATCATTTCACCAACAGATGGAAGTTTTATCAGAAAACGAATCAGAAATCACTGGAAACAGCGTTGAAAACAAACATGATAAAAGCAGCCGTTTGCTGGCATTTTTGTTGTTTACTTGAATATTTAAAACCCAAGCATTTATGTTTTACCACAGGTTTACAATAAAAAGTGATAGATTGATCATAATGAATTAATTTATGTCAAAATTGCACATTAGTCACTCTAATGTTAGGTCTATCACACTTACTTCTTCTGTACCGTTTCTGTTTATGGTAGGCTAGTTACAGGACATTACATCACATTTAGAAAGAATGATAATTTCTACAAATATATGCCAACAAAAATACGACCTGATGAGCTTTAGCACTCTCTCGACTTCCATTCAGATATTTTCAGTCAGAGAAACAGAGGAAGCTCCCGAAAAAAAAGTTGCTTTATTTTATGATAGTCCGGTATAAAGAGACGAGACGTAGGCTACTGACAGATAAAATAAAAACATGACTGTGATCCTTTATGATTGGTCTGATTTCTTCAAGCGCTCACGATGTTTTTTTACTATGCGTATCTTCAAGCGTTTACTATGTTTACTATGGTAATGATTAGCGCGCATAGTCTTTTGTATCACAAACAGAAGGCATTCAAACATGAACGCGAGTTAAATTATTTTAAAATCTTTAATGCTGACAGAATCATCCGGCGCTGCCGTCTCCCGACTCAGGTGAACTCTGCCTCTGTTGGTAACCACTCCTCTAGCCCGCATTGGCCCAAGGTATTCGACGGGCCAGAAATCCTGGCCGTTGGCCCAGAGTAAGCCCCGATCAAGCCCCGGAAATGACAGTGGAAACGCGACTGGCCCTGGCACGCACTAGCACGGCCCGGCCCTGGCCCGACAGTGGAAACGCGGCTATTGAAATCTTTTTTAAAGACAGCTATCCTTTTTAAAGACTCACTGGATGAGGACGCTCGACTTTTTCTGCTCCCGGACTGTGATGGCTTTCGAACTCCACGCTGAGGTGTGCGAGAACGCCTAGACCCTTAACAACAACAAAAAAAAAAAGCGTTGAAGCTCATTGAAATATTTTTTTTGCTCCTGCAATAATGTCAATAAGTGAGGTAGGAGAATTGACAACTTTGAAGAATGCAACTGATCATGGACATGAAAAAACAATGTACTAGCCAATTTAAATAAAAATTTTACTGACTTACTGGCTGACTCTGGACTAAATGCTTCTGATGATTCAGACCTTGTGGGTGAACGGTGAGGCGTTGGACGAGAACATCCAGAAACTGAAAAAGGAACAGGAAGTGTGAAATACTTTGTTTTGAACCCAGACTTAAAAATACTTTATATTCAATTTGCATTGTGAGCAAGTAGAATAAATAAAAACATGAAATTACTTTCTGAATATGCAGGACTCTCTGGTTGTCTAACGGTGGTGTTAGCCAGTTCTGGGGGTGCAGGTAACTCAAGCAGCATAGTTTTTTTTTGTCCTGTGGTTGCTAAAAGAAATTCCAAAACCAGAAGCATCAGCAACTTAAATGACAGAAAAACTCATATTGCCAACCATTCCCTGAAGTTTGATGACTGAATTATACCACTGGACTAGCCCAGCTATTTTACTCACCCTTTTGTGAGAGCTTAATCTTTGGCGGAGGAACCGGAAGCAACACTGTATCCTCTAGGCAAGAACATGCACAATGAAATTAATCACAGTAAGATAACGATGAATACTAATACAGTTTACACAACTTAAACTGTACTCACCCTTTTTCTTGTCTGGCAAGGGCTCATCCTCCTCAGGAGACAAATCTGACCCTGCCAATATTATATTTGTCATTTATGATATGTGATTGTTTACATTATACGCTCATTGTTTAATGCATGTCCTTAAATAGGACCAAATAAATTACCTTGAACATAATCTTCAAATTTCCTTCTTTTCTTCATTCTCTTTTGACAGACTGTGTCCTCCTCTTCGGTTTGAGCTGAGGTGTAATTATATTTTTCACACTCCTGTCGGCTTACTAAAAATCAGGAATGAAAACAAACACTACTAACGATAGTAATACGTATTCAAGTATTATAGTATTTTAACTAAAAAAAAAATAAAAAAATAAAAAAAGCCAGAAATAACATTCAAAATATATATTTGTTTCACCTGATGTCACTTTGACTTTAACAAATTCAAAGCTTAACCAGTCCTCTTGTGGTTGTAAAAGGCGCTTATGTGCCACAGACACGTTTTTTAGAGGCCATCGCACCACTTTGGTCTCTGTGTCAATCCAGTTCAATGGCAAAACTCCTTCCATCTGCTTCCCATTCTCCACCCAAACAGCCCGTGCGTATACCATTGCCTGAAACACAATTAGATTATTTAATTTAGAACTACACATTTCCTTTTCTACATGATGCTAACAGTGCACTACTATTTTGAATAATAGTAAATATTACATACGTTATTTGTGTTCATTTCCTGTGCTCCATTCCATGGAGGAGAGGAAAAAGGACATGCCCTTGTTCACAAGGGAGGCAAGCAACCTTCCGGTAAAGGTCTTCGGTTTGCAATAACTTTGTCTTTGTCCGTTTTCTTTGAACATAGACTATATTGAATAGCCTTGACTCACATGGCTTCTTAAAAAAGTCTTTTGTGTCCTTTTGGCTCAGCACATCACATACCAAAGTTCCATCCTGCCTTTTTTCCTTCACAAATGCAAAATTTTCATTGTGAAGCATAAAGCAGTAGTCTTTATCTTTAGTTGATATATAAAAACACGACCTTGTCTCTTGAGGCTTGTTGATGCCTTTCTTAACATTTTCGATCTCAGTCATCCGCTTTGTTACTTGAGCGATTGGATTGTGGCTATTTTTGACCAATCTTTTAATTACTTGCAGATGATTTTCGAATGGGAAACATGAGATGTCATTTAGTGAACAGTTGAAGTGAGAAGCATCTTCATGCAGATGCAACAGGCAGTGCACATTGTAGACTGCAAATGTTTTTCCATAAAGGTCATCACACCCTTTAACAAAGTATTTTAGAAGCTCCTCGGCATATGCAATATATGAACGTCGTGTGTTCTCATCAGAGCTCAGCAGGATTGACAGAGCCACTGTCAATGTCAAAAAGTGAGTATACACTTCACGTGAAACTACATTTCGAAGAACAATTGGTCCAGTATATAAAACAAACTGTCGAAATTCAGTGGCTTTCCATCTATCTAGTTCCCTCAAACCCCTGGGCTGCCTTGCAAACTCACTTGGCATGGATCCATTCAGCTTGTTTAGTTTTTCTGAGATCTCATCTTTTTGTCTTGCAGATAGCCGGCACAATTTTGGACCCCGAGACAAAAAGACTAGAACACGTTTTACTACTCCTAAACAAATCAAATGCATATAGTCTAACACAAAAGAGCTCACGCAAGGTATGCCTGCATCAATAAGTGGGCTTTTTATAGTCTGGTGATCTTCATACAGTACTTGACTGAACTCCTCGTCTGTTCTTGCTCTAAAGGTCTCAGGACTGTTAAAAACCACTCTACCTTCCCACGATCCTTTGGCCAAACACCTTTCACAGCTGGAGTACCCATTGTGGTTTTTTATGCACTTTAAAAATGATCTTGCTGGTGCATCACATATAAAGGCCTTAAGGCTGATAGCATAAAGTTGACCTTCATACTCCATCCCAACAGCTTTGAGATGCTGAAACTCTTCCAAAAGGTCTTTGACAAAATCATCCAAAGGACTTGGCTTTGCTGTTCCACAGAAAAGTGCAACAATGAAAGGATCAAAATTGTGAAACTGTGCCAATATGGGCCAAAATTGAACACTGTTTGATTTAAAAAGTGGTACGCCATCAATGTTTACACACAACTCAATGTTTTGTGAAAAGGATTGGCACTGTGCAATCTTTAGTTTAATGCCTTGTTCTAATCCATAATATATGTACTGCCCATTACATCTAGAAAGACATTCAACGGTTTTGGGGGTTGAAAGGAGGGTGCGTGCATCCTTTGGCAGCTGGTGCCCATGTTTACGAAGGATGCCTAGTAGCTCATTCAATGACGTTTGAGTGATTGAATTACTTGTTGACCAAGTCCTTAAATCACAGGCAATATCTGGTGTATCACTGTCAGGGTGTAAACTCAGGATTTCAGGCTCAGAGTCCGAGGATTCTACATGCTCTGTGTATCCATAATCAGATTCGTTATCTTCTACAACTTCTTGAAGTCCATCACCATCACTTCTATCACTTGGTAGCGAATGAATATCAAGGCTGTCATCACTATCCAACTGAGCAATGGCATTTACTTCTGCTTTTCTTTTTCTCCAACTTCTTAAGTATGTCATATCTGCAACAGTAATATATGTTGACATTGTAAATTTTTTAAATTGATTTGATTTTTAAACATTATAAACAAAGTTTTATAGTGTTTGCTAATTATAGGAGGTACATTTATGTGCAGACATCATGATGCTTGCTTCAATTTAAATAGTGTAATCCTGGATTCTCTCAAGGACTGCCAACGTTTTGTAAGGATATCTTTCTTGTAATAATATTAAGTAATATTTGTAGCCTAGTTCTTGAGATAAGTTTAATTCTCCATTCTCAAATATTTTGATAGAAATTTCACAAATATATCAATTGTATAAATAATTGGTTAGTCAAATACACAATTTCTTTGTGATTTTTTGATATAACTACATTTTAGATAAATGTATATGTTCAACTCAAACAAATGATATTCAGAGATTTTCTTAATTTCATAAAGTTAATTATTACTGAGATATTTTCTAAGCCACTGAATATTTTTTAGAGTGTGTACTGTAGAGAAAATGCAAACACATATCAAGCTGCTCTGTCACACAACCATGGCGACCAGAGTCCTGCACAGGTCCATTTTTGGAGACCCGCCCCCGCAAAGTTCAGCACCAGATCCAACCCGTCACCTGTGATATTTAAATCCGCACCCACCCGTTACCTGACCCATACAAAATCCAATAAAAGTGCTATTTTTATTTATTTATCCAGTTAAAATGTTGTTGTTGTTTGTTGACTCAGTCTGAACATGTTGAACAATGATTATTAAATCAAACAATATCGTTTAAATGATCAAAGTAGCCTATTTTTTTTTCAAAACGCTATAAATCCATACTTAAAAAACCCCCGCTATAAATCCTTTTGTTTTTACAAAAAATGTAGGCCTATATGTTTGTCTTTTAAAAAATGTCTTTGTCTTTTCCTCAATGCGAAAATAATGTGACCATTCTCTATTACAGATGATGAATTTCTCATTGCAATATTTTATTCATATCCATTACTTTTGAATGCGTCACTACATCAGCACTGAAAACAAGAAAAAGAGACAAGATTTGTTTGAATCATTTTGAGGAATTAAAGTTATATGAACAAACATAACAGTTCACCGAATTCTGATTAGTTGAGAGGATTTATCCATGTAGGCTTAAAAAGAAATCTTGCAGTAGCCTACATTTTAAACAAGGATTTGGAATGAAACGTTGGAGCAAAAATTATATTAAATTACAATGTTTTTTTATGGCGTTTTAGAAAAGAGCTCTTCAAGCACATATTTTTCATCTACTACCCGCCTGCAAGGAGTTCATTATCTGCCCGCAACTTCGCCCGTGAATTTTAGGAATGTCACCACCGATTTATCCACTTTTATAAGGGTAACGTTAACGTAACGTTACCCGACCCGTTGCAGGACTCTGATGGCGACGGATAGCCACCTAAAATGGCGGCACCTTCGCGGAGTGAAACGCGTGACGTCCCATTCTCAATCTTGAACTTCACCATCTAGCTAACAATGGGGTTTTGTGCTTGCTAGTTTGAAGAAAAAAACACAAAACTAAACACTTAGCCGTACAGCTAAATTCTATCAGTTAAGTTAGGCAACCTAGCTGAGGTAAACGTTGTAAGGAAGTTTATAAATAGCCTAAACAAAGCTAAAATCAATGAATCTGGATATCTACCTCGATAACATAACTAAGTTACAAATTAATCACAAACAGTTAAACCTCATGGCTTATTAATATCCGCATTTGGGTCATTTATTAGCAACTGTCCATCGGTGTGGTGGCTGTGGACACTCGTTAAGTTACGTTTACAATAAAAAAGTCAAGTTTGGTTGAAATTATAAACGCTTATAACACTTAGGTAAACGTTTATAACACTTATTTTGCTATCATATCTAATTATTTTGTCATAGCTACTTACTTTACACGGCTTCTTTCTGAGTCGTGAAGAGCTTCTGTAATCTGACGGTTGGCTGGGAAAAACAGTTTCGCGCGCGAGCCTCTCCGCTTCTTCTTCATTCGGTTTTGTGGCGGTTGGCAACTATCTCTAATTGTGCATTACCGCCACCTGGTGGGGTGGGGTAATTATAGCAATGTATGAATCCTCATTGTACCTCAATCGCATGTATTTTTTTTATAACTTTGACGGAATATGTAAAACTCTTTACATTTATTTAAGATAATATGAATGGTTTGGTAATTTGTTTTCTCCGTTGTTTTAGCATAACAGCTGTTTAGATTATGAGTTGAAAACATGGTCAGTTGAAAACACGTAGTCAAACAGTCCAGCCTAAACTAGCAGTTGAAATCACGTCGTAAACCAGTCCGAGGCGGACCGACTTATTTTCAACCATATTTCAACGTTGAAAGACGGTAATTGTTTACTGGGTAAATAGCCTAAATTATACGTTTTTTTTCGCGTAATAGCGCATTCCCCATGTTACAATGCCCTGCGATACGTCAGTGCCTGGAACCCGTTCATAGTCAAGCTCACAGTGCGTTATTGTCCTAATCTATCGGCACACTCTCCGTCTCGTTCTCTCTTTCGCTCTCTCTCACTCTCTCTCTCTCTCTCTCTCTCCTCATACTGTCGCCTGCAAGCATGTGTGCGCGCGCCTAGAAATCCATCTGAATGCGAGGAGTGAAGGAGGGTCGGTGCGCTCTGCAGACAAATTTCACTTGTCATTCCTGAATAACGGCGCTCTACCAGAG
This sequence comes from Leuciscus leuciscus, assembly GCF_965113295.1. Lineage (NCBI taxonomy): Eukaryota > Metazoa > Chordata > Actinopteri > Cypriniformes > Leuciscidae > Leuciscus > Leuciscus leuciscus. The sequence goes on from NC_138731.1 coordinate 34,316,675, forward strand.
GGGCTGGAATCGGACTTCAGCAAAAGAAGTGCGGTGGCCTTCGCCCTCACTCAGCAACGATGTCCGAATATTTCCTCACCTTTCTCGTCATACTGGGATTCGGGGATATATTCTCAAATGTTCAGACACTAAGGGACGCTGATTCAGAGCAAGGTAAGACAGACGCAGCAGCTCTACAATGAAACTTGCGCTCGCGGAGCATCCTATGATCTGTCAGCGCATCTACACATTCTAGATGCGATGCGAGTATTTCTTCCTAAATGCATTGGATTGAAGTGACAAATAGACAGGTTGAAGGTTGGAATGTTTCACTCGCGTGTTGTAGTAGTCGATGGTGTAATTCAGTTCCCTATGCCTGGTGAGGTGTACTTGTAGTGTGCTTAGAACCAAAAGTGTCTGAATAGACTACATGGTGTAAGAGCTTAAGCTCTCATACTCATGGTATATAGTGTGAATTTTAAGACGGTATGTTGGAGGGTATAGTTTCAGGATGTCAAAAAAAAAAAGGGGGAAAAAAAAGGGAAAAAAAGAAAGTAAATTTTTTTTGCTAATCATGACAACTTTTTATACATCTTTTTAGTATTTCTTTTAATTGAGACACATTAATTGGCTTATTTATGCAGAAATGCACATTTAATAGTGAAATACATAACCCACGTTTAAACTCTGAAATATTGATTGAATTGTTTATTAATACACTTTATAATTTGTATTGACAGACATTTCCTGAATTCCTTGCTTTATTTAAATGTTCTTATTCTTGTTTGTTGTGTAGGCTACATTGGAGTGAGTGAGTGATTGATTTATGTTGCATTATGTTGCAACATAATAATAATAATAATAATAATTATATATATATATATATATATATATATATATATATATATATAGCCTAAGAGTTTAGTGCATTACTTAAGTGTTGTGTCTTACCTTGATGGTGTTATGTTTGTATGGGTTTGCAATGCATCCTATCTCTATTTTACTATTGGTCATCATTGCTGAAAAGGCCAATTTTGAGCTGAACAGAAATGAAGTCATCATGGCCTTCTGTTGGACCATCTTTGTTAAATTCAGTACAGTTTTTAATAGTTCAAATAGCCAGCCTGTAATGCTTGTAACATTGTCAGTGTTGTTTTATCATAAAGTTCTAGCAACCCCAAACCAATATCTTCAAGTTGTGAATGTTTAAACTTTTTTGAATTTCACATGACTTAAATGACTTGCATGTATAAAGGAGATATGACCGCACACTCGCTTGTGTGTGTTTACACCTCCGGCTTGGTGCCGAAACGTTGGTCAAATAAAGTATTTGCAAGTGAGTGTGCGGTCATATCTCCTTTGTATTTATTTTCTTAGACCTGCACATCGGATGGTATGCGTTTGCTTCAGTGTTTTATTAAGGAACTTTATGACTTGCATAACATAAGCTTTTGGCTGAAGTTTAGCAATTGTGAGTGACACTGTCAGAGTAATCTAAATCAATAAGGGCAGATATTTAATGAATCTTGATGTGTGAATCAATGAGTATTGCAGGGTTTTTTTCACTTGCAGCAAATCCCTGTTCACCGTCAGATTGAGATAAAGCAAAGATCGTCAGCTTGTACAGACAAATCTGTCAAGATTGTTTTCCTCTTGTGCTCTCAATATTAGACGAGAGATGAAAAAGATTCTGGTTTCAAGTATCATATCTGAATTCATGCACAATATACAACTAGGCAGTTATAGTAAGCTTGTCTTTTATAACCAAAAACAACGTTTGTAAATAAGGAGTGTTTACAAATGTTGTGCTGTGATTAGTGGCCAATTTTGCAGCTATGTTGCAAAGAAACCTAGATTGAAACAAGAAAGGGTAAAACGTGTTATATCATAATTAGAAAATTTGTGAATTATTAAAAATGTATATTTTAAACGTACAAGTTTTGTAATGCAAATGAACCTTTCAATGCATCAATCATGACTGACAGTTATTTAAAAGCCATTTTTATCCATTCATTGTGTTTTGATATATCTACCATCATTAATAATTTACCTTTGACCCTTAAACATAATTCAAAATGACCGTCCTCTTTATATGTCATTGTGTTTATTTATGACACCATAAATTTAACATGCCTTTTAAGCAACTTATATCCCTTGAACATCCAATACTTTTTAAAATCTCATTTATTTCAGTGGACAAATGTCCATCTCCAAATATAATTTTAAATAAATAATCTTTTTTTTCATTAACATTTGTTTCTGAAAGTTTGTGATTTAACGATCAAAGGGTTAAGTCGAAGGCACACACGTGCACTGGATCTTTGTGATTCATCCAGGTGTGTTCAAGGAGAGAAAGTGCCATTTTCAAAAGCTGCATATTCATCATATCAGATGAATGTAAATGTCACAGTGCCCTGCACCGATATTATCTGAAAAGTAATTCTCTGAGGCTTGTGTTCTCCTGCTAAATGCCTGCATCCATCGTATGATGAATATGATGTCCTAATTCTCAACACTGCTCATTCACTTATCACTTACTATAAAAAATAACAACAATCGCAGTGGATTCATCAGTGTGGTTGTGACTTTAGGTCTCTTAGGATGCTTGATAAAACTCGTTCCACAGTCTGTTTAGTGAACCTTTAATCATTGTTTGCCATCTAATCTGGTGTATCGCAGCCAAGAGTTTACAGCACTGGTGCAGGCGGATGGAAAGGCATCATTGAAAAGTAGTTTACTCAAACCACACTTCATTATATCAAACCCTCTTTTATCTTACCAGTGACTCTCGCTTCAGATATTTATCGGCTATTACAAACAGATCAAGGTTGCTGGAAATGTTTCCCCGTTTAAGAGAGCTTGGCGTGCCCCAAAAAGCAGGTTAAGCACTATCCTTTCGTAATGAAATCGGGAGGATGCCCCCAGAGCCCAATTAAATGAGATTATATCTAGGCATGCTGTGCTGGCTTATTGTCCAACTGTGATTTTTACCTGGTATTGGAGGAAAGTCAATAAATGCACAAACAGAGATTGAATAAATGACCTCAGTCATGCAAAGGCAATGCTGGTCTACTACACACTACATAACGAAGGGGGAAATGCTTTTGTGAAACTCAAGGAAAGGGCAGATATCATTGCTGTGTTACAAAATCTAGGGAGCTGCTTACGGGGTTATGTAGGGCATGATCGTAGCACTCCCAATGTGAAGGCTGTTTTAAGTGAATTACTATTATACCAAAGGCACTAATCCCATGGTGTACTGAGATGAGTAAAAAAAAAAAATTAGTTATTACTAGTATTGTTATTGTAATATAGAACAAAATATTATAAGTTAAATGTAAGAATATAATATAAGTTATATAATATTGTTATATTTTTATATCTAATTTGTCTGTGTCATGCATCTTATGTTTGCTATTATTGCGCAATTAGCTTGAATGGCAACATGCAAATGAAAAACTATTGAAATCAATTAGTGTTTTTTGTATTTGCTTCCTATGTTCCAAATCGGTCAGATTCCATGATGGTTAGGATGCCTCCTTAAGGCTAATTCACACTGCACCGACAGACACCGACCAACGACAAAAGACACGTTCGTCGGGTTTTATCGGATCAGTGTGTTGCCCTTGTTGCCGTCTGTTGCCATTGTCTGCTCTTGTTTTAGCCAGTTGAACATGTTACTATTTTTTATATTTACTATAATCATGTGATTGTCAGCATTGGTTGGTGCCTGTTTGTGCGGTGTGAATTCGCCTTTAGCGGGCAGCTGCTATGTAGGTAACTGTGAGGTTTTGGAACATGGATGTGGTTGCACAGCACTTTCATTCAACATTAAAGACTGACCTTCTCAGGTTGTTCTACATTTATTTTCATAGGTGGTTTACGTCAATGCTGAACAGTTTTACTTTAAAAAGTGTTTGTTTTCTTTAAATATATCTGCCATATGGAACTCATTTAAAGGCTGTTTATGGTTAGTCATGAAAACCCACGCCTCAACTTCAGGTGTTTCCTCCCTCCCTACTAGGTAATTTGTCCTGTGGTCTCAGTCTCCAAAGAAAATTAGAACTGCCACAGCTTGGTGAATGACCTTGTAATTATCCATGTGACACTCTATAAAACGGGAAGCAATAAGGCATGCTAATCCTGAGCCAAAGTACTTGCTGAAAGGAGGTTTAGAATGACAAGGGAGATGACAAAGCAAAGCTCTTGTGTTGGTAAGAGCAGCAGCCTTGCTTCTGGAAGTGAATCATCTAGCACCTGTGTGGCAGGCTTCATTGTTTTTGTTGGTGTTCTATTGCACGCCCCATTTGTTCCGATCGAAGTTCTGTTGAAGTTGGCCACACATTCAGCTGAGTCATTAAGTGTTCTGACCTTTGACAGATCGAGAGGTTGTGGCTGAGCTTTGCAGTTGGAGCTTATACTGCAATGCACAGGTAATCTGCTGGCCTATGACATCATGTGCATCTGTATTCTATGTTGACATGCTGGAATCTGCTCTGTGGGAGCTAATGGAGAAGGTCAAGATGTTTTATTGGACCACAGGTTTTTCCATCCTGTCTGCAAGGTCCAAAATGAACTTTTCACCACCCTTGCCAATTTGAATTTTCCGGCCATAAATATGTCTTGTATTAAACTAGCTGTGTTTTGCATTATTTTTAATTAAAATAAATCATTTTGTCAGTCCTGTAATGGACCGGCCACCCATCCAGGGTGTTTGCTATGGGATAGGCTCCAGCATCCCTGTGACCCAATATTGGCCAAACACTTTGGAGAATGGATGAATGGATATTTCAACCAAATATATTTTTGTCTCTATGGCAATGGAATTATTTATCTGCCCTATTTTGTCTGCATATTATGACAAATATTGGAAATCATAGTGTCAATCAGAGCATAATTTACAATAAAGTCCCATTATTTAATATTAGTTAATGCATTAACTAACATTAACTAACAATAAGCAATATATTTGTTACAGTATTTATACATTTTTGTTATCGATAGTTCATAAAAAAAAAATACTACTGATCATTATTAGTTCATGTAGTTAACTAATGTTAATAAATGGAACCATATTTTAAAGTGCTACCATGGTAGTCTACTTTGTTAGGCAATTTGTACATAAGTGACAATCTGACTAACAGTTTTACAATTTGATTTAAAAGGATAGTTCGCACAAAAAAAAAATGAAATGAAAATTCTGACATCATGTATTCACCCTTATGTCGTTCCTGACCTGTATGAATTTTTGAAGAATGTCTGTAACCAAACAGTTTTGGTCACCATTGACTTCCATTGTATATCAGAAAACATGCTGAAAACATTTTCTTTTTCATTTAAAAAAGTCATACAGTTTTGAAATGACATGTTAATTATGTTAACGACATGTTGAGTAACTAATGGCAGAATTTAATTTTTTTGGGTGAACTATCACTTCAATTAATTGGCAATCAACACTTTCATTTACTTGCCAAATCTAATTTGTTCTCACATTGGGCTCTCTGAGTGTCAATTTTGGAGCCTGTGTCATAGTAATCAGAAACATGTGAAGAAAAGTTCTTGAAATGTATTCACGTCAGTGGCCACGGCTTGAGCACAGTATTTTGGATGCTTTTAATAGCACAGCCAGGAGAGTGCATATGTTGTTATAGTTTGTGGATTTATGCACCCATTTTAATTGTATCTGGACAACATTGCACCATTTTCAGAAAACAGTATGTCAGCTGTTAGATCTGGTAACACATGGTGGCCCGTTACCGTAGGCAAGTGCTTGGTGAATCACTTTTGGGCTGGGGTGGAGACCCATGTTCAGACCAGTGTGTGTGTCTGTTTGTGCTTTTTCACTGTTGAATGAATTATTCAGAGGTTTAAGATCAAGCTTTTTTGGTGAAATGGGCAGCATAACTTAAGTAATGTGATTAATGAAGCAGTGGATCTTCTCTCTTTCCATATTTTGTCCTTCGTGGAAGGGTTCCGGTCTTAATGAAACATTATTAGAATACATGGAAAGAATTCAATTAGAATTTGACAAAAAGAGATAATGAATTACGGGTATGAAATTATTTATCTGTGTTTATTGTTTTAAACTGAAGACTGAAATGAAAGATTAGCAAATATTCTTAATAAGCAAAACAATGTGCTTTGTGAAAGGCAGAGGAAATGAATCATTATCTCTGTTGATAACAGAAAATACATAGATGATTGCCTTCAATAAGAATCAAAACCAGATTTTGCTGCTGTGCATCTGACGAGTTGTACATATTTATGTAAAAATAAATGACACAGCAACAGGTATTGAAAGAATTTTTTTTTTTTTTTATAATACTGTGGTGTTTTTACACTTTGTTCATTTGAGGCGACTGCAAGCGGTTTGCATACATTTTGACATGCAGTATGTACATAATCCAGATGGGTTTGTTCAGAGTTCTGGTCTGAGTGCAGTTAATAAATACAGTCGTTCATTGTTTGTTCATGTTAGTTCACAGTGCATTAAGTAACGTTAACAAATACAACTTTGATTTTAATAATGTATTAGTAAAGGTTGAAATTAACTAAGATTATTAAATGCTGTAGAAGTATTGTTCATTCTTAGTTATTGTTAACTTTGTTAACTAATGAAACCTAATTGTAAAATGTTACAAAATACACTAACATTAAAAAGTTTGGTGTTGGTAAGTCATATTTTTATTCAGCATTGACTAATTCAATTGATCAAAAGTGACAGTAAAGACAATTATAATGTTATAAAAGATTTCTATTTAATTTTTTTTTAAATAAATCCAGGAATATTTATTTTTTCATGGTTTCCACAAAAATATTAAGCACAACTGTTTTCAATATTGATAATTAACAAGAAATGTATCCTGAACAGCAAATCAGCATATTATAATATTTCAGAAGGAACGCATGACCTTTAAGACTGGCTGCTGAAAACTTTGCAATCACAGGAATAAATTACATTTTAAAATATATATTAAATAGAAAACAGCTATTTTAAATTGTAATAAGATTGACTTGTTTACAGTATTTTTTATCAAATAAATGTGGCATATTGAGCAAACAAAAGTTATTTCAAAAGCATTATAAAATCTTACCAACCAAACTTCAGTATAGTTTTAACTATACTGTTACACTGCAAAAAAACTTTTGTACACTGCAAAAAAAATTACATCCCCAAGTCAAAAATTTCAAGTGACCGATAACATCGAAATTTTTCAATTAGTCTGACGTATTATTTCTCATTGAGCCAATGTTAACAGACTATTGCAACAAGAATTTCACTTGGGCCAATTGAAAAATTTTGATGTTATCGGTCACTTGAAATCTTTGATTTGGGAGGGTTAGAAATTTTTTACAGTGTATAGTAATGTATAGTTCTATATTCAATTTATGTATTGCATTCATTTTCCCAAAGCTACATTTTTTTGGTCAACTAAGGGATCTGAGTTTCATTCTATTAAAGATGACTCAGACATGCCATAAGGGTTTAGATGGGTTTAAAACTTTCAGTGCAATATGCAGACAGTGGACCAGAGCTACAGAGATTCAACTGTGAGACAGGGCTAAAGTATAAAGAATAAAGAATAAAGACATCTTGAGCCCAGAACAAGTAGTTGGGGCCCCCTCATGAGGCGTCTCATGGGCTTATAGGTAGCATGTAGCTGTTGAAAAATTAAAAGCATCATAACACAACCAAAGGTTCTTTCAGTCTATAAATATAGACTGGTTTTCAATGTCATACCACATTAATAAAAAAAAACTTGTTTTTGGCAGGCTTGTCAAGGTGCCCTGTGGATATTAGTGGTTCACTCACTTGACATATGGCAAACAAGACCACACACCTGGAGAGGGAGAGGGAGAGGGAGAGGAGAGGGAGAGGGAGAGAGAGAGAGAGAGAGAGAGAGAGAGAGAGAGTGAGAGAGAGAGAGAGAGAGAGAGAGAGAGAGAGAGAGAGAGAGAGAGAGAGAGAGAGAGAGAGAGAGGGAGAGAGGGAGAGAGAGAGAGAGAGAGAGAAATCCCAACCCATGGCCAGAGGAGTGTTTGAGAGTGTCTCTGCCAAACACCTCTACATAATGCCTGCTGTTGTGGCAGTGATTTAGGTCCGCCAAACTAGATTAAAAGGGAACTGTCCCAACTGCCACCTGGCACACAGTTGCAGGACTGAGATCCTGATGCTGGAATGTTTTAAACCCATAGTGGAGCCTGATTCATCATCTATCTGTCATTCAGTAGAAAGGCATTCAAAAGGATTTAAGGTGGTTTGATTTAGTTTGACTTGCTTTTATCTGATATACTTTGATAGAATGAATTATTTGATTCAGTTAATTACCACCAACTTTGGTTTGTAACCCCACGTGGTGGGACTCATGCAGTGACCTACAGTACACTACATGGCGTTTCATGCAGCTTGCATTCTCTTTGTATTTTTCAATTTCTCATCTGATTTTTCATTGGAAACCATTGGAGTACCAGTAACATTTGTTAATTAAGAAAGTTTGTTCCCTTTCAAGGTAATTCGAGCTGCGTCAAGACGTGGTGGGAACGCCCCTGCGTGATTGCATCGTGAAGCACGTGTATAATCAGTCCAATGGTGTGACGAGACATCATAGGCGGGTGACAGTGCTTTATAGTTTCCTGGTCTATGACGTCACCCGCCTATGACGTCTCGTCACACCATTGGACTGAATATACACATGCTTCAATGCTTCATGACACAATCACGCAGGGGTGTTCCCACCGCGTCTTGACACAGTGTCTTGTTCCCTCTTCAGGGAACCAGGGTTACATACGGAACCTGAGATGTTTTTTACTATTAATTTAAAATCTACAACAAGACGGTACCTTATGAATTTTTTAGGGTGCAACAGTTGGGTTCCGGAAACAGTTGGGTTCCGGGTTCCGTCATTTGATTTTTAATGATAACTTATAACTTATAAGCCTTTAAAGGCAGACCTATTGTGAGCTATGAGGTTGTTAAATGAGGTTATGAGGCCAACAGTGTGTGTGTGTGTGTGTGTGTGTGTGCGTGTGTGTGTGTGTGTGTGTGTGTGTGTGTCTGTATGTGTGTCTGTATGTGTATATATACAGTGAGGAAAATAAGTATTTGAACACCCTGCTATTTTGCAAGTTCTCCCACTTAGAAATCATGGAGGGGTCTGAAATTGTCATCGTAGGTGCATGTCCACTGTGAGAGACATAATCTAAAAAAAAAAATCCAGAAATCACAATGTATGATTTTTTAAACTATTTATTTGTATGATACAGCTGCAAATAAGTATTTGAACACCTGAGAAAATCAATGTTAATATTTGGTACAGTAGCCTTTGTTTGCAATTACAGAGGTCAAACGTTTCCTGTAGTTTTTCACCAGGTTTGCACACACTGCAGGAGGGATTTTTGCCCACTCCTCCACACAGATCTTCTCTAGATCAGTCAGGTTTCTGGGCTGTCGCTGAGAAACACGGAGTTTGAGCTCCCTCCAAAGATTCTCTATTGGGTTTAGGTCTGGAGACTGGCTAGGCCACGCCAGAACCTTGATATGCTTCTTACAGAGCCACTCCTTGGTTATCCTGGCTGTGTGCTTCGGGTCATTGTCATGTTGGAAGACCTAGCCTCGACCCATCTTCAATGCTCTAACTGAGGGAAGGAGGTTGTTCCCCAAAATCTCGCAATACATGGCCCCGGTCATCCTCTCCTTAATACAGTGCAGTCGCCCTGTCCCATGTGCAGAAAAACACCCCCAAAGCATGATGCTACCACCCCCATGCTTCACAGTAGGGATGGTGTTCTTGGGATGGTACTCATCATTCTTCTTCCTCCAAACACGTTTAGTGGAATTATGACCAAAAAGTTCTATTTTGGTCTCATCTGACCACATGACTTTCTCCCATGACTCCTCTGGATCATCCAAATGGTCATTGGCAAACTTAAGATGGGCCTTGACATGTGCTGGTTTAAGCAGGGGAACCTTCCGTGCCATGCATGATTTCAAACCATGACGTCTTAGTGTATTACCAACAGTAACCTTGGAAACGGTGGTCCCAGCTCTTTTCAGGTCATTGACCAGCTCCTCCCGTGTAGTTCTGGGCTGATTTCTCACCTTTCTTAGGATCATTGAGACCCCACGAGGTGAGATCTTGCATGGAGCCCCAGTCCGAGGGAGATTGACAGTCATGTTTAGCTTCTTCCATTTTCTAATGATTGCTCCAACAGTGGACCTTTTTTCACCAAGCTGCTTGGCAATTCCCCGTAGCCCTTTCCAGCCTTGTGGAGGTGTACAATTTTGTCTCTAGTGTCTTTGGACAGCTCTTTGGTCTTGGCCATGTTAGTAGTTGGATTCTTACTGATTGTATGGGGTGGACAGGTGTCTTTATACAGCTAACGACCTCAAACAGGTGCATCTAATTTAGGATAATAAATGGAGTGGAGGTGGACATTTTAAAGGCAGACTAACAGGTCTTTGAGGGTCAGAATTCTAGCTGATAGACAGGTGTTCAAATACTTATTTGCAGCTGTATCATACAAATATATAGTTAAAAAATCATATATTGTGATTTCTGGATTTTTTTATTTTATATTATGTCTCTCACAGTGGATATGCACCTACGATGACAATTTCAGACCCCTCCATGATTTCTAAGTGGGAGAACTTGCAAAATAGCAGGGTGTTCAAATACTTATTTTCCTCATTGTATACATACACACACACACACACACACACACACACACACACACACACACACACACACACACACACACACACACACACACACACACACACACACACACACACACACACACACACACACACACACACACACACACTGTTGGCCTCATAACCTCATTTAACAACCGAGTTTTTCGGTTCCTTGCCACTGTTGCCTTTGGCTTGCTCAGTTGGGGATATTTTGGGGATATTTAATTACATTTTATCAATCAATAAATTCCTCTTGAAACAAACTTTGTTGTATTATTTTAATTTAATACTGTGAAGCTGCTTTGATACAATCTGTATTGTGAAAAGCGCTATACAGATAAACTTGACTTGACTTGACAATAGGTCTGCCTTTATATATATATATATATATATATATATATATATATATATATATAGTATATAGTTATAACTTATTAATAAATGTTTATTTTGAATGTAGTTTTTAACCTATTCCACAGTTAAACATGTTTATTTAAAATAAAAAATACATATGTGGAAATAATTTGGACTGATGGCTTCATAACCTCAATTAAATGGGTTTTTCTATTTTGGATTCTATTTCTATTATGGACTGATATATGCACTGCTCATAAAACAAAACAAAACAAAAAACACAAATATCAGAAAAAAGTTATATTGTCTATTTGACCACTAGTCGTTAGTCAGTTGCTACATTAGTCCACTTAACTGTTGTGACCCAGCCCTTATTTTAAATGCATTATGTGTTAATAGTATGCAATTTAATGCATGTAGTTAGCTTTCTTTCTCGTTTCAATCTAAAGTCCTTTCAGCAACAACATTGTGCATCTCCTTTCTGGTTGTTTAGGTTCACCACCTGCTGTGGTCTGTCACAGCTGACTTCTTTCTGTTTCTGACTCTTTTTGTTCTAATTAGATACATGCCTGCTTGTTTTTGTTTCTTTTCTTTCTGTGCTGGAGAAGTGCATTCACCCTCTCTGCATCTCTGATGCGCCTCAGCGCTCTGTGAAAGCACAGGAGATAAAGCACTCAGCCTCCCAATCTCTGACTGTCTTTCACTTCCAGTCCTCGCTACTGGATAAATAACAGTCATCTGAAATGTTCTTCTGTACTCAGGCTCATAATGTACAAAACAGAATGGAAGGGAAGCTAAAAGAAAAGATGAAAAGCGCCCACCTTCTACAGTTTCTTTTTATTAGTTTATAGTAAGTGAATATGACAGAGTATATATGTTTTGAATTTAGTTACTGATTTTTAAAACTCTTGCAATTGTGTAACCAGTTAACTAAAGGTCTTCAAAGGTCATGTGGTACCTTGATTTTGACCTACAATGTTTGGTGTGTGATGTGGGTAATTAAGTGTAAGATTTAGATCATAAGGGCTGGTAGGAACTAAGCAATTTTTTTTCTCCAAGTTAATCTCTAAAAGAATAAATCCTCCCAAGTTACCATTTTATTGACATGGTACATATAAAATCTTTCTTTTTACATTTCTCACATCATCTGTCTGTAATGTTTACATACAAATTTACACTGTACATTTTTTAAAATAGTTTTTACAGAAAAAAGTATAAAAATGCTACTGTGAGATCATGTTAATTGGTTAACTGTAAGTTACTGTATCATACAGTATATGGTGGAGAAATTATGAATAAATATATATATTTCTTCTTATTGTTTAGGGGTATTTTCGTTATATTTTCTGTTGTTCATGTTAATATTTAGACAGGCCACTTACGATGAATTCTTTCTATTTTACTAGCTGTATTATCATGGTGGTTATCAGTACATTTTAAAGTAAAAAGCATGATAGGTTAAGTAGAATTTAAATTAACATTATTAATGAAACATACAGTAAAGATGTAACATACAGTTTTACCTGAAACATTTACAATGAATTTCTGTCAACCACAGCTGCTGCTTTTAAACTGTAATTAAGGAGATTTTGTTTTCAGTGTAGGCGAAGGAATTCAAATGTCTGAGACCACATAGAAATGTGGGATTTTTAAAAATGTAAAATAATAAATAAAATAAAAACATTATGTTTTAAAAGAATCAAGAAATATTTAAGATTCTCTGTTTCTAGGTGATTAAATTCTGAAATTCATGTTCTATTTACGTTTTCAACATTTTATTCAATGATTTTAATTAACCAAAAAAATGTTCTAGTGGTCTCAGACTTTTTCATCTCTCAGTCTGTACATAGTTGTTATACAGTTTAGACTGATTGACCTCTATAATTCTTCTCACCATAGTTAGTCAGTCAAGCTGTTTGCCTGGTCTGTTTTGGTAAAACCAATGAAAACATCCAGATGGATGTGAAAAGCGTTTGCAGCATTTCAGCTGATTTGATTTTGAGAATTTTCTGTAGGCCGGTTGATGCTTCATAAGTCACCTGTTATGTTCCCCCAGAAAAACAAGAGGCTGAGAGTGTTTAAAACATTCAGCACGTCGTTTCAAACTGAGCCTCAGCGGTTCTACCTCTATGTGAAAATAGCCTTTCTTTATGGAGCTTTTTCATTCCACTGGGATCCCTGCTTTTGGCATCGGTGCTTGTCACTTGCTATTTATCTCTCCTAAAGGCAATTAATTTCTTTGAGACAAAGAAGTCAAAGCCCCCTGGTGTAACAAGCCAACACAGGTGAAGGAAACCAGCTTAGCAAAAATGCCACAGCAAGGCAGCTTGAGATTGCACTTTGTTTCTAAGGAAACAAAAACTCTTCACCAGGGGATTAATTATGATCAAGTAGCCATTCAAATCAAATGTAATGCCTGAATTTAATGTTGAGGTTGATTTTTAAATGCAGTCTATTGGAAACAACAGATTGCCCTGGAAAATAATGCCTTGTGGGTCATTTGCTGGCATCCCATGGCTTTGAAAAAACACTTTGTAGTGCAACTCTTACAAAATGAATACAGCATGCAGATTACGTTACAGTTTATTGTTTGACCTTTTACCAAGTCATTTCTGGAGTGGGGGACGTGTTTAAAAACAACTGCTTTGTGAAATGCTTTATTCAATTATGTTTCGAACAAAAATATCAGATTTATGCATTACAAATATTTGTCCCTTTTTCTCAATATTGTCTAAAAGTCTAGAGGGAGCAGCAGAATCAGAAATTGAGGGCTGAGAGTAACATTGGGTAAGCAGACATCTCAACGTGGCAGTTTCAGAAATGATTTGCCTTGGATGGAAGAACGTGGATAATGCTGTCATGCTCCCTGCTGATTGACAGGATAGGAGGGACCTGAACTTCATCAAATGAAGTGTGCCGCAGTGGCTGGAGTCTGTGCTGTGTTGAAGTCATGGGTCGACTGCTGTTTTTGATTGCTCAGCTGTCATGCTGACTTGTCTGACACGGGGTGGAGAGGTCAGGCTTTGACTTTTTCTCACTACGTGATCTGGATACACAAGTTGAGTCCTTATTTTTGCTGTTTAACATTGTGTTTGCTGGTGTATCTGCACGGAGACTAATGTAAAAAAAATAAAAATAAAAATAAAGTAACACTTTGTAATTATGAGAGTCCACATGGTGAGATTCCAGATTATTCCATCCAATGCTGAAAGAGGAAATGTCGAGCGATGATGTGTACGTTTGTGGACGCTCTGTTTCCCTGATATTCTTAAAGTCGGCATGAGAAGTTGGAATCAGAGGTGGAAAGTAACGAATTACATTTTTTAGCGTTACTGTAATTGAGTAGGCAAACTACTAGTTTTTTTTAAGTTTTAAATTATTTTTTGCGTTACTGTAAATGAGTAACTATAGGCCTACTTACTATTTTTTTAAAGTAGTTTTTAAAGTCTTTAATTTTACTTTCACTTAAGTATATTTTGTTTTAAGTATTATATGCTACTTCTCTACATTTTAAATTATATCCGTTACTGAGTAAAAAAAAAAAAAAAAGAAGCCTAGTAGCCTAAAAGAAAAGAAAAGAAAAAATCGCGCTCCGGAAACTACTGCAATGATGGGCGGGAAAACAAACGCGCTAAAATCATAAGAAAGATGGAGATGGACAAGACAGACGCCCAACGGTAATGCCCCATTTCGTTGTTTGCCAACCGCCAAAAAAAAAGAAAGAAGAAGAAGCAGTTTTTCTCCAGAAAGAAGAAGAAGAAGAAGACGACGACAGACGCCCAGTGATGCAGAACCTGTCGAATTATTATGAAGCGAACCCCTGGTCAGTAAGGGAATACTTTGGATACAGAACAATTAACGCATGGTTGTCCTCGAGGACAGAAAAATGTGGACGCAAAGTGGCTGCAAAATGAGAAAACACAGAGAACATGTTCGGGAACACCATCCCTCCGTGCAGATAAAGGTATGTATGTCCAGTTTATAACTTAAGGCCGAATGATTTCCGTGATGCAGAGGTAATCCCGGAATCCAGTCACGTAAAACATGCACACTGGTGGATGGATGAATAAATCGAAAGTCGAGCTGTACAATAAATCAAATCGCGACATGCTCTGTGAATATTAAAGCACAAAAAGACTGCTATATAAATATACATTCTGCTTGTTCTGCGCGTGAATGAGCTGCGCCGTATCGTCTACTACATACTCAAGTATGCATGATGACGCTCATGGTGTTTTCATCGTCTCACAATATGAGGACATAAAAAAATATGAGGACATGAACTCATGAACATTTCCAGAGCTGCTCTGAGAGAACGCCTAAAGAGCATTTCATTATTTTATTTGAGAAAATAAAATGTCTTGACTACAACCCGTCAAAATAAAAGTTCGGTTTATCTAAAATAAATTATGACAGAAATATCGGCCTATTAGCCTACTATTGTAGGCCTGCAGTAGAATGTACTTCTCAAAATAATAATAATAATAACAACAACAGTATTTAAGGATTTTTTTTTTGTGCATGGTTTAATTGAATAAATCTATGTTTTGTTGTAATTTGCCAAAAAATAAAAAGGATACACGTTTATTAAATTTTCATTTGATTACCACTGTTTTTGATAATATATTTGTATTAAATCATAAAAAGATAAATGAATAAAATACACTCCATAGGACTCTGGTATTCTTAAAAATAAAATAAAAAATATGAATGATAAAAAAACAAGTTGTTAATCTAATTCATAATCAATTATTGAATTTAGTTGATACATGTTTTATTGAAGTTTTAATAAAACAAACAAATGGTTTCAAGTTTGTTATAATAAAGCATTTGTTCAACAAAAAAAAAAAAAAGTTTTCATTAATTTAACTGTCATTTTAACTGATGATAATAATAACCATAATTTAATATAGCCCGCCATGATGCCATGAAACGTGATATTTTCTGAGCCGGTTAGTTATCATATCATGAAAATCTTAACAACCCTATGGGAGAGTCCCCCAGCCCCCTAGATTTTTAGACCGTTAAATGTACCTGTACTTAAGTACATTTTCATTTAAGTAATAGTACTTTTACTTGAATAGAATATTGTACTATTCGTTCCACCTCTGGTTGCTATAGTCTTTTCTTCCCTATAGTGATGTATATCTGAGTGAAAAGGCTTCTCGAGAAAAAAAAAGAAAAAAAAAAAGAATAGGGTGGGATTTGATTTTGTCCATCAGGAATTGATTGGATTGTTGTAGTTTGCTATTGCTGTGATCTCATGTGAGTGACAGGTTGTCACATCCAGCGGGGGTGCTTATTTGTAAAATTTGGATTTCATATTGACATTAAATAGTGCAGTTTTAAAGGAATATATCAGCCACAAAACACACACACACACACACACACACACACACACACACACACACACACACACACACACACACACACACACACACACACACACACACACACACAAACACAAAGGTATTCCTTTTTTTGTCCATAAAATGAAAGTCAGATGTTTTGGATCCCATTGACTTTCATTGTATTGTCAAAAACAGTTCTTCAATGTGTTTTTGTTTGGAACGACACGAGGGTGAGTAAATTATGGTACAATATTCATGATTCATTATTTCTCCCTTTCAGCAGACTTTCACAGCCCACGACTATTAAATTTATTTTGGCCGCCGAACAGCATCTCACTAACATTTGCAATGTTAGGCTTAAGAAAATGAACAAACATGCAATCATCTATAGGTTATTTAATTATTGTCCATACAATTAAAGTCAGTTTTGGATGGCATTGTTCTGCATTTTTGTGTTTTGAATGACACTAGTGCAAGTAAATTATTGAATATTCACTTTTGGGTGATTTCAACTTCAAGGTCTTTTAATAAGAATAGGCCTCTGCAACATAGAGTAATTTAACAATTCAAAAGGATTTAAATGAAAAGCCACTGTTGTTTTGAGTGTTGTCCATTAGTATTTTTACCTGGTTTCTTTACATAAAACATCTGAAGCTGAAACACATTTTGATTGCTTGCAGTTCAATGCAGCATTATTTTTCTGAAGGTCTTGTTTTTGTTTCCTGCCAAGGCGCATAATGCATCCTGCAGGGATGGTTTCCTGTTCATAAAGTATCTTGCAGTGCAGGGGGATATTTTTTTTTGCACTTTGAATATGCTGTTGTCCATGGTAAGTGTCTGTTTCTCTGAGAAGTGTACTGAAGTGGATAATTTGCAGTAACTTGTCAAAAGCACAGACTCACTGTGGACTGTCTAAGATATTACAAGCTAAGGACCAAGAAACAATCCTCTCCCTTTTTTAGGGATGCAGTTTGTCAAGCAGAAACAGTTCAAGTTAACTTTTCGAGGACAGGAACTTCTCCCTCTCTGACTTGTTCCACTTAAACAATCTTTCAAGTGGCTTATGTGACATTCAAAGCCAGGCTCTTTCCTCTCCCACCGGATCACCCTAAACATGTCTTGTCACAATAGCCTGTCACTAGGTGCCAAAATCTGGCTGAATGATTTAGCACATCCTGCCTGTCAAGTCCATTATATCTAATAGAGACCCTGATGCATAGATTCCGTCTGACAGTGTGGCTGTAATCAAAATGCCTTTGTACGATTTGGGCACCTCTTTGCTCCTAGATACGGCAGCCAGCGGGTGCCCTGGGGGACCCTTTGCAGATAGCGCCGCAAAACATTAATTTTCAGATCTGCCGAACGCAAGCAGCGGCCCCCGGCATTGTTTCCCCCTGGAGCCCAGGCGCTTCATTATAAAAAAAAGGTCCTCTCTCACCATCCTCCACAGTATTTTGACCTAATGACTTTTCTGAAGATTCAGTGAGGGATTAAAGCTCATCCTTATTTCTCCCTTTCAGCTGACTTTCACAGCCCACGACTATTACATTTATTTTGGCCGGCGAACAGCATCTCTACAATTGCAATGTTCCTCATTGATTAGACCGCCATGTTTTTTACATGGGCTTAAGAAAATGAAAAGAACATGTAATCCTTTCTGGTATTAATGTCTGAACCTGCGTAGAATAGAAATGGATGTTAAAATTGGTATAGGCAGATTGCTAAACATTAGAGTTGCAGAAGTGATGTTCAACATGAGGATGCATTAATATGTATTAAGTGTGCTCCCAGTTAAATATTCTCTTATAAGAAAAAA
This sequence comes from Leuciscus leuciscus, assembly GCF_965113295.1. NCBI lineage: Eukaryota > Metazoa > Chordata > Actinopteri > Cypriniformes > Leuciscidae > Leuciscus > Leuciscus leuciscus. The sequence continues at coordinate 34,334,871 of NC_138731.1, forward strand.
ATTTGTGATTGAGTGTCACGGTATCATTATTCATTAGTATTATTTGAATCATTTATCAAAGTGAATAACATATTGAGGTTGCTATTTGTTCAGTGCTTGTTGAGTGTGAATGCCAGAACGGAGAGCCATTAATAAAGCCCTGTCATATTGTTGCTACAAATGATTTGCAACAGCGTAGAGCGGGTTGGGGCGGGTGGGGAGGTAATTTTTGAGACATTGTGGAAAGGGAAGAATAATTGAAATCTGGAATGTGATATGAACAAGTTACCCCCGCTCTATATAACCATTACAACATGGTTCAGTGAATGTATTCACAACTGTAATACCCTTGCTAAGCCATGCGTGCTAACCTGCTGACAAGCCAAAAAATGTCCTTGTAGTAGCTGTGATTGATACGGCCTGAATTGAGACGTTTCTAGTGCTCATTAAGAACACAAATGAATGGGAGATCACATTAACTGACTGATAAAACAGCAGCACGTGTGGTGGTTGTACTGTAGGTGGCGTGAAAGTGAGATGATATCCTCATGGTCATTGATTGGCTGATGTAATATGTGTTGAGGATGGAAGGATTTCATCTAGGGACCGCTAAATCTCTCAGGCACTGTGGAGGGTGAAATGACTAAAATGACATGCTATAGTTCCTTTGGGTTGATTTTAAATGTATTACATTAAATGGATAAATGTTACGGCTGCACAATAATGACAAAAACCCCATCATTTTTTTAAATTATTTTCCTTGATCATGATTGTTTATTCCAAATAATACAATTTGTATTATAATTTATGATATTTTTTGTAGGCAACTGCATGCTGTAATCTTTTTGTTTTTGTTTTTTTGTAAGCCTTGATTACTTAATATACATCAGTAAAGCAGTTCGCTTTATATGATACTGATTGTTTCAAAGCAGCTTTACAGCGATTAGTAGGAAAATAATGATCAATGAAGCAAACAGAATTCAATTCTGCTGTAAAGCAGCTCTAAAAAAGTGTCGTTATACAGAATTATTCTGTTTAGTATTGATTCAGTTCTGTTCAATAACTGTGTAAACTTCATTAATTACGAAATGAGTTCAGATATGTGCAGCTCTACAGAAGACAATGTCTTTAAAATGAAAATACAATTTACGATATTCTAAGCAGCTTGAAAAACAAAACTGCTATTCAAATTTTAAATAAATTATTCACAGGAAATGAGAAACATGAGAATACCATTATAATTAATGAAGTTGCCACTAGCTATGCTTCCATCCAAAGTTGCGAATTTAACTTGGGACGGAACACAAGAAACGGTATTATGTTATCTTGTGTTTGGATGCCTGGTTTGAGAACGCAATCGTGTTGAGACATTTCTTTGGCTCAGGCATTTCAGAATGATCAAACCAAATTGTGAGATGCTGTGCAATGAAATTGGTCCACTGGTTAGTCCAGTTATCCAATCACATCCTCTGTTGAGGCAAAGTCACAAGAATGATTTTGTTGCACATCAAGGGATTTATTTGGTAATTGTGTTTCCATCGTAGTTTAAGCTCATGTCTTCTTGTCGGATAAAAAAATTTAACCACCTGACCAGCTCAATTGAGCGGACAAGTGCATTTTTAGAATATACGCGCATCTTGGCATTTCCATCCAGCGGTTTTTGTATTCGATATCCCAAAAATGCTCATATAAATAGGTGGATGAAAACAGTTTCCACAGTTTCACGAGACTGCTCGAGGCCTGCTGTTCAGTGAGAGCTCAAATGCTCCCAACAAAGCTTTATAAAGACTTTACTGCACAATTATCTTGTTTACTTTGTGTTCTTTTTGATTAGAATGCTAGCATTCTAGTTTTTTTTTTTGCGTTGATTTCTTTCAGTATAGACTGGAACTAAACGATGCAAATTAATAGTGTTGCATTACGTTTTGGTTTAATGGCTTCTTTTGAGTGTCAGGTGATATTTCTTCAGCATTCATTTTTATAGGCCATCACAAACAGAAGTAAAAAAAAACAAAAAAAAACACACCTTGCTTATTAGGAGCTGTTGTCATCGCTGACTGGCTTATAGAATAATTCAAATGCCTCTGATTTACAATTGGTGAATGGTTACCATGGGATATGAACCTACTATACCTACCTAATACTATATTATATTGATATCGGGTGCACGCTACAATGATATTGCGATTCTTTTTGTTTAGTCATTGAAAACTAAGCTTTTACTCTTTATTTGAATCGGTTTCATCTGTCTTTGGTGCTTGACTGGTCAATCTTCTTTTTCTATCAAATATCCTTGTGAAAAATTTAGTAGGCTATAAATTGTGATTGGGGTGAGAATATCTAAACAGTATTATGATGCAATATATTGCAATACTTTGTAATATAATTTTTTATATTCTATTACATTTCTGATTATTTGTGTAGCCATATTATTGCTTAACTATACAGCCAAATAAACCACTGCTGAACACTATACTACTACTAGTAAATGACAAGGACATGCATGACAGTGAAAATCCATGTTTTTGGACTAGTCAAATTCTTGGATGGAGGAAAGGCTTAAGGGATCATATGCTTTACATTTTAAAACCGGTGCTTTCATATTCATTGACATCATTTCACAATGCTCCTCAGGCAGTTTGGTACATCGCCATAAAGCACTAGATGTTCCTGTTCAGTCATTTCTTGTGGCATGAAATAAACGGTTTATAATTAGCTAAAGGTAGCAATAAATAGACAATCATCTGATTTATGCAGCGTCCTTCTTTATAACTCTCGATAAAATATAAGTTCACATCAATTATTCTGTTGGAGGTCATTTTCTTGAGGAAATGTGATATTTTCAAAGTAATCCTGTTTTGAATATGTGCATAAGTCTGCTCATTGAAATATAGGGTTCACCTGATGTGATTGGAGACCTGGAACATGGCCAATTTATACTGAATACCAAGTATGCTTTTAGTATGCATAGGCTGTACTGTAAAGTACAATGTGTGCTTAAGTAGAACAGTGGACCTTAAAGAACTGGCGAGGAGACTGACCGCTGTCACTGATTTGGATTATGAGGAAAGGCTGTAATACAAGTAATCCACCTCTGACCACCAACACACAGAGGAAAGCAATTTAGAAATGTATAGGTGACATTAAAATTGCCTGCCAATCACAGCACTCAAGCACCTTTAATTAAACGAGGAATCTGAGTTATAATAAGCCAGTGCCCTGGGAAATGCAGCAGCTCAGATTTCATTTTACAGACCGTTTTATTTGGCGACGGCGCTTCAGCCGCCCTCTCTTTTGCTACCTGATCACAGACACTGATCATTTCTCCTGGTGAGAAAATTGAATTTTCACCTTTTTATATTAGACCAGCTTTATCTAGTATGATTAGAAAAAGAGAAGCTTCCTTTATATGCCACTCTGGATTAATTTGATTTGCCTGCTTTCTGTAGCACACGTAACTTTAAAGATCCTTTGCAGTCGTCACCTAATTGAAATTTCCCCTCTACTCTGATCTACTGATTTATTCCATTTGCATCAAATTCTGCGATAGTCATTTGAGCAGAGAGGCATGAACTGAACTGTGGTTTATAAGATATTAAATCAAAGATTTTATTTCTGTGCCTGGCATTCTTGTACATATCTTACAAGGGCTCTCAATAAGAATATTACAAGGCCCTTTTATACATTTTTACATGCCTTTCTATTGCGGTGCATTGAATTCAAGGTTTTATCATTGCATGCACTCTGACATGATTAAAAGCACACTAAATCAACACAATTGGGTAAATTACAAGTATTATGGTTTGTAGACAGCCCCTGCTTTATGAATGCATCTGCCCAGTTAATGATTTAATACATTTAATAGTCTCCTAAAATATTTCTGGCATCAGCAAGGTTCAGCGTTTTCTCATAATATTGCGAAGGCAACTAAAATTGCACTGTTTGGTAAGCAGGGGCCTAATGATTTTGTTTACTTCCAAGCAGCAATTTGTCCATACTAGAATAATTCATTATTGTTTTTTGAGGCTGTTCCATCAGTCTTTGTCCATTCAGCAAAAGAACAAGATGTTACAGGGTGACTTCATAAAAGCACAGGATTCGAGACAGGAGAATTGAAATTGTGCATTTGTATGCTCTGACACAGCAAGCGAGATGATGCATAATATTTGGGCATTTTTAATGCGATTCTGTGAGGCAGAGCATATTCTGCTTAACATGTCTATCATAGGGATGTGCAAAACTGCACATCTTAGACATCATTTAGTCGATAGGTTGCCTGAATGACTGGTTGGTTAATTGTTCTTAAGAAGGTCAGTTTCCAAGGCGGCTTTTTAAGTGAGATGCTTTCTTGCGTTTAAATACAGTTAGACGTAGCACAACGGAATGGAACACAGGGATCTCGAGATTCGGTTTTAAAATGCTTTTAAATTGCAATTTTATTATGCTATAGTTATAGTATATATGTTTTACCAGTGCCCGATTCCTTTTTGGCAGGCCCTTAAAGGGACAGACTTCTAAAAAAAATTAAATAAACATTTTGTTTACTTACCTGCATGGCTTTTTTCTTCAGCAGAACACAAAAGAAGATATAAACACAAAAGAAGAAGAGACTGTTAACAACAAAGTTGATGTGGTAAAAAAACAAAAAAAAAACAGTAAATGATGATAGAATTTTCATCTTTGCAAGAACTATCCCTTCAAACCATGACATGAACTTGTTTTTCTCCCTCTCTGCTGCTTTTTAATTATTATATTATTATTATTACAACAAAACAAAATATTAAAATAAGTATTACGGTTAATAGTATTTAAAAAAAGTAATAATAATAAATAATGTAAGTGTATATTATTATAAAAAAATTGTGTAGCTCTCTATACAAACAAGCACAGCAAACCAGGAGTTTATTTATTTATTTATTTAAAAATAAATTTTTTATCTTATTTAAAAAAAAAATCACAATAAAAATTTTCCCCAAATCGTGCTGCCCTAACGCATACCTAGGCCGCTGGTTTCACTGGTTTACGTTTGGGAAATTACTATTGGCTAGCTTTAACTAGAGGTGAAAAATCTCCCTGAAGACAGAAGCGCTGAAGCTTAGTGGCACATTTCAATCAGAAGGAAACAGCAGGGGAGACGTCTTCCATGGGTGGAATCGTTAGTTCTGCTCAATATGGCCAAAAGCGATAGAAACGAGACAGAAAACAACAAGAAGAAGAAACATTTCCATTCTGACTATATTTTGTCTGGGCACAGGTTCAGACATTTAATGTAACTGATGTCATTTTTTGTATGCTGCAAGTGCTCCAAATGGAAATGCTGAGTCTGTGATCTTTTCCCATGCCTTCTTCATGTTCATCTCTCATTCATTTACAACATTTATACCTGTTTTTTTTTTCCTCCTTTGATTCTCTCTGGCCACCTGTTGTTGCAAGAGCCTGTGGTAGACGTTGTATGTACTTCAGCTAAAGCACTGAACGATGAAATTACACTTTACTTTGACTTTAAAGGCTTCTTGCCAAGCTCCAGACCAGAGCGGCCATTGCCTGAAGGCAGCCCTCGGAGCAGACCCATAAAACCCAGGTATAGATGTTTCCAGGGAGGGACTTTGTACCTCTCCATACCATTTTACTTTTGGAGAAAGCCACTGGAAAACCTTTAACCTGTTATGATGATGTTCTCAAGCTGACATTTGATTTATGATCTTTACTTGAGTGAGAGCCCCTCTGCAAAGGTTTGGCTGATAGTACCACTGAAACCTGAATTGGGCTGGTGTTGGGCCAGTGGGGGAAAAAAAGAGTTGCAACGGTAAACGGTTAATTTTTAATTTGATGGTTAGTTTGCCCTGTACACTTTACTAACTTTGAAAAGTTTGAGGTCAGTAGAATTGTATTTATTTCTTTTAAAACAAAAGGTTTGCCATCAAACAATCAAATTAGAATTTAAAATATATTAAAATAGAAAAGTTATTTTAAATATTTCACAATATTACCATTTTTACCCTTTTTTATTAAATAAATGCAGCCATGGCGACCATACAAGATGACTTAAGTTTATTTTATTTTTTAAATAAGATTTATTAGGATATTATATATGTTAGTTTTGCATCAGTATTATTATAGTAGTTATGAAAAAAAATCCTGAAACCATATTCACTTATAATTTAAAGAATTAGTTCACATAAAAATTTAATATTTGTACATTTTAAATATTCTACCCGAAAATTGTCATTATTTACTCTTCATGTCGTTCTAAACCTGTATGCTATATATATATATATATATATATATATGTATGTGTGTGTGTGTGTGTGTGTGTGTGTGTGTGTGTGTGTGTGTGTGTGTGTGTAACAATATATACTGTCACAATATATCGCAATACAAAACTGCAACAAAATGTTTTGTGGGTAGTGACAAGATATATTGTGTATAGTTCACCCAAAATAAAGATTACTGTGTGAGGAAAAAATTCAAGTTTTAGTTTTAGTACTACATTAAACCAATATATATAATGTTGAATATAATGTATAATAATGCAATGGGGGAATATTTCTGGGTCCTGATAATTCCAAATATCTTTTGTTACCAGTAAAAAGTGGCTTACCTTATTTTAAATATCTAGTCAGTGACAGAGTGCAAGTATATTCGTCTAAAATGATTCTGTATTTTCAGCTTCAGAATCATGAATATTTTTATTCTGGTGTCACCATTGTCCTGTGAATTGGGTGACCAGCACCAAGTCCAAACCAATTCATTTACACCCACAATGTAATATCAAATTTAACATTTTAATTAACAGTAATTTTTTTTTCATATGTCTTGGAGTAGTGCAATAATATTGTATTGTGATTCAGTATCTATCTATCTATCTATCTATCTATCTATCTATCTATCTATCTATCTATCTATCTATCTATCTATCTATCTATCTATCTATCTATCTATCTATCTATCTATCTATCTGTTCATCATACCAAGCTATCATATGACTTCATAAGACTTGTAATACAGTAATCTATCTAATCAGTGAATAACAACCTACATTTCAATTTGTTCATCATACCAAGCTATCATATGACTTCATAAGACTTGTAATACAGTAATCCTTTGTGAGCTTTTCAATCCATGGTCACTATGAAGTGTTCCAAAACTATTTTGTGTTCCACAGATTATTTATTTTTATTTTTTACAGCATGCTGATTTAACATGACAATAGGGTGAGTAAATAATACATTTTCATTTTTGGGTGAACTATTCTTTTAACATGGTTACTAGACAACATATTGCCTCCCCTCTTTTCCTTCTCACTAATTCAATCAAATCATACTTTGGCATCAGGATGTGTTTTTCAGGATGCCGGCCGCTGTGGCAGACGGGTTTGGCTGCAGATGCTCCTCTGTGATCAGATTTCCAGATACTTGGGTAATGTAGCCCAAACTCTTCTAATGAGAGAACAGCTCTGGGCTCAACAATACATGCCAGCGCACTGAGCCAATTTACGGGGTGTGAAACAGGATGTTTGCAATTGCACAATGCCAATTTACTGCTTTAGTGTGTCAGTTATCAATGGCACTACAGCAGTTGTTGTCAATGACACTTTTTTAAGATATGAAAATCACCATGGAATTGTTCAGTCGATGCGTGTTCATGTCAGTTTGTTGCAGGGCATGTATGTCAAATAGGGGTTGTGTTGTGAAATGGCGAGTTCTAGATTATTGGCATATGTACAATATTTAATGTATGCTTCTCTTCTGAGTATACTGCTTCACATGGTTTGTTCGGTGAGGTTGAGGGATTTTTGTTTTGTTTTAATTGGTGTGCTGACAGCATGGCGTGCTTTAGCTTTAGACAGCTGGCACAGTAAAACCATCTTGGAGATGTTTGGTCTTAAATTCATTCCTTTTAAAGTACCAATGATATAGCCATATACATTTAGATGCTGAAGGGTCGATTTGAATCGTCTGAAAATTTTTTTAAAAATCGGAAAAAACGTTGTCGCTGTACGTCGCTAGTCTCTGTACTATAAGGACGCTTTTGTGCGTTCTTGGTGCTGTTGCTCTAACGTTATCGGGTAGACTGCACGTGTGGTCATATCTTTAGAATTTGCAATCACAATTTATATATTGCTGATAAAACTAAGATATAATTCTAATTTTACTTAAAAGAATTAACAATCATTCTAATTAGACTTGAACGAATTAAAAGTAGTATTCTGTTGTTTGAGAGTGTTGTGATATAAACTACAGCAAAACTGATCATATAATTAACAACACAAATTATCAATGTATGAATCAAACTCACTAAGACTTCCAACAGTTTCTTTTCCATGCATTATTTTACAATATCCATGTATGTGGTCATATAAAACAGTGAAATCGCTCCGAAACTCTGTCCTGTCTTGCCTGCACTTGAGACGGTGACTGACGTGTGAGTCAGTATCAATTCTCTGCTCAATTGGATGAAGTTTACTTTTCAGAAATTTCGTTGCGTGACTCGCGTCACTCAACACACCTACATTCTGTCGCCAATGGTCACTGTCTCTCGTGTCACCGGAGATCGCCAGCTCTCCATTGAAAATTAATGGGATCATGTCGTTTTGTCGCTGCATGTCGCTGGCGGTGTGAACAGGGCTTAAGTGTTGGTTTTCAATATGGCACTTAAGCATCCATTACAAGTTATACTACAGGGCCGTTGAATGCTTGAATCTGATTGGTTGACGAACGTTCTAAGGTGTGCATTATTTTCAGGGAAACGCACGGCTAAAGTAGTTCCAGGCAGGTCTTGACCGCATTACAGTTCCATATCACTTCGCGTAGTCAACTGTAATAACGGAAAATAGGATACAATTCATAACAAGAAAAAGCATTTCGCCCCATGCGCTTGATCTGCAATTTTCAATGTCTAGCTTCACAATCACTAGAAACATGCAGTTTAATTTGAATAAATAAACTATAAAGTCCTATCTATAATCAATAGAAAATTAAACTGAATATAGGCTAAATAAATGGATAGTCCTGCAGCACGGATTTTTATTGCAGATAATAACAAATAAATAATTATTGATAGGCCTACTTGTTAAAAGGGCTTTGGGTTTCATTTATTTGGCTAGTCTACTGTCATCTGTCAATAATAGAAAAAAAAAAGAATTAACGAATTAATTAAAACGATTGAATTAATTAATAAATAATAATATTGACGCACATGCTTTTCTGTCTCATTTATGCAACATCTCTCTCTAATAACTGCATTAATAACTGCATAAAGCCGGGAACACACTTTAAGGCCGGTTATGAATGTAATTTGATACTTTGACTGATCATGCCCAAACGCGTGTTCAGCGCGTTCAGTCTGTGTTCAAAGTCGGTGTTTAAAATCTGCTGCAGTCGATGAAAACAGTCAGAGAATGTGTCAGCGAGTCGTGTGTCCCCAGCATTAGTCTGCTATCAGCGGCTCAAACCTCCGTTACTAACTCTGAAATGACGTTTTGGAATTAGCAACGGAGGCATGGGATTAGATGCGTAAGAAATTAGTCCTACATACAAGAGCGTTTTAATGACAAAAACTTTACAAACGTCTTGAAATACATAATCTGAACAATGTTTCGAGGTGTGGTAACTGTAGTATAAGCGGAATAATTGACTTCAGGCCGTTGAATTATTAGAAAAATAATGCACACCCGAGGTGTAACGGCCACTCCGCTTCGCGTCGTGACCGCATTACCACCTCGGGTGTGCATTATTTTTCTAATAATTCAACGGCCTGTCGTCAATTATTCCTTACTTAATGTATTTATATGTATTTATAAATACAGTTTTATGTATTTTTGCGCAATTTTTAGTATTATACTTTTGCAAGGCTTAGGACCTCCTTGAGACAAACATCAAGTGCTTTGAATGCTTTAAAAAAAAAAAAAATCTAAGCCTTGTTGTTTGTGTAAATAATAGTCATGACATTGCTATTGACAGAGCCATTAGCCATTACAGTATATTAATGTGGTAAAGTCAATGTTATATGTAATTACAGTCTTTCAACAGTTCAGCTGTGAAAGCTTATGTAGCCTAAAAGCTTTTGTGCTGCACTATTTATACATCGTAGGGTTGAAAATTCTGAGACCACTAGTGATAAAGCTTTTTTATTTTTTATATTTTATTACAGATTGTTTCATTGCACATTATGTTTGTATAATTTGAGTGAAAAAGAATTAAGAAAATGTAGAAAAAACCCCCCAAGAAATGCATGCTATTGATGTAATTGAGAACATCTCATCCATGCAAACGTTTTATTTTTCAAAATTTAGACCTCGCAATTATTGATCAAAATGCCATAAATCAATCATGACTCCTCTCTGATGATGTATCATCATGTGTATCATTGTCTGCCTAAACCCTGCTGCTTACTTACAATCTACATCAAGCTCACATTCAGATCTGCCTCCATCCAATCAACCAATGGATTGAACCAAGAACCCAACCTACTTTTTTTTTCTTTTTCGATAGTCTGTTTCACTCATCACAATATGGAAGATCTGTCGCTACTTCAGTTCCATCGCAATTTTAATGACAGCAGCACTCGAGCTGCATGAACTACACAAGTGTGTGTAAAACCTGATGATCATATTCTCCAGCATGATTTGAGAATGATGCAAATAACAGCTTGTGTTTCAGTGGAAGCAAGAACTTGCATAGAAATAGTGCTGGATGTCTCATTCATTTTAGTCAATGTTTAAGAAATACCTTCTATCCCTTCCCTTAAAATTTCTTCTGTTAATTGTGTTTTTAGAATCCAAGATTTTCACTGAGGTATCTCTGACTTTCTCACTTTATTATTTAGAAAGAAAGCGGCGCGAGGAACAAAACAGTTGTTGAGGATGGTGCAGTGTTTTAAAGGAAGTGATATATGACACAAATCCAATTTAAGTTTTTATGCTGAGCATGGTATTAAATATCTATACACATTAAGCACCAGTGTTGTATGGGATGAATCACAGGTGATTTTTCTAGTCTTTACTCATTTGTTTATGGTGCTATTTTGCAGCGTAAGCAGAATGCATCTCTGGGATCATCAGTCACTTGGGTCTGGCTCATTGGAATCGTGGGTATCAGCAGACTGCTCCGGTCTTGACATGAAACTCTCTGCCGCTTGACATTAACACAACAGCACAAACCTTACAAGCTACCATCAATCACTGCAGGTCCTCTGTGGTAAAATTATATTATTTAGGTGTCCAACATGCACTAGTATCTTCAATGTTTAGTCATTCTTTGTATGATCATATATACAGTCATTAGGGATGCACCGATATGAAAATGATGGTCGATAACCGATAATTCTTTATATTTGAACGCTGATAACCAATATATTGACCAATAAATAAAAAATAAAAAAAATAAAATAAAAATTGAGAGCCTAAAAAAACAAGTCTCACCATTAAAAGCCATGTCCCAAGCACACAATTATAATGTTATTATTATAATTTATGACCCTTGCGGTGCACGTTGCACTTAACTGTATTTTCTTTTTTGAAGTGATTTAAATCATATTTCAAGCTATTTAAAACCACCATGACGAACAGTACGCATCTGAAGTGTCTCAGCTAAAGGAAATAATCAATTATTTATCGGCTTTAATATATCGGCCAAATGTTCTTATCGGGCCAATAAAAATTAACATATATCGGCCAATACCGATATGGTGGCCAATATATTGTGCATCCCTAACAGTCATATTTACAAATTAATATTTTTATAAGTGAAATTTGACTTCTATATACAAATCCCAAACCTTTTAACAGTAGTTTGTTTCTTACAAATTTTAATGATAGATGTACTTCATTCAATTGTGATTGATTTAATTTTATATTCACTGCATTTATTTATTTTAAAACGTTTACAGTCATTTAAAGTGTGATGTATAGACATTTGGATAGAAAGATGAAGCCAGGGCTTAGACACAAATCTATATCTATCTATTTTGCTCTGTGACCTGAGAAGGTTGTGTTTGCTACGTTTTATGGGCCTGAGAGATTCAGCTAATCACAGCCGTCTCTTTTTCATCGCCCCAAAAAAAATCACTCCCACACACACACATTCTCGTATGATTATATTAAAAGAAAATCCGTTCCTGCACTTTTGAAAGACAAATTCATTATCTGGAACAGACAAATAATTGAGGGTGGCTGTAATGAGCATGTTTGAGTCCATTGTTGTAGATCTTCACAGTGTCCACAAATGGAAGCTCAGTGTAGTGAGTCTAATAGCATATTGCTTTTTGATGGGACCACTAAGCCTCTTAATGAGGTTCAGATGCCATGCTCTACATGCGGCGTAAGGTTCTGTTCAAGGTAACATATTGTCCCCCCTCTTGTGACCAAACTAATTCTTTTTGGGCTTTTAGCAATGCATAAACACAAGGGTTAAAACTCTGAAAAAAAGCATAGTTTTTCACTGTGCCACACTTTAACACTCTCCTGTACATGTCGTGTGGTCCTGACAAGCCGTTAGTTGAATGATTTAATTATGTATATTTAGTTATGGACATGTCTCTACCAGTAGGGTGCTGTTGGATCTCTGATTGGCTGGAAAGCAGACTGCAGACATGGCCTCCCTAACGCCAGGTCTCTCAGTGCATGACCTTATTCCCTGTGACATTCTCCACCATTAATCTTTCGACATGGAGTGATGGAGTACCCTTCCAAGTCACAATGTAGCTGTGTCACACTGTTTTATGCGTTTCTGATGGGTCGCTCGACCTAGTTGTGAGTCACTTTGCTCAGCCATGAGGTGGCTGTAATTTAATCAGCTCTACCTGAAGGATCACTGCCTCAGGAGTTTGTTTTTTGTTGAATGCCATTCATGTTGTAAGTGTGACATTGTGTGTTTTTTTAATTTTATTTTTCTTTGTTTCTTTTATCATATCAAACCAAGAGTCAATTTGCATGCAAATTGCCTTTGGCTAAGTATGACTCATTGACATTTATTTCAGTGACTCATGAAACAGCCCTGATCGTTTTCAGAATTTGTAACACTTTTCATATTTTGTAATTCAATTGTGCTTGATTACTCTGTAGCTGTTCTTCATCATCCCTCGTTGCAATGTAAATAATTAGTTTGATCAATGAAGTGCAAATTTAAATGTTTATTCTTCATGGTGGAATGCTGTTTAAGGTGTTTGTTGTTGTTTATTTACCCTTATGAATACTAAACTTGTATGATTTTATTTCTTCCATTGAACAAAAAAGGATAAATTTGTATAGTTTTATTTAGCAAGGATGGATTAAATTGATCAAACGTGACAGCAAATACATCTATTATGTTAACTTACAAAACATTTCTATTTCAAATAAATGTTCTTTTGAACTCTGTCATCAAATAAACCTGAAAAATGTTTCTTGAGCACCAAATCAGCATATTAGAATAATATCTGAAGGATGTCAACTGCATGTCAATTCAGCTTTTCTATCACAGTAATACATTACTGTTTAATAAAACTAGAAAACAGTCATTTGAAGTTGTAATATTTCACAATATTACTGTTTTTACTGTATTTTTGATTAATTAAATGCAGCCTTGATAAAAGACCCCAAACCTATAAACTGTAGTGACAGTGAGTAAGTTATGACACAGAATGTTTATTTTTCTGTGAACTAATCCTTTAACAATTTACTCTGTTGTCTGTGTGACATTTAACAGTGAGTGTGCTCAACAGTGAAAGCCTAAAACAGCGCAGACTGATATTACAGCAGTGACCCTGGCCTTTTATCAACCTCGCTGTATTATAGCCTTTAATAAGACTTTATGGATCTAGTGATGGGCAGGTGTATGGATGGGGTTTATGGATCTGTTGATGAACAATATCGCTCTATACTCTCATCCTATCATCACTGTGAGGCAGTACTAAATGAATGCTTTCTCTCTGTTCAGTAGGCATTATAGCCAGAGGCTTCTCACAAACTCTGCTGTGATTCTTGGTGATATGTTTTCATGATGAATTGTGGAGCGATTGCATCTAGGAGAATAGTGTTTGTCCCAATGTCAAAGATGTGCCTCTGCTTGGAACATTTATTTTTGCGAGGACAGCTGTTGCTGCGGTCCCCTTTCAGCTCTCTGTGGTGCCAACCACCTTGGCATCCCTTAAAAAACGATGTAGATAAAAGGGCTGCATTTGAGGCCATGTCTCAGAGCACTCAACATATTGTCAGCCCTGAATAAACGAAAAAAGAGACTCACGGATCAGAATAGATCACAAGCTGTGATTGTACTGCTGCCCGTTAAGTGATACAATCAAGTAATCCTTCTGTAAACATTTATTATGTTTAGCTTCAGCTTTATTTGCTTTGCTGAGACATCAAGAGTGTGACGCAAATTTGAACTTGTCCGTCACCGACACTTGTGGTCAAATTTGTTTTGCTTCTGTAAACACAAAGATTTTCTTTCTGTTCTTTTTATAGTATAATTTCAAAGATATTGCTGGAAGTCTATAAACTGCATGTCAAAGTCTATTAGGCCTATTTTTTGTTTTCCTGAGAAATTGGTTTTATTTTTAGCTCTCCAGAAATTCCTCAAGAGACATTATCTATGAAAATAATTCAATTGGTGTCCCTTTATTTATTTATTTATTTATTTATTTTATTCTGTCCATCCGTCCGTAACTATTATCCAACATAAAATTAACATAAAAGGCTTTAAGATACTTTAATTCCAATTCATTTTAGGCTAAATCATCAACTCTGTTTTTAATATAATAGGTTTTAACTTAACGGTATTGTAGAGGAAACTATTTGCAATACCTTTCAAAAGTTTGGGGTCAGTAATGTTTTTTGAAGGAAATTAACCCTTAACCCTACTTTTATTCAGCAAGGACACATTCAATTAAAGTGACAGAAAAGAAATTTATAATGTTACTAAATTTATCGATTAAAAAATTGCTGTTCTTTTGACTTTATATTCATCAAAGAATATAAACACTGATAAAAAATGTTTCTTGAGCACCAAATCAGCATTATTAGAATGATTGTGACTGAAGACTGGAGTAATGGCTGCTGGAAATTCAGCTTTGAATACATTTAACCTCACGATATTACTGTCTTTCTGTATTTTTTATCAGCCTTGGTGGGCATAAGATACTTATTTCAAGAGACTTCTTTTTTTATCTCTTTGTCATCCTGTGTTGAGGGTAAGCATCTTTTTTTGTTGAAACGGAACAATCTTTACTTAATTCTTTGCCCTAGAATTTCAATACATTGCCACTCATCTGTCACATAAGATTTGAAACTATTGTGCATGTAGAATTTAAATGGACATTAGCTACGTACTAACTTTATTCCAGATTTCTCTGTAAGCCACCAAGGTTTCTGTACCCAAAGGCATTTGCTCTCAGAGCACAGGAGGGGCTTGCTGGTGATCCTCATCATTTGAGTGGCTACACTGACAGGCAGGAGGAGGCAGGTTAGAAAGCAAAGCTGCAGTATTACTCCCCTTGCTCTTCAATTTCTCATCTCTGCCTTTGAAATGATACTGTGGCACCCATGAGCCAGAGACTGAATTAATAATGAACAGTCAAGAGACACCCAATGTTCAATTCAGCCAGATATCACCTTGGAGTGACTTTGGTCAGGTATTGAATCCCGATGGGGGGAAGATATTTGCAGCAGGGTTTCCTCCTTTAACCCTGCAAAGAGATGAATATGCTTTTTCTCTCTCCGACATTAGCCTTGGCGCCCAGATTCGGAGCTCTCGCATCATTGTCACAGGACATAAGCTTCAGTGCAGGGAGTGCTGTGTGATTTTCAGGGTAATTAAACCCATGTCCACCTGCAGTGTCGTTTCCTTTACTTGTGAAAAGGGAAGCGCTCGCTTTGCCTCAGAGTGGCTTGTTTTTCTCTTATTTGTTTCTTCACTGTAATCTCCACTGAGAGCAGCTCCAATTTTACTGTGCTGGCATCAAGAAATGAGTTTGTTCTGCATTTCCTATTGTGCAAACTGATAAATTATGCATCAGTCAAATAGCATTTAGAGCCGTTGATCAATACATGCCACTGTTTCTATATGACGAATCTCGGTAACGACGCCTTGTCATTCTGTCAAACATCTTTAGCGTGATTCAAAGCACGGTGGAATTTGACCCTGAGAGGAACGTGGATGAAAGTAGAGGCAGATAGACATACATTCCATTACAGGTTTCAATTGCTTTGCTCACGATTCCACCGAGCTGAGGAGCCATTTCCATTTGTGGTCTCATTTTTTATGCATGGCATAAAAAGTATTTATACAGTATAAGTGATGACTTTCTGAGGACTTTTTTTTTGCCAAGCCACTGGTGTTCATTTTGCTCTAACAGCAAAATATAGGAAGGTAACATGAACTTCAAACATGTACAAATATTTTGGAGCTGCAGCTTGGATACTTGCTTCAATTACTGTGGGTTTCCTTAATATCATTTATCCACCATGTTCAGCACTTGTTCTTTGATTCCAGCTGAGTTTAGTGGATGTGGAATTAAATACCGCAGAGAACGTCTGCGGTCTCAAGGTGGTCACTGGCAGTGAAGTGAGGCGGTTCTTACTAAGGAGGTCTGTAATACATGAAGAAAGCTATCCGTTAGCATTCTCATTCATCTCAATAGCAGTGTCTTGGCCTGTGAAGGCCACCACAGAAGTTTGCAATTTGAACAGTGTTATTTTATTATTATTTATACTCTGTTATATAATATTTTTACTATTTTTAATTAAGCTAGCTTTTATTTTATATTTTCAGCTTTTTTGCTTTAGTAATAGTATGTGCTTTTTCATTTGTATTTCGTTTTTAAGAATTATTATTTATTTTTCGTCTCATCGTCGTTATGATTGACACAAATAACTTGAAAAGTAATTCCACTGACAAGGTTAACACCAACTTAGACTCTGCTTCTCCCTTTGTTCGTTAATTATGTCCATAACAGGACTGACTCAATAACGTAGCCTTTCTTACTGATGTGACCTTTTCTTACTGGAGCTACAAATTGAGCATGTTGCTGACAGAGTGTTACGTGTCAGAGTTATTTGTCAGAGTACTTTTGAGCCCATTCCAGTCAAATAGTCTCAGCGGTGTAATAGTCATCCCTCTCTCTTCTGTAAAAATAACACCTCTATACTGCATGAATTCTCAAAGCTGTGCTCATCTAAAATAGCCTCCTCTAAAGATCTAAACTCTGAGAGGTGCCAATCCAGAGTTGAATCTTTGTACAGATGCTTTACGCTACTATTCCACCTCCGCACATCAGATACACTCCTCACATACTCACATGTGTACTCACATACTCACATTACCCCCCCCCCCCCCCCCCCCCCCCCCCCCATCCCATTTTGAAATGGGAATCAGCTTGTGTGGAGGGGTAAAAGAAAGCAAATGGTCAGCAGGTCATTTCAATTACACAGTGGGTGATTGTCTTCTCACTCTTGGAGGTAAGAGAAGTCTTCATGGTAACTCCCACATCATTCTATTGCTCTCCATTATCTCGCCACATAAACCTCTGTGCATGAGGTGTCTGGTCTCTGGAAACAAACAGGACAAGTGAGCTAAATAGGAATCTTTACTGGAGCAAAGAGTGATGCACTTTGGCATCAATGGGCACTCTCAATTCTCTCCACTTAATGAGCTTGTTAAACAAATGATAGAATATGTGAAAAAAAAAAGAGGGTGATTGGCGAGTAGAGCAAGAAGTTCATGTTTACACTTCTGTGGTCTTTCTTGGCATTACACATTAGTATTCACTTTCCCTCTGAACTGTGTGGGAAATGCCATCCCACATGGCATACAATTTGGCTTGGAGCCGAAAGGAAATGAGGGAAAGAATCGTTAAAGTCTGAATTATTCTTTATTTTGAATTAACCTTTTATAAAGGCATCTTTAGCCTTGATTTGAATACTCATGTTTTGAAAATTGGATTAATATGGCACCAATGTCTAGTGCTTGATCAATGTGAATCATTGGAAGAAATTCTGACGAAATTCTTATCATTGTTAGGTCTGAGATTGCCTTTTTAAATCTGTCTAAATTGCCTGAATTCATCACCTGGGATGGAGCACTCTTTAAATGAAAAAAAATCTAGTTTTGAAGGACGTACCTTTTTATGCACAAGAAGGAAAGAGAATTAGACCTTGCTAAATGTATGTCAGCAGATGCATTTGCATGTCTGGAACTGAATATGAAATATGGCAAGAAGGGATGCGCAAAACGCCGAAATATCTAAAAGTACCTGAAGGACTAGTCGATTAATCACTCTTAATGCTGCATTCCAGAGAAATTTGGAGGTGGGAATAGCAATGCTAAACAGTGAATATACTGTAAGCATGAATTGTCAATTTTGTTTAGTTTTTCCTGAACCATCTTCAACAATTGCAGTTAAAAAAAAAAGTCAATGTAAATTCATAGATTTTCCAAATGCATGTTATAAATCTTATTGTGATTTTATTTATCCATGTACATTTTTTATTTTGATATCATAATGTTTAATCAAGATTATAATAGATAGCTAATAATAGATAATAATAATAAAAGATAATAATTGGATCTTCTTAGACTTTTTGTTTTGGTGATATATGCTGGACTTCTCCAATCATTTGGCCTGCTTAAATCCTGTCCCAGAAAACTCACGTTCATCTGCCTTCACTTTTGAGTGCAACACTTACATCTCAAAATTCAATCAACAACCAATGCATAGAAGTCTAATTGTTTGTTTCATGATGTTGATCGTTGTGACCTATCCCTATCAACAAGGTTAGTTCTAGCTTCTGTATTATTGAGACATTATCTCCTTTTGTTGCACTAGCAGTAGCACAGGAACAGGTAGTAGGTAGGGGAGTTGATGGTCATCAGAGATAGGTGGAATGAGGCGTGCAACAGCCAGGCACAGGGGCGGACAAGCAGACTTTTTTGATGGAGAGCACTGCCGGTTAATGATGACTTATCAAAACGAGAGGCCGCAGCTGAGTGACTGCCCAGCAGAATGAGCTTTGTCCCCAGAGATCCTATCCTGGAGAGGACAAATTCCAAGCACTTAGCTTGGAATTCATCTCACTAATCGTGGTTGAAGAGATGAGAGAAAGGGCTATCTCGAGTCCCTGAGAGTGATGGAGACGAATCGGTTGCTCTATCTCTCGCAGATTGGATCTGGAGCGCCTACTGATGCCATTGGTTAGCTCAGACATGTGGTCATGTGATTCAGATTTCCAGAGTGGGTGCCTCAATCAGTAATTAGAGCTAAGTTATTATGACAAGCTTTTAAATGAGAGAGGCGTAATGTATCGACAGACACTCCATTCACTCTTTCCATGTTACAAAGAACTAGATTTTTTTATCTTAATGAAATACCCTGTCAGTATAAGTTAGTGAAACTGCAGCTCTTGAGTTTTTAGACAACCTGAGATGGTATGATTGAAGTGTGTATATATATATATATATATATATAAATAGTCTACTGCAAGTATATACTGTACACATATACATACATATACGCATGTGTGTGTGTGTGTTTATATACTTGCTGTAGACTCTATTTATATATATATATATACTTCAGTCATGCCATCTTAGGATGTCTAGAAACTCAAGAGCTGCAGTTTTTCAAAAGCTCCATTTTTAGATCATAATGAAATACCCTCTCAGTATAAGTTAGTGAAACTGCAGCTCTTGAGTTTTTAGACATCCTAAGATGGCATGACTGAAGTATATATATATATATACGCATACACGTAAAACAGACAGTCCGATTTAGGTCAATGTATGTTTATGTCGATTGATGCGCATTCCGTAAATTATGTGAAAATACCAGTACATTATAGTGCAAACCTTAGTAATTCACCTTGCATGATTAATTTAAATACTCTCCTCCCATAAATGTTGCGTCTGAAAGGGAAACTCCTACAAATTCATATGTAATAAGGTGAGCCGCAAAAATAACCCTGTCCACGCCTTTTCAGACAGTATATATATATGCTTATTTGAACCTCATGACTGTTGGATTTGGATACATAATTTGTCTCAGTCTAGAACACATTCTAACCCTCATGCCAGTATGCGGTCAGCGCACCTTCAGCCGTGTCTTTTAATTGAAGGAACTGAGAGCCATTTCATAAGGGATGAGGAGAATAGATGTTTCACCTGCCTTTAGCACGCCAAGAATAGAAACAGAATGAAAGAGAATCTCCTGGTGCTCGGTAATGTAATATTACCCCCGGCCACATATTTTAATAGTCAGGGGTAGGTTTTCTAGTGAGGTTGCATTCATTTTATCTTGTCTTTGTGCCACACTACCAGTGGGATGTAAGGATTTGCAAGACCCTGCCATTAATTGTGGGATTTTTAATTGGCTCAATCCCCAGATAAGTGTCAGGTTTTAAATATAATATTTCTTTAAACGTAATATCATTCCAGTCGACCTTATTGTGCGATAGATTTCTTCTCATATTTTAAGCAATAATGAAGGAAATGAAGGATGATGTATGAACAGGAAATGTGAGAATCTGAAAAAAGTCGCCTGCTAGATGAAAATACCCACACCTGAGTTAAGATCACAATGCATTTGATTCCACTGCCAAATTACTTTTTAAATTATGCATTACTTTTTAATTTGTTGGGCTTGCAGTGGACATAGACTCGCTGTGCAGATGTTATACTGAAGGTAAATTAAAAAAAGAGGAACAGCATTACCAGACACTCATGATGGAGGTTAAATCTCCACCAGAAGGGACTGTCGCTCAACCTCAACCATTTTTCTGCACCCGCAGGTATGCATTTATTTATTTATTTATTTATTTATTTATTTGTTTGCAGTAAATGATATTTCAGTTATCATTACATACAAATTAGATTAAGGCTCTATAGCACCTTAAAGGGTTTCTTTCAGAGGTTCCAACCATGGGATCATTTTATGGATTTTTTTTATTTAATTACTTAATTTTGTTTTGATTCATTTTAATAATAAAACTAATAATTAAACTATACGTAAACATACTTTATCAATAGGAAACATTGAAATAACCCATTAAAGGGTTAGTTCACCCAAAAATGAAAATTCTGTCAGTAATTACTCACCCTCATGTTGTTCCAACCCTGTAAGACCTTCGTTCATCTTCGGAACACAAATTAAGATATTTTTGATTAAATCTGAGTGCTGGATCTCTCCTCCATGGGCTTCTAAGACACTATAACTTGCTGGGCCAGAAAATGCATTAAAGACATCGTTAATATAGTCCAAGTGACTACAGTGGCTCAATCTTAAGTTTATAAAGCGACGAGAATACTTTGTGTGCGCAAAAAAACACAAAAATAACGACTTTCTTCCACTATTAATTTCCTTCTCTCTGGGCCTCGAGTTTTTTCACGTAGTGTAATAGCGTAGCGCTTCTGTGTTGTGTATCACACGCATCACACACATGACCAGCGTCGGCCAATAGTGAGCTTACGTGTGTCGTATAACACAGACGCGCTACACAGTTATTCTACGTGAAAAAACTCGAGGCCCAGAGAGAAGGAAATGAATAGTGGAATAAAGTCGTAATTAATTTATTTATTTTCACAAAAAGTATTCTCGTCGCTTTATAAACTTAAGATTGAGCCACTGTAGTCACTTGGACTATATTAACGATGTCTTTAATGCATTTTCTGGGCCAGCAAGTTATAATGTCTTAGAAGCCCATGGAGGAGTGAGACAGCTCTCAGATTTAATCAAAAAATATCTTAATTTGTGTTCCGAAGATGAACGAAGGTCTTACGGGGTTGGAACAACATGAGGGTGAGTAATTACTGACCGAATTTTCATTTTTGGGTGAACTAATCCTTTAAATATGAAAATGCAATCATTTAAGACATTTCTCCTTTTATAAAACCGTATTAGCATAAAGGGTTCTTTAAAATTTAGTCGAGAAGAGTGTATAATTATTATATATCATTTTATCAATCAACATAAAAGAGTCATTATGGCACATTACATTCTATTATTTATTGGATGCCATTAGTATTTTCCTTTATTGAGAATGTTAGATCTACTAAAACACTTTGTCGTAACAGGCTTTAAAATTGTGCTCTGGAATATGCATAAATATGTAAAGATAACCTTTTGTATGTTAAAATATTCCACCAAGAGCTCACCATTTCCCCATGTAGATAGGAAATGGAAATTTTAAGCTCAGTTACTTACCGTGCTCTCAGGGTAAAAGTGTACCCTAGGTTTTATCGCATTCCTCAAAACTGTACTGCACCCCGTGTCCTAGCCCCCATTGACCTTGGTGACAGAAGTGATTACGACCACCTTCTAAACCCACAGGATTAAAACCAGTAGCCTGGTTGTGTAGTAAATCACTTCACCCAGGGTCCATAAAGCTCTCGTGTGCTTTTTCAGTGCACAGAGTGCCTTGCTAATGCCAACTGCATCGCATAGCACTTACTATCCATACGAAAAATGACCCAGCCTCCCGCTAATGCATCATTAACATTCCTGGATGCATAAATTGTGAAAGGTTCACGATTTATGCGCTTGCAATATGTGAAGAGGGACAGGATATTTGATGTTGCACAGATAAAGCGATTGCAAATGTTTCACAAAGAGAATGATTGTTGTATGTCCTCAAACTGTTAAAATGCCATTAATGAGAATGCTTCAGTTGTTTATGTTTACCGTGATTTTCATTTCATTTGATTTTATCAGTTATATTTGACCCACAAAAATTGGCTTCTGCCAAACGTTTCTCAATTATGTATATGCAATATAAATCCACATTTGCTATAATTTATAACCAGAGAGGCTTCATTGTTTTTCCTTTGAATGACATTGTACATGAATAATTACTGAAAACATGACATGGTTACAATTTATTTTACAGTACGTGTACTTACAGTGTACTTACCCAAGAAAGTACTGGTAATATAAGTTAACTACATGGGTTAAGGTTAGGTTTAGGGGTAGGTTCAGGGTTAATAACCTAGTTATTGTAATTGCCATCATAAGTATATAGTATGTACATGCAGGACAGGACTGTAAAATAAAGTGCTACCCATGAAATTATTTGC
This sequence comes from Leuciscus leuciscus, assembly GCF_965113295.1. Lineage (NCBI taxonomy): Eukaryota > Metazoa > Chordata > Actinopteri > Cypriniformes > Leuciscidae > Leuciscus > Leuciscus leuciscus. The sequence continues at coordinate 34,357,889 of NC_138731.1, forward strand.
CCTCAAATGTCAGTGATGTATAGTGTCATCCATATTGCTTTTTTTTTCTTTCTTTTTTTCTTCGTAAAATGAACCATTTTACAGAATTGCGACCAAGAGATTGGTTTGTACAGTACATCCTCATGACCTCATTCAAGACTCAACCATTGGTTATCATAATGAATCCTTGTGCAGTTTTCCCTCCATACTAGACTAGAACGCCAAAGAGTAGCTGCCACCAAGCTGGCGTGGTAGCCGTCCCACCTGTAGCCATTGCCAGCCTGAGCTGCCATCTGACGGGCCTGGCACTGCCCCTCTCCCCTCTCAAACCCAGTTAAACCCATAGTGTCTGTGCCATCGCAACACTGTCCTCAAAGTGTACAGCCATCTGGGCCTGTACAGCCGCTTTAGGGGAGAAACATCAATTTCGATGTCTGCCTCTGAACTTTGGCGTTTTCCACCTTTGAATGAATGTAATCAGAAAGTCCTTACTGTACTTCTGATCTTACTTTGAATTGATGGACACAATTGATGTTATTATTAGAAATTCTATCTATCTATCTATCTATCTATCTATCTATCTATCTATCTATCTATCTATCTATCTATCTATCTATCTATCTATCTATCTATCTATCTATCTATCTGTCTGTCTGTCTGTCTGTCTGTCTGTCTGTCAGTCATTATATAGTTCTATCTATCGTTCTATCTATCGTTCTATCTATCTGTCTATCTGTCTGTCTGTCTGTCTGTCTGTCTGTCTGTCTGTCTGTCTGTCTGTCAGTCATTATATAGTTCTATCTATCGTTCTATCTATCATGCTGTCGTTCCTTCTGTAATTTTGATCATTCTGTTGAATGTCGTTCTTTGTCTATCTGTCAGTCAAACGTTCTTTCTATTGTTATATCTATCGTTATATCTAGATCGTTCTGTCATTCTATCATTCTATTTATTGTTCTGGGAGGATTTGCACCTGCCCACACTGCCAAAATAACCAAAACCTGGTTCAATGACCATGGTATCACTGTGTAATTACTGTGTGATTTCATGTAATATTCAAATTTTTTGAAATCCTGTTTTCGTGGGTTTTATGAGCTGGAAGCCCAAATTATTTACAAATAAACAACTAAATACTTGAAATCGTTTAAGTTGTGGGCCCTGAATCTATAATCTATGGAAGTTTAACGTTTTGAATGGAATTATGGAAATAAATAAACTTTTCCATGATATTCAAATTTTTTGGAAAGGGTCTGTATTGTTGTAAGGTAAGATTTTACATTATGTGGTAAAAAAAAAATCGGTGTAATAAGTGTATAATGAATATACTGTACATTATTATCCATTAAATGTCACTCTTAATAGTCTTTTTTGAACTTGTTCGTTCGTCTTTGGCTCAAAGCCACTTGGTGCGAACGTTTCTTTGCGGAAGCTTCACGTTTATTTCAAGTGAGTGATATAAAATAGTTCAACTTAAAACAACATTTAATGCCCAATTATTTCCCAGACGTAGTTTTGGTATTGAGGTCAAAGTTAACTTGCCTTGCGTTCGCTATACAACAGTGGGTGATGGTCACACAAGACGACTCGGCAGATTTGAAGTGTTTCTATTGCAGCGACTTTTTCTTGTGCATGTTCTGCAGACAGAGTGACCATCCTCGATTAAGTTTCCCTCAGGACTTTTGTTAAAGCCAAAATGTGACCAGACCTCAGATTTGGTCCTCTTAAAACGCTGAAAATCTCCCGAGCACGGTCACTGCCTTCCGCCATTCCTTCTTGAAAAAAAAAAAAAACCAACATTGCGCGCTGCACGCCTGCATCAGACATTTTTTCTGGCTGAACAGGATTAATAGTGAGTTATTAAAATCGCGATAATCAAACACGGTTTTAATGATAATTAAATTTTAAATGATATTACTAACCGTCAGTACATTTTATCGTGGTTTATAGTGAAACCGGTTATCGTTCTTTGTCATTCTGTCGATTGTTCTTTGTCTATCTATCTGTTGATCGATCGATCGATCTATGTACAGTATCTATTCATTGTTCTACCTATCGTTTTATCTATAGTTCAATCAATTATTCTAGCTATCATTCTATGACACAATTTCAATGTTTTTGAGCATTACACACTATTACAGTTTTTTTTATTCGCTTTGGTACTATTTTCACAAGTAATGTGTACATTTTCAAAACTCTTAGTACAAAAATCCAAACTGATCACACTTGTAACACAGCTAGTAATTCTTTCAAAACCTGATCTCATGCTTTCATTACAGTTATACACTTTTCAGTCCACATAATCATTGTTTCAAACACAAGATTATTGTAATGTGTAGTGAGAACATTTGGTTTAATCACAGAAACACAACAGTATGATCTTCTTTCAATTTAGTACTTTTAACAATCAGTTCATTCAACAGCAAACAATGCAAGATACATGTTTCAAATCACCGTTGTTGCTGAAATAATTACAGTAATACAGGCTATGCCACATTAGAAAATACACGTGCTTAACCTAACTTATGTAATTGAATCCATAATGTTTGTAATAGTATCTATCCAGTGTGTTATCAAAAGGTGTGATGAAGCACAGCCATGAGGTTCTGTGCTAGAACAGAGTTTGCTGGCAATGAATACGTAAATGATTTTGACTATTTGACTGAATATACTGTAGTGGACCTTTACAGATGAAGGTTGAGTTACAGTAATGTCTCTACCATGGTAATCTGTTTACAGTATCACATGGCATACATACTGTACTGTAAAATGCTGTATTTGATGACATCTGTCTCCCTTCTACTGATGCATCTCTGATCAATCTGATGTTTTACAGTCATTGACTGTTTCCTCTCCCTTATACTCTATTCTGCTTTACAGTATTTTCACAAATGACAAATTTATCTGTATCTTTCTCTCTCTCTCTCACACACACACACACACACACACACACACACACACACACACACACACACACACACACACACACACACACACACACACACACACACACACACGCACACACACACACACACACACACACACACACACACACACACACACACACACACACACACACACACATGCGTGTGCACACACTTTGAACATCATGGTGGTTATTATCTATAAATCACTTGTGTAAAAATAATTCATTACATTTGGTTATCCATATCAGAAATTGCAAACAAGTTCTAAAGAAACTGTATATAGAATCAATATCTATAGAAATCTATAGGTGTACCAAATGATTCATTGATTAACCATTAAGATCATTTGGATTAAATCATAGACAAATGTAGTAAACTGAACAAGAAGAGATGCAAATCAAAAGTTTGATTGTAAGAGCTTTATGAAAGGCAGTGACTGTGAATGAAACATTTCTATAGACGAAACACTTATTTTCGTAGTCGAATCAGAATCGTCATGTCTTGCCTATAGTCGACTAATAGTCGAATCATGTGTATGGGGGTGGGGCTGGGGGCGGGGCTTTAACGTTTCAAAGCCGCGATGTACAGAAAATCACACAAAGAGAAGAAAATGTATAAAAACATTTTTGATCAATAAAACTAAGAAATAACATAAATAACTCCAGAAAGGCCACATTGCAGATTTGCATTTCACATGCAAATCAAATTAAATCGGCTAAATTACCTGTGCGAGCAGGCCAGCCTACAGCACAACATCGATGCACCGAAAAAATTAACAATTCATTTACTAAATTAAATTAGAACAGAATATACCTTTCTAATAAATAAAAATACAAAACGAAATAAATCAGAATCAAGTCACAGCTGAGGAGCAAATGTGTGCAAAATGCCTAAAGTGCAGGGGAACATATATTCAAAACACAAGCCACAAATAGTTAGATTAGATAACCCTTACAGATTAATAAATAAAATAAAAATAAAGAAATTATTAAAATAACGATAGTAGCCAGAATTTTCAACTTTGTCTTCATAAACAACAATATAAATGCTAAACTGGAGAGGCAGTCTTTTTAGCTAAACATGTTCACAGCATCCAAAAATAAAATTAGAACCGGCTGAAAAGTTTTGAAATCACTTGTACCTGATCGAGAGAACAAATCCTGAAAGTCTTTCACTCTGTCTGTCCGTCGGAGTCTTTTCAAATTGTGCGCGCGGAAAAAATAGGCCTACATTCTAACGTGAAACCCAGTCTATGCGTGAAACATGTTAACGTTGGCCGGCAGAAGTGCGATCATGGTTTTCCTGATGCTAAATCCAGCCTTGGAGAATATCCTTTCTGATGGTGTACATCCACACTTTAGATTTTCTTATCCCAGACATTGTTAAAGATTTAAATCCTTGCCGCGAAGACGCTCCTCTGTCGGTCACGGATTGAAAGTGAAACTTAAATCTGTCACGGGGTGTTTGGATTTATTCACGCACGTTAAAAAATATTTATTAAAAGCTTCTTTCTTTGCACATTTTTATATACAGCATTATCATAATAGGCTGAATGTTAACGTATTGACAGAAAACCGGTAGTTCTATGTGAAATCAGACATTGAGCGTCCTCATATAGCCAAAGTGGCATGATCCTCGTTTCATAACACCTCTGCGAAGATTCGACCGTGAGATCGGTAGTCGAATCAGGCTCCTCCAATCGAAGCATCGAATCTTCGACTATTCGGGGTCACCCCTATTGAAAACATGATGAAATGTTTGAAAAAAGTGCACTCTTGATGATCTGTTGTGATATTAGCACTAAGAGTTTTGAAAATGTACACCTAACTTGTGAAAATAGTACCAATGCGAATAAAAAAAACTGTAAGTTCTTGTTGGTATTTTCCCATTTTTAAATGTAATGCGTACACCACTTTTCGCGATCCCAAAGAATACTAATCATGGCTCAGCCCTATACTTTTTTTTTTTTTTTTTTGAATATCATGTTTCATTTAGAAATATGTCATCATATGGTGGAGAAGTGGATTGCAAACAGTGTTACGTGCTGTCTTTAAGCTGTACCATGCCATTGTTCACCACAAAAAGCCCTTTTTAGGCTGTGGAAAAGAGGAAAATATGACACATTAATGGCATCATTAAAGTTAATAGAGGAAAAAGTCTAATCTATGATTGGTAAACACATCACTGCCAGGCTCTGTGTACTATAATTGAAATGAGAGAGAATCATTCATAACAGCAGCATTTTACTTCTATTTCTCAGCATCCTGATAAGATCAGAGGAAGTGGTGGAAAAACCTGTTTGTTTCAGCCTCCTTTATCAATATAATGTTCTGCAGTACTGAAATGTAGCAAATAATGTGTCTATAGTAATCTTTCAATGCTTTTAATATAAATGTTATGCTTCATACAGATATCATGCATTTTTTATGATTATATACAGACCCTTTCCAAAAAATTTGAATATCATGGAAAAGTTTATTTATTTCCATAATTCCATTCAAAACGTTAAACTTCCATAGATTATAGATTCAGGGCCCACAACTTAAACGATTTCAAGTATTTAGTTGTTTATTTGTACATAATTTGGGCTTCCAGCTCATAAAACCCACGAAAACAGGATTTCAAAAAATTAGAATATTACATGAAATCACACAGTAATTACACAGTGATACCATGGTCATTGAACCAGGTTTTGGTTATTTTGGCAGTGTGGGCAGGTGCAAATCCTGCTGGAAAATGAAGTCAGCATCTCCATAAAGCTTGTCTGCTGAAGGAAGCATGAAGTGCTCTGAAAATGTCCTGGTAGACGGCTGCGTTGAGTGGACAGCACAGTAGACCAACACCAGCCGATGACATGGCTCCCCAAACCAACACAGACTGTGTAAACTTCACACTGGACTTCAAGCATCTTGGATTGTGTGCCTCTCCATTCTTCCTCCAGACTCTGGGACCTTGGTTTCCAAATGAGATGCAAAATTTGCTCCCATCAGAAAAGAGGACTTTGGTCCACTGTGCTTTATTAAATCTAGAGTCAACGCAGCCGTCCACCAGGACATTTTCAGAGCACTTCATGCTTCCTTCATTTTCCAGCAGGATTTGCACCTGCCCACACTGCCACAAGAACCAAAACCTGGTTCAATGACCATGGTATCACTGTGTAATTACTGTGTGATTTCATGTAATATTCAAATTTTTTGAAATCCTGTTTTTGTGGGTTTTATGAGCTGGAAGCCCAAATTATGTGCAAATAAACAACTAAATACTTGAAATTGTTTAAGTTGTGGGCCCTGAATCTATAATCTATGGAAGTTTAACATTTTAAATGGAATTATGGAAATAAATAAACTTTTCCATGATATTCAAATTTTTTGGAAAGGGTCTGTATATATATGATCATTGTTTTTTTTTCTTGATTTATTTATAAGTTATTGCTTGAGTTGATCTCATAATTGCCCATGCAATGCATTCAAATTTACATTAATTACATTTCAAGTGACGTCACACAGCAAGTCACTTTTCTGAATACCATATTCATGTAGCTTTTGATTGGCTGGTAATACGAGGTTGATGATAATCTAAAGATATACTGTGCATTTATCTGATTTCAATAGGAGAATTAATGTTGAATGTGATATTCTGAAGATTTTTACGTATCATTGAGTAATGATGGGCTCTTTAATCTATATGGCAACTTTTTTTCATTGGATTAGTTGGTTGAGTTATTGTTTTTAAAACTTCTATTACGAATATATTGCATTTGAGTATATTGAGTTTTTTTTTTTTTCATCATGAAGCAGTGAGTAATATCATTGCAAAAAACATTCAGAATTGATCTTTTGCATTATTCAGAAGGTAATTTTATGGGTGTCACATTTATGAAAAGTGAAGTGTTCAGTTACTGACAAAGTCAGACTTCATCCATTAGCTTTTTAACATTCAGCTGAGCCATTTGTTCCCAGTTGAAAGTCATGCAAGTCGATCTTAAAATCATTCTGTTTTATGATTATCCCACCACTGATAGCTCATATCAGATTAAACGTAGGTGTCTGCATCTTACACTGATGGCGCCAAACAAGACATCCACTGAGAGACTTACATTAAGAGGTCTATTAAGAGTGTCAGGAAGCTTTGAATATGTGTGGATGATTGTTACATGAAATTTTATACTGCCATTAAGGTTCTTGCAAGTGCATTGATACTCCATGATGGCAAAATGACAAAAATCTATTCAATATTCCAGCGAGATTCTAGTTTTGCATGTATTGTGTGTACATACATACGTGTGTGTGTGTGTGTGTGTGTGTGTGTGTGTATATATATATATATATATATATATATATATATATATATATATATATATATATATATTATAGTGTCTGTATAGTGTGTAGTGTATATATATATTAGGGTGACCATATTCCAGGTCATGTCCGGCCGGGATTTCGAGATCGCCCAAAATATCCGCGATTCGGCTTTTGCTTTCTCGTCGCCATTCATTTTGTTTACATGTACACCTTTTGATTCAGTAGTACTGAATTACTTCCGATTGGTTAATCTGAATGTAGTGTTTACATGAACACTAAACAAGTGATCGGTTGATGTGCGTTCTAGCATTGCTAAGAAAATTCCTGTGTTTTCGTCTCGATCGGGATCCGTGTGAATCAGAATGCATGACCTGCAAAGCTGGCACGTACGTGTCAGTGTCAAATAACGTAATAATGTAAACATAATGAATGGTGACTGTAGAAAGCAAAAGCCGAATCCCGGGCATTTTGGGCGATCTCGAAATCCTGGCCAGATATGTCCTGGTTAAACAGGACATATGGTCACCCTATATATATACACACACACACATTTATTGTTGACCTCCTACCATTGACAGTCGTTATTTTCTGAATGATAAGAACCTCTTTTCAATGATCATTTATTGACAGATTTTTTTTTTTTGTAAAGTTACAAACTGTATTTTGAAACAATTTTATCTGTAATTGGCATTTTCAGCACAAAAGTATATCTAATCAATACAAACGTGTGGAAAGAGTCTCACCAATTATTTGGTCATTCTGCCACCCTTCCAGAATTATGACTGGCATGGCTCACTGTCTCTCACTCTCTCTCTCTCTCTTTATCTGTCTTTCACCATTTCTTTGAGCAGCGTTCTCATGACAGCCATGTAGCTGAAGCTCTTTTTGTGGACGCTGCATGTGTGTTTGTGTAATATATAGGGCTTATGCGCCGGGCTGCAAGGGCTGTGAGTGTGAGGAGGAGATAGGAGAAAAAGAAAGGAGACCCACTGTTCGTGTCCTCCGCACCTCTACATGGAACTAACGGCTGCCTCGAGCTTAGCATTGGCATTTTCTTTATTGGCTCATGACAGATTTGGTAGGGATGTTGGGAATAGGCCTGGCAGACCTCAGTAAACACGTGGGGGTCAGCCGCATGATTTAGCAGTGATAAGAGCATTGGGAACGGCAGGATTAGTGAACAAGGAGGACGCCAGTGAGACCAAGAACACTTGTCTGCTGAGATTTCTGCCTCAACTTCACACGTATAAATCTCTGGACTGCACTGATATATTGCCTCCAGGCCTGCATTGTTTACAACATGCTGGCTGTCCAAATGAGTTGTTTATGCCAAAGAAAGGAGGCAACAGCTATAAATCTGATGTGCAAGATGGGATGTTTGGGTTGGGTGGCACAAGGTTGCTACATGGTGCACACCTGTTGTGCTAAACCACGCAGATAGCCTGAGGTAGAAAAACGGTGGCGTCCGGCAGACATTCTATCATCTGCAGATGCTTGCGGAGGAAATTAGCTGTTATACATCAATAAGACAACATGAGCACAAACAGGATCACATTAGCAAGTTGTTTTCATTATCATTAGCAGGCGTTGTCTTAGCGCAAACACATCTATTTGCATTGGTTGGCCGCTGTAAAGTTACTTTCGGTAGCGTTTGTCACCTTCGTACAAATCGAGCCTCTGATACTTTAATTACGCTGTCGCCTCCACCTGCGTAAATACCGCCTAAACCATCCATGTACTGACGCTAACGATTGCTCATGGGTAGATAATTTCAGTAGGACGGCTAATAGGAAATGAAGCCTGACACATTTATTTACAATGGGGAAGCACAGTCTGTGGTTCCCATTAGCAATGTAAATATTTTTAGAGGACGTATTTAAATCAAAAGTAATTTCCTCAAGGAAATCTGAGCAGCATGTGCTAATTGGTTTGACTTTGAATGAGACAAAATGTTAAAGTTCCTGAGTGTGCAGTGAAGTATGTGTGTGCGCGTACAGCAGAAGTTTCATGCAAATGCAGCTTTCGAGTGCTTGCATAATCTCTCAGTTCTACAACTTTTCTGATCTAGCCTCCCGTAGTTGCTCCCAAAGAACTCATTTTATTGCCAGGCCAGGAAATGGCTTGATGCACTATCCAGAGGGAGACGTCTAATTTCAAAGACCATTTTTGAGAAGATTTGTAATAATGGCCTCTTGAGTATCTGACAAACATCATTGAAATGGATTTGAACAGAACAACTCTGAGAGATCGTATAAAAGTCATATAGTTACATTCTTCTTACTAAATGTCTATCTATCTATCTATCTATCTATCTATCTATCTATCTATCTATCTATCTATCTATCTATCTATCATTCTATCGTTCTATCTATCTATCTATCGTTCTATCTATCTATCTATCGTTCTATCGATCTATCGATCTATCGATCTATCGTTCTACCGATCTATCAGTCCTTCCTTCCATCGCTCCCTCGATTGCTTAATCCGTCTATCTATTGTGTAGCTATAGACTAGTGTAGCTAACTATTTTTTTCTGTAAGGTATCTTGACCGTAGTTTAATACTTTCAACTATATTTATCTTGCCCCAAGTTATAGTTTCAAATTAATTTCCCCTATACTGGTCATTTAGCTGTTACATAGTGCAGGGCTCTAGACTATTTTTTTTTTTTACTTGCAGCGCTGTAGCCCCTGACTGAAAATGTTATTCACATTTTGCCCCACAATAACTGCATTACTGATAAATGCTTTGAAAATAAATAGACTTAACATACAGTAATTACAATGTGCAGTTTTATTTAAGTTCACAGGGCTCCAAATAACATTTGAGGGCAGCAGCACCGGAGCCAAGTATTTGGTAGCACTGAGGGGCTGACAATAAAGCACTGAACTTTAATTATTATTATTCATAATGTCTTAATGTTAATTCAAAAGCATAACGAGTGAAAAAAAAAAGAAGAAGATATTTGGGAGTCTGGAGCCCTGATAGTAAAAGCTGTGATATCACATCAGTTTTGCATAAAGAATCCTTACCTTTATTGCGTTGCATGTATGCATAGTGACTTTTTTGTGCGTGTTGGTGTTGTTTTCCAGCTGAATATCCCCTTGAGGTTCAATAACGTATTTCAGTCTTTCTATCCAAACTTGGCAGACGGAGTTTCATTCATCCAGATGGAGAGAGAGAAAGAGAGAGAGAGAGAGAGAGAGAGAGGGGTGGGCCCAGCAGATGGTGGACTTAAGTGGTGGGGAACGGATGGGTTTTATAATAGTACAGGTGAAGGAGAGAGCATACTCAGAATTCACTTCACTCTAAGAAAAGTCTTGAAAGAAAATTTGTGCCATCTTACAATTATTTTTATTTTTTTATTCGCATTGGTACTATTTTCACAAGATATACATTTTCAAAACTCTTAGTACAAAAATACAAACTGATCACACGCATATCACAGCTAGTCATTCTTTCAAATCCTGATCCCATGATTTCATTACAGCTATACACATTTCAGTCCACATATTCATAGTTTCAAACACAAGATTATTGTAATATGTAGTGAGAACATTTGGTTTAATCACCGAAACACAACAGTATGATCTTCTTTCAATTTAGTACTTTTAACAATCAGTTCATTTAGTTCATGCAAACAATGCAAGAAAAATGTTTCAAATCAGCCTTGTTGCTGAAATAATTACAGCAATACAGGCTACAGTTTAGAAACATTAGAAAATACACTTACATTACCTATCTTATGTAATTGAATCCATAATGTTTGTAATAGTATCTATCTTGTGTGTTATTATCAAAAGGTGTGATGAAGTTATGAAACTGGCATGAGGTTTTGTGTTAGAACAGAGTTTGCTGGCAATACAGTAAATGTTCTCACTGTGCCAAATGACTGAATATATACTGTAGTTGACCTTTACAGATGAAGGGTGAGTTACAGTAATGTGACTTGATCATGTTAAACTGTTTACAGTATCACATGTCATACATACTGTAATGTAAAATGCTGTGTTTGATGCCATCTGTCTTCCTTTTACTGATGCATCTCTGATCAATCTGATGTTATAGAGTCCCTTGTACTCTATCCCGCTATATGTTCACAAATTGCAAATTTCTCTGTCTCTCTCTCTCTCACACACACACACAGCATGTGCACACACTTTGAACATGGGGTGGTTATTATCTATAAATCACTTATGTAAAATAATTCATTACATTTGGTTATACATATCAGAAATGGCAAACAAGTTATATAGAAACTGGCTATAGAATCAATATCTATAGAGATCTATAGATGTACCAAATTATTCACTGATTAACCATTAAGCCATTAGTTCGATTAAATAATAGACAAATGTATTAAACTGAACAAGAAGAGATGCAAATCAAAAGTTTGATAGTAAGAGCTTTATGAAAGGCAGTTACTGTGATTGAATCATTTATATAGATGAAACACTTATTTTGTGTTGTGAAAAGGATACTTTGTGATTTTGTGTATTGTACAAACACAATTGAAAACATGCTGAAATGTTTGAAAAAAAGTGCATTATCTGTTGTGATATTAGCACTAAGATTTTTGAAAATGTACACCTAACTTGTGAAAATAGTACCAAAGCGAATAAAAACAAAACTTTAATATGAAAGAATTTCAATTGATTTTTCACAGGTGTTTTACCCATATTTTGAGTTACACTTTGCATTGTATTGTGATTAAGGGGTTGAAGAACATGTCCGTAAACTTAATGGAAAAAGGAACTGGTCGTTTTCTGCAGGGACATTATCAATTTTTCTATGTTTTTTTTCTTTTCTTACAGTGTTGAAGGGAGACTAGGTATATGCCATAAGTCACATATGCATGTGTATAACATTAATGTAATTATAATATCTGAGGCTAGAGCTAGGCTTGGTTTTGTCACAGTTATCTGGACTTATTTATCTTTAGTTTCACTTTTAATGGACTTTCAGTTTGTTGTAATTCATCACATGTGTTCCTTTGTTTGATTTTCCCGCTATTCATCAGTTGTCATGGACACTCATCAGATCATGACACCTTTTCGTCATCTCCTCATTATCACTGTGTATTTAAGTTCCTCACCTTCACTCTGCTGTTGTTTGTGTGGGCATGTTACACACACTGTAACTTTCTCTTCGTCGTTGTGGATTACCTGAGTTTGTTTTCATTAAAGAACCGTTTTGTTTATAGAAACCTTTTTTTAACTCTCCTTCGTCTTCATCATCTTCATCCTTGTGACCGGTTTACATTTTTTAATTACATTTTTAACCTAACGTTTGGGTTTGTCCATATTTGACCCAAACATGGGTTGAAACAACCCAGCATTTTTTAGAGTTTATGTTGTAATTTTCAGCAACTATATTATACTTTATACACTATAATTATTATGGGTGTAACAATACATTGATATGGATCGATGCATCGATCAAACGTCTAACGATACGATGCATCAATGCCACACATACAATATCGATATAAGGTACCTTTATTTTGACAATCTCCACATCCTTGCGTAACGTCCGTATAAGCATTTATCGACAAAGCGCGCATTTTCGTTTACCATACTGTCTGCCGGTGTGTCTATGTAACGTTAATCTCCTCAGCTGAAATAGACGCCTGACAAGATTGACTGAACTTTAAACAAGTTTTATCACAAAAGCCGGTATTGTCCGCTGTCAAGGCATCGCGAGTTCATGTTTTACAGCAGAAACCGACAAGCACCCTTGTTGTTTGTGAACACAACCCGATAAGTCCGTTTTTAGCGAATCAGCGCACAGTATTCAGGTCAGGTGACAAGAATACTACAGTAGTTACTTCGAAAAGAACACCCCTTGCTGAGGGGTGTTTCGTCAAAGTTGACAAAGTGATCAAGGATGGATAATTTCAACGAACTTGATGAACCCGTGATATCTTCTTCAGGGAAAAAAAAAGCAGAAACTTTTTCGTGGAACCTTGCTAAAGCACAGTTACAGTGGTTTTAAAGCTTCCTGTATTGCGTGTGATCACAACAAAAAAGTTTTTCAGGCATCTATGTCAGCTGAGGAGATTAACGTTACAAAGATTAACAAGTATTTTATTATATATCATAGCAATTACTTGGTTTTGCTTAACTCTGAAAGAGGAAATGTGGAGTTATCTGCTTTTGGCCAAAAAAATTACTGTTGGAGTTATCTGCTTTTGCTAAAAAACAAACTTTTAATATATGAAAAAATGCTTTCAATGAACTTTAATTTTGTAACTTACCTGTATTTTTTGAGTTATGATTACTTAAGGGTCTGTTAAAAGTTATCTGTTTTTGCAAATTAACTCTTCTGTTGTAAATGTCCCAATTGGGAGAAGGTGTGCAATTTTCAAAGAGTTTAATAAACATTCATGTTATATATTTTGGTTGCATTTGTGAGTAAAATTTTTTTTTAACTGGTTGTGTAAACTTGGCACATAATATCTAAATATCGATAAATCAATCGATATAGCCCTGAATCAAATCGTACCACAGAATTTTTTGAGGTGTCGGCAAATAGCGTATCGCTGGCTGATAGAATCAATATCATATCATATCATATCATATCGTGATGAACTGTCCGATTTACACCCCTAATAATTATGATTATATACTATAACTATATTCCCTGTTACCATAGTTTAAAGTTAGTCATACTGGTATGTTGAATTTAGTCATAACACCCACTCCTAACTGATACTGACAATAGGTAAAGCAAGTAGTCATTACTGTGATTATGGTGTGGTTTAACCAACTTAAGTTATGCTATTGAATAACCACGGCTCATTAAATATTAGACTTTAATCTTTAAGATAAATACCAAGATATTTAAGATAAATAATTTCAATCTAATCTGAATCTCCAGAGTATTTTTAACATTTGTATTGATATCCTACTTACCAGAATATTACATGTCTTACACTGGCCATCGAATCAGTTGCGAATCACTGGGCTTTCATTGGGGGCCCTTGCAATTAAGGGTTGTAATTGCTAAATTAACATGTATTATTAATATTTCAACTGAGGTTTGATTAATGGACTGCAGTTTAAATATGTGCCCTTCCATCACTGAACTCGGTAATTAGTTGCCTGGAAGAAGTATGAGGGAGCGATGTGGAGTTTAAATGTGTGAGTGAACATCAGTGATATTTCTAAGGCGGGAAGAGTGACCAGCCAAATGCGTCACGGGCAGAGATTAATATTTCAAAAGTTTCTGGGAAATTTCCCTAGAAGTTTGGTAAATTGATTAATACGGTCTTTATCTTCAGACACAGAAAAGCAATGCGAGGCCTAGGGATGCGTTAAAGAAAAGTTGTGTGCTGAGAAATCTGAAATGGGATCAATAATATGAGATACTGTAAAGTCAATATTTCCTTCAAGTCAGTATTGGCAGGTCATCTTGGTAAATGACTCTAATTTGACACAACATTTTGAGTAGGACTCTTCTAAATTGTTTCTTGAAAAAAAATGTATGCATTTTATTTTGACCAGATCTGAGATTTAGTTGAAAATTATAATAATCGAGCAGCCGAATACCTTTGTGTAATTTTTCAGACTATGTTAAAGTATAGTCCACCAAAAAATGTAAGTGCTCTTCTGAACACCAGACATTTATGACAAAAGCCTCTGTTCTTAAAAGTTCTTGAAACCTAGCATTTTATTTCTGCTAATTTGATGCTTTTGTTAAAATATTTAAATAGACTAGGCAGAATTTCTGAAAATGTGCTTATTTAAAGTGCTGGAGGCATTTTGTGATTATTTATATTGTACAACATTTCTAGGGGTATTAAGGGGTGCTGAATCCAAATCTGCTGTATATGAAGCTCAAAAATGTCCCAAAATGCCTAAAAATTGAGAAATTCAAAATGGCCGCCACCACCAGGCTTAAATCTATTTTTCAGTATATCTTTTTGACTAAACAAGGTTCAAACATTAAATAAATGTGCTTTTGTAAGTTTTCCTACATGGGCAATTCAATGCCATATTCAGATTTGAGATGTAATGTGAAGAAACTGCTTAGATATTGCAAAAAAAATTAGTTTTTTTTTAACTATGAACTATTATTAACCTATTAATAATTAAGTTATTATTATTAATATTATCAGGCTACTTTTACTTAGTTTGTATTTTGTTTTGAGGTCAAATGTGTCAAATGTACTGTAATGCACTCCCCCACCTTTGCCCTCCCCAATATCACCCCACCCCTCCCCAAGCTTAGCCTTTCTCACACTTCTCAGAACGGCTGATCGGAAACATAAGACAGCTAACAGGTAAAGTCATGTCCAGTGTATATTTTCATAATGTGACATGTTTTCATAAACATCCCAAGGGGATCAATAACGTTTCTATCTATCTATCTATCTATCTATGTAGTTTAAATAATTGCAGTATATATTTGAGCATTTTTGATCACTAAAAGAAGCCTATTAGTGCGATTAGCTAGATGACATCAAAGTCAGTAAACTTAACACACTTGCTTTTACACTGACTGATTGGAGGAAAAACTTTACATTTATTTCATTTAAAGGTGCTCTAAGTGATGTTTGGGTGACGTCACTTCTTGTTGACGCTTAAAGTATTGTCAAACAAAACGGAGGCTAGCTAGACCCTCCCTCCTCCTCATCCACACACTGGTTATTGGCTGGAACAGTTTGTTGTGTTTCGTGGTGCGGGTTTTCCCAGTTTGTTTTTGTTGCTGTTTGTGGAGCCTGTGGTGTCTGCAGAGACCACGTTTTTTTACAGTGTGTTCAGGGGACAGGTAGCTACGGATAGTGAGGAGATGTTTGCTGTATGTGACAAAAAATGTTTTGGCCTAAAAAATGCGTGACATCGCTTAGAGCACCTTTAATTTATTTAAATGTAAATCTCGTTGGGTATTGTTCTACTTGAACCATTCAATCCCTTTTAGTAATCCTTCATGATTTTATTTATTTTTTCTATTGAAAGGCTTCCCACGGCCCACATACAATACCTCCGTGGCCCAAGTTACCAATAGATACCAAACAAAGTTCATCTGCATCCACCCCAACTCTGCAAAATGTTACTCTACGGAGCAAAATACCTCCAATAGATTGGAAGCAGTGTATCTTTTACCAACAAGATCAGAAAGAAAAACTACATCTCATACAAGAAATGAAATTTCTCCACAAACGGCAACAAAAACAAACTGGGCTCACCCGCACCATGAAAAATAACAAACTGTTCCAGCCAATAACCGACAAGAAGGATTTGGGGTGGGGTTTGGGGAGTTAGTGTGCGGATGAGGAGGAGGGAGGGTCTAGCTAGTCTCCGTTTTGTTTGACAATAGTTCTTATTCGATCTACGTCATCAATGTTCGCGGCGCCCATGTTGTTGACATAGAAACCACGGCAACTGTCAATCTGTCAATTGACAAGCGAGGCAGCGTCGGTATTATCCATGGCATTATCGCTGTATTTTTTTTTTTTAATCAGCGCGATGGTGTGTTATGTAATACACGGCTGTTCTAACAACAGCAATAAGAACCCCGGAGTTCGTTTTTATGCGATACCGACTGTCAGAAAACGTGAAGGGAAGGAAACAGAGGAGTTGAGCCAGCGCAGGAGAGACTTGTGGCTAGCTAGGATAAATATAGGCTAAACTTTCAGCTAATTCCCCACAGCAAAGTCTGTTCCCATCATTTTACCACATGATTGGGGGGATGTAAAAAAAATATTGCATGACAATAAGTGTATTGTGATTGTCAAAACATTTTAGTAACTAAACTGACTTTTTTTAGGTTTAGTGACAACATGTTGCAATGTTTACATGGTACAATTTCTGGTAAGCTAACGTTACGCTTTTTTTATTATTTCAATTCAATTCAATTATTGTGATTTGATTTAATATTGACTCATTTGGATAAATATTAGGTAGGCTACACAAGATAGGCGTTAATTTTTCTCAAGAAAAAAACAACTCACCTAATGCTGTAAACATACAGAGAGATATAATGCGTTTTTTTTTTATTATAATAACAACTTTATTTAATGATATAAGTACAAATATAATAAATATGTAATATAGTACACATACTTAGCTAAAGACTCTCTATAGCTCTTTTTTTCTAGCCAACTAACGTGCTATAGCCTATATTATGGTCATCAAATGGCTTTACTGAGGTAAATGTTATGTGACATAATTGTTCTCCAACTGTTTTATTGACCCCTTTGTTTGATTGATTGGTCGATATTATGTATGAGGAATATACATTTCGGTAAGTTGTACTGTATCTTTCAACATTGTTCATTCGTGTTTATTTACTAGCTAGAGATGATCGGGTCACGTGCCGCTAGGGATCTGTCGCGTCACATTTACAAGCGCCAAAACTGTGTTTATTGTTTGAATTTCGTAATAAAAGTGACAGAATCTGAGAGCTGAGATTTTTTTATTATCATAAGTAACCTGCCCTGTCTAGTCAGTCGGTCTCCGTGTCCTCTTTGCTTCGCGATTTTTCTGTGCGTGAGAAAATGTATGTGGGGAGTGAGAGCGTGTGAAAAGTGTCAATTGCGTGTGTCTCACGGTGAATGCGTGAGAGTTGGCAGCATAAGTTACGGCTGGCAATAAGGACGGATCTTTCTTTACTTAAGACTATTGGGTCTATTTGATATGGGTCCACACCAATCAAGCTTATCTTCTCTTGATACCGAAGAGATGAAACCATTAGGCTACTGCTCCCCTCAACTCAAATCTGCGTGCGGCTATGGGCAGGACAGATGTCATGTCAACAATATGGCCGCGGTTAGCTACTTCCGGTGTTTGCGAATAAGGCCTATACTTTAAGCGTCAACAAGAAGTGACGTCACCCAAACATCACTTAGAGCACCTTTAAATGAAATAAATGTAAAGTTTTTCCTCCAATCAGTCAGTGTAAAAGCAAGTGTGTTAAGTTTACTGACTTTGATGTCATCTAGCTAATCGCACTAATAGGCTTCTTTTAGTGATCAAAAATGCTAAAATATATACTGCAATTATTTAAACTACATAGATAGATAGATATATAGATAGAAACGTTATTGATCCCCTTGGGATGTTTATGAAAACATGTCACATTATGAAAATATACACTGGACATGACTTTACCTGTTAGCTGTCTTATGTTTCCGATCAGCCGTTCTGAGAAGTGTGAGAAAGGCTAAGCTTGGGGAGGGGTGGGGTGATATTGGGGAGGGCAAAGGTGGGGGAGTGCATTACAGTACATTTGACACATTTGACCTCAAAACAAAATACAAACTAAGTAAAAGTAGCCTGATAATATTAATAATAATAACTTAATTATTAATAGGTTGGGTTAAAATAGTTAATAGTAAAATGGGTTAATAGTTAAAAAAAACGATTTTTTGCAATATCTAAGCAGTTTCTTCACATTACATCTCAAATCTGAATATGGCATTGAATTGCCCATGTAGGAAAACTTACAAAAGCACATTTATTTCATGTTTGAACCTTGTTTAGTCAAAAAGATATACTGAAAAATAAATTTAAGCCTGGTGGTGACGGCCATTTTGAATTTCTCAATTTTGAGGCATTTTGGGACATTTTTGAGCTTCATATACAGCAGATTTGGATTCAGCACCCCTTAATACCCCTAGAAATGTTGTACAATATAAATAATCACAAAATGCCTTCGGGGTTCTGATTTTGTGAAAATTGACCCTGTCTATAAAGCAAGGTGAACTTGAATGACATAATTTATGTGTCCAAATTGCATTTAGTGGACAAGGCAGGAATTTAGCATTAGAACACACAGGTCTTTTACTGCTCTCACAGTAAGTCATGCAGTTAAAATTTACAGCAGTCCTCAGTTCAATGCTGTTAAAAAGACCAATTGAAAAGAAAAGACATTTGTAATGGTGCACAACATAAAAAACGAACACATTTTTGGTAGTTTATTTATTTTTCTTTCTTCTATCATCAGTGGCTGGAGTGGGCACCAGTGACAAGCTGGCACACTTCATATCCTCTAGATGAGAAGACATGAAAAAAAAAAAAAAAAAAAAAACACTTTTAATGAACTTTTATCAGTACTAATGAGGCAGCTTTTACCATCTCACAGAACGAGCAGTGCGCTGCGTTTTTTATGTTGCTAGGCAACCACTGAAACAGCTGTCCTGTCAGTCACGTAAACGTCAAATCAGCCTTTTATTAACTTTATTTACTTTCTGTTAACATTGTGGTAGTTACGGTAACCCACGAGAGCACCACAAGTTTATCCTCCATCATCGCACTCTCCGAGCGTTCAAGCAACTGTACTTTTCATCACTAAAACGGAAGGCCCGCCTCTCCATTCAATCGATTGGACAGTGGGGAAAAAAAACGATGACGTCGTTGTTTTTTTTTTTTTTACTTCGAAAACGCGAGGCGCAGCAGGCGCATAAACAGCGCGCAGAACGCTCACTGCCATAGGAAACCAATTTAAAATAGGCGCCTCTCACTGCAAAAAACGCATCAGGTGTGATCGGCCCCTTAGTCATTCTGTACATAAGTGTAACATGGTATAGAGTCGCGGTATAGTTTTTGTTTAGCATAGAGGACCCAGGTTCAAATCCCACCTTAATATATGTTTTTTAATAAACCAAGCAACATTAACCATAAACCAGGAAACAATCACTGTTTCCACAAAAATATTAAGCACCAAATCAGCATATTTTCTGAAGTATCATAGAAAAATTCTGCTTTGCCATCACAGGATTAAATTACATAAAAAAATATATTATTAGAAAAACTGAAAAACTTTTTTAGTGTTTTGATTCAAATAAATGCTGCTTTGTTGAGCACAAACTTTTGTGTTGGACGAAAAAATGTACTTATTGCTAACTCTAAACGGCACTTGACAGCCAGTGATATACCATGCATTTTTGCTTCGAGAAAAGAGCATTTTGTTTCTTGGGTAGTGTAATTCAAGGTTATATCAAAGCTCCACTTTTCTATACAGTATGTTGCATTGCAAATCTTTGGAAATTCACTTAATGTCTTGCCCATTCCTTGATGGCTTTAGCATGACATACGCTCAACGCACAACAGAGCTCATGAATGAGTGCCCCCACTTCATAAAGCATCAGTTGTGATTTGGGCTTGTTTGTTGTGCACATTGTAATTAGCTGAGGCCATGAAGGGCACAGGCAGACGGAGGGACATCACTTGATTACGCCCATTAATCATGTCTCAGCGAGACAACCGTAGGAGGATTTGGGAGCTGAAATGGACTGTGTCATTTTCTTAATGCTCCATTTCAGCTTCAGCTTTCGCCTTCAAACCTCCGCCTACAAAAAACTCCTTGCTTATGCTCCACAAAACCGTCTGCTGAGTCATATCTATCACAGAAGTGGCCCTTTACCCAATACTTGTCACATAAATTCTACAGCGGACTTTTCCAGCACCTCATGTCCTTAAAGCGTATGCCTGCAATTTGGTGTATAATTTGGAGTTGATGGGGCATTATTATTTTTTTTTATGCAGCAAAATAATGCACTACTTCCATTGTAAGAAAAAGGGCATAAACCTGCATCTCTCAAACTCGCCCTGGGAGAACGCCGAAAGCCTTTTGGTGCCATGAGGCGTGTTTCTCTTCTAAGGGGTTCAGGGTTTTTTTCTCTCTTCTTCCATTAGTCTACATTCAGAGTGAATGTGAAAGCAATACCTGACCTGCATAACAGAGCTAAAGAGGTGTGATGCTGGAGTTTTTTACCGGAGTTTAGAAAACAACAATCATAGCTTGCATGAGCAACACATTATGTTAGGTTCAAAATCAACATCTACACCCATTTACGCATGGGTGACCCAAATTGGTGTCACATTCGGGTCATATTTTCTCTCTGTCCTTTCTAGTCAGTTTTACATTATGCAGTCACATTAAGGTAAACAACTTTATTTTATTTTTTTAAATGAAGTTCCCATTAGTTTAAAGTAATCCATTCGCTAAGAAGCTATTTTTGTTTTTGAAATAACTATTGGGAATCAAATAATGTAACAATTATTTTTGATTCCTCTTTGATGCTAGGGAAACAGTTTTTATTCATTAAGACGGCAAAGCTTGACATGAAATTATAGTAAAAAAAAAATTATTCTTTTTTTTAAAGGGGACCTATCATGAAAATCTGACTTTTTCCGCGTTTAAGTGCTGTAACCGGGTCCCTGGTGCATCTACTGTACCAACCCAGAAAACGTGAAAAGTGACAACCCAGTAACTTTAAGTGTATAAAAAATAAGCTGATAAGATTTCGCTCCCCTTCTGACGTAGGAAGGGGATCTTATTACAATATTACCGCCCCTTAATCTGCACGTTTCCACCCACGGCACCGCCATTTGGTTTTCGCAAGCGACAACAGTGTAACCAGTTCTAACGCAATGGCAAAAGTTTGAGCAAAGCATGCAAACTGTTCTGTCGTTGGCTGCACAGACGAGCACAGGACACTATTTGAATGTCTAAAAATGTCAGAGCTGTCTTATAAAGACCTCAGGGAACTGTCAACTTGTGTAAAAGTTAAATATGACGGTACATGCAAGTCGATGAGATGAATCAATGTAACTCCACAATTACATAAATGTATCCACTAACCATTCAGAAACGTCCTGGTGCAGTCGAAAAGTTGCAATCTCTTCCTGGGTCTCTCCGTAAGCCTGCACTCCACTACTGGTTATTTCTGAGATTTTGGATGAGACTTGCGTGTTTTGTTATTGCTCGTATCCGAATCTCGCGTCTGAATGGGGGCGGGGAGCAGCAGCTCATTTGCATTTAAAGGGGCACACACAAAAACAGGGTTTTTGCAACCTATAATAAATTATCTGGGGGGTAATTTGATCAGAAATTTCACGGACACATTCTGGGGACACCATAGATTTATATTACATCTTGTGAAAAGGGGCATCATATGTCACCTTTAAACAGAACAGTAAAAAAAATAAAAAATAACTAGATAAAATAAGCGAAGAAAAGAAAAGAGAAGTTTATCATATTTGAAAAAGTATCATATTTGATACACCAGGCATATATAGTATGATCTAGACAAGGGTTAAAGTGGGCCGGAACGGTCCGGAACTGCGTTCTGGCACCTCAGATAAATAAATAAATAAATAAATAAATAAATAGATAGATAGATAGATAGATAGATAGATAGATAGATAGATAGATAGATTCATTAATATCAATGATAGCGCGCTGGTAGGCTATTGTTAAAATTCTTTTGCCTGCACCATCAAATTGCAGCCAGCCTGATGCTCCCTCTGAAGGAATCCTTAATATCACAAACGCCTTCACAAACACGCTTCCCGATGTTATGTTCTCAGTCACGGTTCTCCTGTCTGATTTGAGTGCATCTACGCCGGTTCAAGCATGCAGACAAAGTCCTTCCTCCCCTCCCCGCTGAACGCCAGCAATTACAAATGCGTGAAATGCACTCACGGGGTTTGAGCACGGTAAAGTTAGTTTTAGGTTCAATATTCGCTGGACATTTGTTTTCCCTTTCCACTGTTCTATAGGGTCGGCAGTCTTACAAAGATAGCAATAGCAGGATTAGTTTTAACATAACCATTGTATATTGACAGGAAATATTCATTCAAAATCACCTACGTCACTTGCGGTAATGCTGCAAATTTATACCTGAGAATGCTTTGACGCGTTTCCACAGCGCATGGTGCCTAAGGGAACGTCTGGCAATTCCACCAACTGCTGTAAACATAGCCTATAGTTTGTATTATTTAAAATTACTTTTAACATTTAATAACAGTCGTCAAATTCAAATTCCAAAGCTTGTAGAAGGTTCCTATTGGTAATACTGACTTGGGCTACAGCTCCCCTGGTAGCCTTGAGTAAATTAACTTGTCTCAGAAAATGATTCATAAAACATATAAATATCAGTTGAGCCTATGTTTACTTTCTTCACTGACACAGACGAAAATGAAAAGACTATCAGTCAAAGTTCAGCTTTAGGAGGAGAAGAAATAGGGCAGGATAAGGAGACTGAGAGAAAAAGAAGGATGGAGATGAGGAGAGAGCAGGGATTGACAAATAATCTAATGCCCACTGACATGGTTTTAAAGCTATTTCTTATCAATTTTTTTCTAAATTGCACATATGTAGGTCCGAGAAATCCAAATTTTCTCGGAGGAGCATGCCCCAAAACCCCACAAACTTTTTATGTTTTGTGAAAAACAAGGCTGTGTTCCATATTGTGGTGTTCAGCAATTTAAACATAGTAAAGTCATCATATCATTGTAGATGTGGGTGACCATTAAAATATCAAGTAAATGGGTATTGTGATACTTGGTGCCACAGTGACACTCTTGTCCCAAAAAGTATTGCTATACCACAATACTCAATATTTTGTCCTTCAATATGATACGGTGAGTCATTTTTCCCTGTTGCACCTACACAAAGTTTGAGGGTTCCCCCACCTGCCAAATCCCACTTTAACCACTGGATATAGAAGAATACAAAGGTCATACTCGAAGAGAAAATACAACAACACCTCAGTGTTGGTGGCCCAAATTGAGCAAACATAAAAGATGAAAATCTGATAGCTTGTAATCAATTAAAACTTCATAACAGGATGAGACTACTTTCATAAAATGCATATACATTTTAGATTTCTCTTTATATCTCCCAATAATGTCTTAGTAAGATGATATTTAAAATGCATATTTTCATGATCAAAGATATGTCGTTTTTGTTGTGGGGGCAAAACATAATGCAATGCAATACAATGATGGTTGAGAGATGTTCAAATAAACGTTCTTCAAAAGACTGATGTATTTTATTTGATACATCTAAACAATTACGTATTGATAATCAAGTAAACCCAAGATGCTTCAGTCCATTAAGTGTTCATCTTGAAATATTACTAACAATATAAAGTAAAAATTATTCTTACTATAAAAATCGGTAGACATGTACCATTGCCTGAATGTGGACAATTCTGCAATTATTTGAAAATACCTTTTATTTGCTAAAAAGTTTTGATCATGTTGATAATTTAGAGGCTTTAGAAATGTGTGCATCAAATAGGATACAGTAGGCTTTATAAAGTTAATATTTATAAATATGTATAATATGTATACATTTAATATTTAGTCATATGAACAACAGGTCAGTAACTACACTGATTTAAGTCTCAAAGTAAGTTTTAAGCTGTATGTGTTTGATTCACTCAAAATAATCGACTAATCAGAGTCAAATGTTTGGAAATGACTGCATTGTTGTCAGTACAATTTCATAAAATTCATTATTACACTGCTCTGTTTTGGGGTTAACATTTAGTAGCATGAATAATAGTGAAAGAAACTGTCAGTATTTTAGTTTTGTGTGACTATTCATTATCATTTGATATAATTATTAATTTATTTTATTTAAAAAAATGATAATAATCTTATTCAGAACAGGTTCTTTTTTCCCAAGCCTACACTTCACCTTTAAAGAAACAACCTCTACTTTAGCGACACAGTTGAGACAATTAGAAATGCTTGACAAAACTCCATGTAGAAGCTATGAATTTCTTCGGTCCTTCTGTAACTATATGGTCACCTTGAATGTAGGTAGGCTGTCATGTGTTTGGTTTCTTTTCTTTTTTTAGCAGGCTTTTGACATGCAGGTGACAGACTCAATGTCTCAGCATGGCAATGAGCCTCACAAGTGAATTACTCCTTGCACATTAATCAGTAATACTCACGCGGTGTACCTCTAAACATTTCTTACACATGATATTTCAACATAGCTTGTCAGAAGCACTGTCAGTTATCGTTTTAATTAGGCTTCTAATTGTTCACTGTGTCTTATCTGTATGGTCCATACTATATCTCGGAGCAGGCGGGGGCAGCGGTGGACACTCTATGCATGAATCCAGCAGCAGGTCTGAGATTATTAATTGAGAGCATCAATAACGGCGAGCTTTGTTCTTCTTTGCCCTGAAGAGCACATTCATCATATGAGGTCAGTGCAGTCAGGCCGGGGAAAATGGGACAGCTTTGGCCACTAGGAGCCCAGATTCACTCCACAGTAAATCTCGCTGGCCTCGCGGCACTGACAAAGTGCCATAGCAGCTGAGACGCTTGGTGTGAGATTACTAAAGCATGTTTCTGCCCGTGGTCGTGTGCTGGGGATGATAAATCCAACCTGGTATTTGGCTCACTTGAATGAAGAACTGATGCTAGATACATAGAATTGGCTTTGACAAGCTTGATTGGGGTGACTGGATGTCCCTGTTTTGGGGGGAAATTCCTCAGAAGCCAGGGCTCTGAACCGGTTCAAGGAACCAAAACCAAAACCGTAAACGAACGAAATTTTAACAGCAACATAAACGGAAATGAAATCAAGTTTAAACATTCTGAATAGAATTGTTTATTTGAAATTACCATTAACCGGTTAATAACGTTATCTTATTGTTCTGTTTAAGATTTTATTTAGTCAGTCAACCAATCATGAATTCAAATAGTACGGCCTATGCAAATGTTGTCTCACGTAGCCATACCTTCATTGGCCAAGGACCGGTCAAGAGGATGTTTGACTAACATGTAACACAACCAATCACAGTTAGTTTTGTTCTGCGTCATGTTTAGGGGAGTGAAAATGAAAAGTCGATGTCCCTATGATAACAGACAGGCGTCAAGCGTGCGTCTAATAAATTGTTCATTCAAGAAACTTTTTTTTTGTACACAACAGGACCATTTTTTAATTGAAAAAGTGAAGATGTGAAGGTAATTAAAAACTGTGAATACGGTAACTTAAAAAAAAGTGGCCAGTCACCTAAAATAGATACCTTCCTTTTATTCATTTGTATGATGATTCAAAAGCTCATAGACATGTTATGTGTCAAGTACTCATATACTTCATACAAATCAGATGTTCTTTCTATCTGCTTTGATCTTATCTGTAAATACATGAGCTTTTGCTTCTTTTGCTGTTTCGTTTTTATCGGTTTTCTCTCTAGCCTTTGAAGTTTTATTTTTATTTTTAAATGCTTCAAAATTTAACTGGATTTTTTCTTTATGATTGGTTTGTGCATGTTCAATTCATGCACCATCAGTGCACATGAAATAAATACCATAAAATAAATAAATGAAGTAGCAGCTGCACAGTTGAGCCTAGAGTACTGAATCATGTGACTAGAGCATCATGGGGTGTGTTTGTCTGAAAGGACAGCAGTAGTGGACGTGGAGGAATTGTTTAAATGTCTCGATGGACCAGAATGCTTTATGAACTACATTGAAAAGGTGATGACCAAGCACGGAGAGGGGCTCACAGGTGATGTTTTGTAGTTGTTTTACAGACAATTACATGCACTGACTTTGAGGATACAAAACCTTTTATGGCATTTTTCAACGTAGAGTAATTTAGAATAATTTGCAGTAAACAGTTTCAAAACCAAGAACAAAGAAACCACTTACAAGCAATAGAACAAAGTGTAAACAGTGCTTGAAGTTTTTCAGGTATCTAACAGTGGCTTATCAAGTGTTTTTATTATTGAATGAATTATGTTTGTTTTTGATAGAACAATTCTCTCGCCTCTTCCCTAGTTTTGGATATTTATTTTTAATCAGTGCATTTTGAGAGATTTGTTTAAAGAGAAAACAATTAAAAGCATACCTTTTGGAACATCTTTTTCATCACGAGTGCACTATAATGCCACTACAGGCAGCTTACTATCTACTGGATTTTAGTTTTCGAACAGAATATGTATGGCTATTCTGGGTTTTTCTTGTGACTAATTTTTCCAACTTATCCAAGCACTTAGAAGCTGCCCAGATTTATCTTGACTTTGAAAGATATGTCAGATAGCAGAGAAACCAACTCATTCATTCAAATCCTAGGACATGAAATGTTATGTCTAGACAATGCAGATGCACTTTATGTACTAATACTAGTAGATAGGCTGGTCGTCATTAGCTAATTGAATAAACTCATTAGAAACATAGCTAAGGGAAATTTCTCTTTCCATAGCATGAAAGAGACTGTAAAAGGGATTTTTAATGTTAAATGGATTTGAGTGAGTTTGGGGGTATATCTGTTTCTAAGAGAGCTAACATGTTTAGATACCTCTCATGAGCATTACATAGCTTGGGGGTGGAAAAAAGTGGAAGTGAAAAAAATCAAGAGTAAAATCTGACAAATAAATGTCCTAGCACTAGTGCCTGGGGTGTCAACACGAGGGGGAAAAAACTCCACCATGTGGAACACCCGGCTCTATCTGAACTCTAATGTGATTTTAAATAACTAAAAGGATTAAGAAGGCCATAATCCAGATTTCAAAGTGGAGTGAATTATGATGTTTTGCATCTAGTTCCTGTGCTTGTGTGCCAGTTTTAATCCTCCGGAGTGAGTGATTCCCAACCAGGGGTACGTATACTCCAGGGGGATCCATAGGGCACTTGGAAATAATTATTTTTTTTAAAACCCCCAAAAAAACAAAAAAAACAAAAACACCATCTGTTAATGCAGAAAGTTTATAAGGCTAGGAGACAGGCCACTCATAGGCAAATAAATGAGAGAAATTATGACACTCATTATGGCTGCTGTAGGAATGGAAATCACGTATTTTGGTTAATCAGAGTTTGTTTACTCTAGACGGTCCATGTGAAATGAACTGGATCAGCCTAAAACATACGGTTTTTGAGCATGATTTGAAGAAGCTATTCTACTGCTGCTGTCAAGTCTTACTGCTGATATGAAATATGTTTTGAATTTAACAAGGACTTGTGGAGATTAAATTTTTTCTCCATTCAAGTAGATAGGAACTGTACTTGTAGGCCTATTGCCCACACATAAAACAGCTGTCCAGGAGCCTTAAAATAATTTTGTTTTCATGTTTAAGAAAAGAAAATTATTTTATGTGTATTATGTTTGTAGTAATATTAATGACAACCTAAAATTAAAACAGCAGAAAAGTATTTCAAGTCCTGTTACATTTACCCATCAATTTCTTTTGCTCTACAGGAGTGTGTAGAGATGCATGATGTCTGTGTGTAATGTCTGCCTTGAAGTGAACTGGAAAAGAAGCATCCGTTTGCTGTGTCAGGTGTAGAGACATTCTACCAGGCTTTTATGAAAAGGAATGCATAAGTAAGGGAGAAATCCAGTTTCTTTGTGAGGAACAATTTCAGCTCATCAGTTTTATTGCTGACCAAGTGGACATTGAATGGGTACTCTGTGTGAGTATGAAGACATCACTGTCAAAACCATTTAACTGACCCAACCTTCACCTTCCCCTGACCATGTTAGTGACGTATATAAACTGAAATGTATATGACATATATAAAATGAAAGTTTGACTGTACTGAGGCTATTGGATGAGAACTGAACTGAGCTGGATGATAACATCACTGTTTTCTCCAGAGCTGCTTGTAGCTGAATTGAGCTCATTCCATAATTTATGAACTTTACACATGTAGCAAGTGGCTCGATTCTTAGCGACCATGATGGGAATAACAGCGTTTACTTTTGTGAGGAAGAAAATACTTCAAGTAGGCTACAGTATGTCTACCAGTTGTAAAGGTGTGTTAGTTTTATAATTGTAATTTGCACTACAAAGAGTGTATGTGTATGTAAATTTTTCATTACTATTTATTCATTTTTGTAACATTTCTTAAGAAGCATAATTTATTTTTAGACTTATTTGTTGGCCAGTTGTGGTCTGTGCAATAAATATTAAAAGTTCTAAACCATCTATTGTGTTTTGTTGTTCCACTATAATAGTAATGATAATATTTTAATATTTAAGTTAATAGGTGTCTCTCACATTGTCCCACAGTAACATTAAAATAGTGTAGATTAGTGTACAATGTTTTATAATAAAAACATATAATTTATTCCATTTCATTAATTTAACATATTTAATATTGGGGGTATCCAAGTTTTATTTATATATAAAATATATAAAATATCAATAACAAAAATAAATATATATATTTATATATATATATATATATATATATATATATATATATATATATATATATATATATATATATTATTTTTTTTTTTTAAGTAACGCAATAGTTACTTAACCTGGTAATTAGTTACTTTTGTAATGATGTAACTCAGTTAGGGTTGCCAACTTCAGAAAAGAAAAATGCGGGACAATCGTGGTTCTTTACAGGAAAATAAGGGACACTCAAAATATTTGACCTGTATCACACAGTATATGTCATTTCAGGTTCGTATGTGTTTAACATTTTCTCAGATATAAACACATTTGTTTTGCTTAATCTATTTATGTACAATTTAATTCTAAAACGAATTTTAAGGTCACGCAAAAAAGTCACATTACACACAAACCATAGTTCAAAATAATAGCATTTATCTGAAATAGAAAGCTTTTGTAACATTATACACTACATTTTAAAGAAATTAAAGAAAGTAATAGCATACTTTTCCCTCAAGAAGATTTCATGTTGTCTTGCGTGGCTGGATGTTGGACTCATAAACAATAATCATGTTGTTTGAATTCACCAAAACTGATTTGCTGAAAGGGATTTGCCGTTAGCGCGAGTCCGGATTCTCCGGATCGAACCGGGAGCGACCAGACAGCGGAGGATTCTGTTCACAAATCAAACAATAATTTGTCCCAAAAGAATAATTAATTCTCAATTTAGAGTTTGTTATTCGTATGGTCTGATGCGCGTGAGTGTGGGCTGTGATTGGATGATGCGATGTCGTGATCATTCTCAAGTGTTGTGTTGCTGTTGTAGTCATTTGTTAGATCAGCGTAACAGTCCATTTAATCGGGACAAGGGAGGTCCCGTACGGGACAAATAAATAAGACCCAAAATACGGGACGTCCCTGCTAATTCGGGACACTTGGCAACCCTAAACTCAGTTACTAACTCAGTTACTTTTTGTGAGAAGTAACTAGTAACCATTACTAATTACTTTTTTAAAGTAACTTACCCAACACTGTTAGCGACTCCGCCACCCCGAAATAACAGGGAAAACAATCCAAATAAAGACACAATTAAGTTCCACTTAGAAAAGGCAAGAGGCATGAGTTCCTGTACAAAAATAATCTTTTAATAAAGCTAAAATAGTTGGCCAGTCACACTCAAATATGCATTTGGTCGAATGAAACCGAATAAAACATTAACAATCGTTGCATGGGCTGAGGCTTCCTCTGTGAGAGCGGGCAAGTTTGACAGCACCAGGTACACAAAAGGACCCCGTCAATCAAAATCACACCCTCGAAGTTCACTGCAAATAATGATACCGCAATTGTGACACAGCCATAATGACAACCCTTGGTGAAGTATAGCACAATGTGCAGCAAAGAACCAGCCCGCTTCAGGAAGCACTCAGCTCCTACAAAAAGAAAAGAAACAAAAAAAGATCACATTAGAAAGAAAATAAATCAAACTACATCAAAATGCAACAAAACAAAAACCAAGAAGAACATGAATTACAATATACTGAAAATAAACAAAATAATTAAATATTACAGAACCGTACACTTTAAAGACAAAAACAAAGAATTATACTGTCACAAAAGTATAAAGATCACCCCAGATTCTAATTTCAGCTTATTACAGATCATAATATTGCAAAATAGCCAGACACCGCTAACTGTTACTACTGCATGATGGCGGTAATCGATACAATTGATGGAGACTGTTGTTAAACAGTAAGAATCACTACACTGAGGGTAGCAACAGTAGTACAAATCTACACAAAAACAAATCTACACAAACCTGCACCAAATCTGCACAAACATAAATAAACAATGATATAATATCAACACGACCAAAGAAAGAAACCTTTAAGCCCTCTTGGGCATTAGACGAGGATGTGACTGGACCCCAAAAGCATCAGTGTGGCTCAAAGAGCGAAGGGTTGGGTGAGAGCTGCGTTAAGGTGACTGCTTTCACCCAGCCTCCCTTAACGCATACAAAGAGGACCGTGATCCGATGACGTAATACTCACGACGACACATACAGTAGCTTCTTTAGTGGCTATAACAGCAACAGTTGGTGCTCCGACCTGGCTAAGTTACACTGTAATGCCGCACAGATGGGGGCCCTGAAGGCACACCACACTGAGACAAAACAGTGCACCACACACCGTTGAATGCCTGTTTCTGCTGTTCACAGAGAGAGTGAGGGGGTATAATTCTGGTTTTACCTGTCAGAGAGGAAAAAAATGAAGGCTCTCTGAGCCTTTTAGGGTGGAAAAAGTGAACAGCATTATTTGTGTCTGGAATTGCTGAAGTGACATGACTCTTTTTCAGTGACAGGCTTCGTAGCAGGTCTTTTTGGCTGCTATTTTAGATCCACTTTGGAAGCTTGAAGCAGTGCAGTGTATTTTGTATTGAGTGTTCCGCAAAAATGATTTGATTCCACTATAAGCAAAATGAATAAGCCTCAAATGAATAGGCTGAAATGAGCTTGAAAGTGGTTTTATTAAATTTAGTGTTGAAATGTTTGAGGTTAGTCAGCATCTCTAAGGATGTGCAGTCAAAATACTTACAGTACTAACCTTCCTAGAAATGTACTAACCTTTTTAAATTATCCCATAAAACTATTACTAGGAAATGCAGCAACAAATTTATGTTGTGAATGTGTAGCACTAGACATTTAATAAAAGAGCATTGAGGTTGGAGGACATTACCCGCAAGATCTGATTAGTATAAATTAGGGGTGTAACGATACCCTCATGTCACGATTCGATTAGTATAAATCACGATATTGAACTCACGATACAATATTATTTTGATACTCCAAGACATATGGTAAAAGGTTAACAAAAAATGAACTGTTGATTAAAATGCTAAATTTGATATTACATTGTGGGTGTAAATGAATAGGCTTGGACTTGGTGCTGGTCACCCAATTCACAGGACAATGGTGACACCAGAATAAAAAAAAAAGCATTATTCGGAAGCTTAAAATACAGAATTTTTCAGCTCCAGAATCTTTCACTGACTAGATATATTTAAAATAAGGTAAGCCACTTTTTACTGGTAACATAAGACATTTGGCATTATCAGGACCCACAAATATTCCCCCATTGCATTATTATACATTATATTCAACATTATATAGTAGTTTAATGTAGTACTGACACTACAATTCTGTAAACTTTAATTTTTTCACACACAGTACTTTTCATTTTGGGTGAACAATACATATTGTCACTATCCACGATACATATTTGTTGCATTTTTGTATTGCGATATAATTGTGACATGATATATTGTTACACCCCTTGTATAAAGCGAGGATCAGAAATGTAGGTTTATATGAAATGCTTGGTGAAGTCTGGGTTTATACAAAGTGCATTAGATAATAAAGAAAAGTTGTTCTTAAAATACCAAACAATTCCGTGCCTTTTTAAAGATGTTCCCATGATGACTTACCATAACTTAGATTTGATCTAATTTTATTTCTTGTTTTTTGTTTTGCTTTTTTGAGATCCAAGACATTTGGTATTTTAGTCCTTCAGGCATTTTCAGAGTTAATAATGACTGTTAGAAAATGGACTGTATGTCAGTCCAGATACCACAAAAATAATCTCTCAATTCTCTATAACTGTTGTTTTAAATATTATAAACTGAAGTTTGGAAGCGATCCC
Source organism: Leuciscus leuciscus (assembly GCF_965113295.1). Classification (NCBI taxonomy): domain Eukaryota; kingdom Metazoa; phylum Chordata; class Actinopteri; order Cypriniformes; family Leuciscidae; genus Leuciscus; species Leuciscus leuciscus. Next base: position 34,390,673 of record NC_138731.1, read on the forward strand.
AAATGTCACATTCGTAAATAATACGTGTAAACTTAGAAAGCAAATATGCTCAGAATGAGATGCTGAGGGTGGGAGTCGAGCAAAACTGGCACAATGGGAACAAAATGGAAAACATTGGTGAAGCAAATGTGTGCTGAATGAAAAGACAAGTTGGCTACTGACACTAGTTGAAAAGGACATATATTTCCTTTCCTGTGTACAGCTTTATCCACACATCTAAGGGTTTCCCAGGAGAAAAACCCTTTCGCTGGCCTTTAATGAGTACACCATCACTGTAGCACCCGGGCTGTCACCACCTCACGCACAGTTTGAATACAGATGCATTTGAAGGCCCAAAAAGACATATTACTGAATAGAAAACTGAATAATATGAATTGTGAGGTTGTGAGGTTCAACATTGTTACTAAATGTAGTTGTAACTAATGTCTGTGATTTAAATATTACTAATATGCTCTTGTTTACTTAAACAATAATGTACCAAGGAAATGCATAGTTATACCAAATATATCATCCAGCAATATATCTTGCACCTCTAAATCCTTTATCCTGATTTATGGCATTTCATCATTCACTCATAATTCAAAATCATCAATGCTTTGTCTCTGACTGTGTTGTATTCCCCAAGTATTATTGTAATCGTCTGTGGTGTGAATGCATTATGATTAACAGATTTATTTGCCTGCATAATGAAACAATTAAATTTCAAAGCGCTTTATGTCAGTCAGTTATGAATCATCTTTCAGTGAAGCTTACCTCCCTGACAATGGAACTAGATTTATTCATATGCATCTGCTGTTGCTGTATGTATTAGATGCTATACCTGCTATTACGTGCTATAATTATGATGAACGGCATGTCTGGATATTATCCTTTTTAACAATGCACAGTGCTGCTAACAACATTGTTAACTGGCTGTATGAATAGGTCATATGTCAAGTAATGAGTCCGACCACTGTAATTAGATACCATTTCTGCTTATTGCAAATAGCCAATTTTCCAATTTATAGCCCATCATTGTTTGTATAATGTTTTTTTATTACTGTTCTAGTTTTCTAGCCTGACAGAGCCTGTATTTGCGTGCATTTTAATCTTTGAAAACTTTTGAAAAATACTTAAGTTCATTTGCTTTTATCTTACCTCGGGCTGTTGAAGATGGATCATTTGAAATGGGCTGTTGTGTGAGTGTTCATTGTGTGTGAAAATCAAAAGCTAGCGGGATCAATACTGAGCCCTGAGGTTCAAGATTGTGTGAAATCAATTCAGCCAATTGCCATTCAGCATGACAGAGCCTTTATGACCCTTAACACTCACATGCTCCGTATGTGCACCGTTTCGACGAATCATGCTTGTGCATATGACCGTCTTATCTTAACCGCCTCCCATATTACTTCATTTCCTCTATAGTTCATGCCAGGTCAAACTTTACTGCTCTCTAGAGGTCTTTCACAGCAGATTATTTTATGTCCTCCATTCTTCTACCTTCAGAAGCAGATATACAGTAGCTAATTGATTGAATCATTTGCAGCCCTGTGATGTGCCATACCCTCTCTCCGTTCTCACAATTTATAAGGCTTTTAAAAAGCGGTGATCGACTCACATGATGGATTTAAATGAAGCATTCAGGCCTCATTTTGCTCTTCTACTTGTTTATTAGAGTCTAACCGGACCCATATAACAGTAAAGCAAATATTGATTTTGTTGAAAAAAAAATCATTGGCTCCTTGTCACTATTAATGGTTGTCAAAACAGTTTGGACTTTCTGATAGCATACTTTCATTTTGAATCTGACATCAGGCTTCAAAAACATCTCTTTTAAGAGCTTTTGAAATAGTTTTTAATCTTTTGTCAAAAGTTCTAAGCTGTTATTAGACAATAGTGCACTTAAAACATCTGTCAATAAGCTTTGAAGAAATTTTTTTTTAATAATTTTTTTATCTTTCACACTCTGTTTCTGGAGGTTATATGGATTTTTTCCCTTTTTAGACTTCAGAACAAACTTAGGTTTCCTTTTCACTCTATCCTTTTCTTTTGCTCAAAGCATGTCAATGAGCTGCTAAAAAGCAGTTTAGGTAATTACAAATAGAAGCCATGCTTTAAGCCCATGGGAAGAAAACTTCTCACACTCAGCCCTGTGTAATGATTCTTTAGTTCGTTCATCATTTCCTTATCTCATTGTGCTTCTAGACCTGAGGCAATGACTGTACCAGCCCTTGCTTGGAAATCAAGGGCTTCATAATTCAAAAGCGATGTGCTTTTTTGTAGTTTATCTAATAATTTATGGATTTAATAGTGACTGAATTTGCTCTAGTTTTTGTATAGTCTTGTAAAAGGTGAAAAAAAGCCTTAGTTTAAATGCATGCCAATAGATGAAGCGGTTATGTTAATTGTTCCCCCGGTAAGAGCGGATAGCTCTAAAGTCTCTGGAGAATGGCAGGGTCTGTTGATAATTGCGGTATCCTGGGTTTATGCAAATTAGCTAAGTGACTTTTTCTCCATTAGGACCGTGAGTCCAAATAATGACATAAATATGGAAAGATGCAAATAGACAAACTGAATAGTCAGAGTTTTAACCTCCTGTACTGCCTCTGGGGGATAAACCCTTACTGTACAGAACACCTGAGAGTGCGAACAGTGGTTTAATTCAGCAATTCGCAACCACCCACATTATACTGCTGCATTTCAAATGATCTCAGCATACGGAGCAACACTTTATAAGATTAGCCCATTCAGCCGTACTTATTACCACCCACATGCATGATAATGATTACATACATATTAACTTCAGCCAAAACATCAGTTATAACCCATTCTTTTTTTTACCTCAGATTCAGGATCATTAGCAGCTTTAGGCTCCAACTTGATATTGTTACGCTAACTTTGCATTTAGATATGACATGCGCTTCCCCGATTTTAGTGGAATGAGACTAATCAGATCTTCTGAAGGAGATTTCCTACTGCGTGAACCCGCTGATTTCATCGGCAGATAAACTGCAAAGCTGCAATATCAGAAGAGTTTGGGCATCTTAAACACAGCCCCCCTCTGCTGCTTCCCACACAGCGGGAGACTCCTACTGGAAATAATGGTCTAAAGTGGATATAAAAAAAAAAGTCTCTGTCAAGTGCTCATTTGAGTAAAAGGCTCTTATCTCTTTCTTAAAAATGGGTAATATGGATTTCAAGGAACTCAAAAAAACATCTTTTAATTGTGCAAATTTAAATATTATAGTGTATTTTTTTAGTGCTTTTTTCTGTTATCAGTGCTTCAGAGGCAATCTTTCTTGGCTGTAATGAAACAATGATGTTGAGAGAATAGAACCCTTCACGGCTACCTCAGGAAGACATGTTGTTTAGGGAACCTTGACTGGTGGTTCACCTCATGGAGGGACTGAGATACTGTCTGCTTCAGTGCCCATTATCTTCCCTGATTGATAATCATGGCATGAGAAGGGATATAAACCCATAAATGAGACTCAGCATTGTTAAGAATGCCAGCTGTCAATATGACCTTGAGTGGAGGAAAGAGATTTCGCACAATTCTGATGTCTGATAAATATAGAGGTCACTAGATGCAAATGTGTCATGAGAGATTTAAATGAACTGTGTCTTATTTATAGCATAATTTCTACAGCTATAAAATATAAGCTCATTTAAATTTTTCTTTTCTTTTTCGTTCTTTAACCTTCTCTTTGGATTTATCTCTGTTCACAGCTTGGAATATGTCTCTTGTGAAGACGTACTCTAATTTTTGCAATGAACATTAACTGAGGTGGATTGAGTGGTGTACACTCCTTCTGTGAGAAACAATTTTTACTTAAAATAAGTGTCACTGACTGAGTGCCCTCATATTGTCTATTTTTCACACTTTAAGTCAGTAATAATTAAATAATTAAAATAGTAAAATGGGTTGGTTTTCTTAAGAATACCACCACTTAGAAGCGTGTTGCTTAATTTTTTTTAGACCAGTGCAGTGTTAAGTCACAAAATGTTTCAGACGTGTTTAAAAGGTTGAGAACCCTTGCAGTATAGCTTTTGACGCATCTGCTTTTGTATTTGCACTGTATACATAACTCTGAAACATGCACATAGTCTTCTATAATGTATTGTGAGTTTAAATCCATCTGATGTGTACAGAGAATCAGATTGTGCCTTTATTTGTCTTGCATCAAGCAACATAATGAAAGGAAGAATATCTTGTGAGGACTGTACATTTAAAGTCACACTCATGAATAATTCATTGTTTACAAGGTAGATTATACCAAGAAGTCGGCTACTCTGGCAATGGCTGTTAAAAATCTGACTGCGTTCCCTTTGATAATTTGTTGACATGCCCCCGCTGTTGTTTCGAAAATAAAAATGACCTCACTGGAAAAGTGAAGGTCAGGCAGAGCTTAATGAAGGCCCTGTTGTCCTTTCCCATTGATTTCTCTGCTAGCCTGGCTACACACAGTCCGACTGGCTCAGAGTTGCCATGGTAAAGGTCTTTTGGCAGAGGATGTGTTTCCTGGATGGAGTGCCTTGTGGAATTTGTAAATGTGCGGCACCTTCGAGCATCATTATCCCCTCCCCCCCTCGAATTCAGCTGGTCAGCCGCACATCGGCACTAACTGGAGCCCTAAGCTTGGTCTCTATGAACCCCATTTGATGTGCTTTTTCAGTGGATACGCAGATCAATATGAATGAAAAGTGAAGCAGAACAAACATTTTGGCTTTGACATTCACTGGTGTTATATGGGTGAATCTTGCTGCCGAATGACATTCTCAAGACATTTATATAATAGGTGTCAGATGATATTAATGTTAATCACGGTTTTCTGATCAAAACTGAGGCAGCTGACATTTAGATCAAAATACCATGTAGTATATGTCAAGGTGAGAATTAAACCGTTCATTGGCCATCTTGGATTGTATAGCTCAAAAACAGAAGCGGATGACGGTTGGATGTGTTTGTGTTAGACGCAAGGTTTACGATGCAGCATTTTTATCCGTTCACAAGTGTCAGAGAAGCATTATATGGATCATAACTAATCTCAAAGGATTTTCACAGCCTTAGAGTGACTTATAACAAGATTTCCTATGAAATCCAACTAGGAGAATGTCACATATTACTATGTACATTGACCTTCACATGAAAATGCAGCTTTAGTTACACGTCCTAATAACTTTTTGATGCAAGGTTAGTGGATAGTTCCATTCTGTTGACACAATTCTTCCCTGTCAGCTCGATTTTAATTGACACTAATGATCTCTGTGGCTCAGCAGACTTTCTTGAGTTTGGAAATTGGGATGTTGTCTTTTTTTATTATAGCTGGGATCAGAAAGCATGGCACGGTAGGTTGTCAAGGTAAGGAAACGGTCTAGGCCGCGTTGCATGACAGAGAACAGTTGGAAAGATAATGAGACTGAAGCGGCTTGAACAGCTGTTGAGCATCCGGTTAAGGCTTGAATTAAATGTGAAGCAATTCATTTTGAAGGTTATACTGGAGCTTCATTGATTCAGGCTCATTAATGGTCCTCACAATTGTAGATAAGTAAATTAAAACATTTGTTTTCTTGTTTTCTTCTCTTTAGCTTTATCTCTGTTTACAGCTCAGAATCTGTCTTTTCCCAGATGGCAAAAACATTAATACATACAAACAATAATAAAAAATATTTACGTATATCTTGCAAAAACATATATTTTATGCTAATGTACAAGTTTGAATCTATTTACATAAATATAGTTTGGACACAAATTGCCAATATAAATATAATTTGTCCAAGACATCATTATTTTTAAATTGCTAATAATACATATATTAAGATTTTTTTAAGTCGACATTTATGTGATGAAAGTCGAGTCGACGTCGACTAGTCGCTGGTGACGACATTAATGAACAAATAAGCCTGAACCTCAAGCTGAGACTCGAACACGGGTTGCCTTGTGCACAGCTATGGCGTATAACAACAGCGCTGCCCACAGGGCTATTACTCCTACAGAACAGCTTATTTTTATCAGTTCTTTTGTCTTTGGGTCATTATAATTCTTACAGATTTCTGCTCGCTCTAAATCATACAGATAAAGTAGGAGAGTAAAATTACATTTATATGAATTGCATTAGTGAGAGAGTGATTGCATGATAATTAATTCTACCTGGCAGCGTCTCTCTACTAATAGTGAAGCTGTGGGTTTTAGTTCATTAGAAATATATGCTAGAACTTTTCAGTTTTTAAGCTATTTTATTGATAAATCACAGAATTGATTGATTGATTGTTTCTGTGATGTGTGAGCTACTGTCTGTATGTGTGTGCGTTACAGTGCAGCTGTGCATTAGTTTTGAATGGCGATTCATTTACGTGTACAATAAGCTTTTTAAAATGTGCATTTTCCTGATCAACTTTGACCATCCAGATGGTATAATCAAATGTATCTGTTGGAGTGCTCTCTGAGTATGCATTTATTTGTCATTTTAACTGCTGGAAACGGAGCGTAAAAGTGGACTTTGAATATTTTATTATCCGGTTGCGCCCTCTATAGGCCATGATTAGCGACTAGTCGATGTCAAGTTTAAAGCGTCATAGCAGAGCATTAAAATCGACTAGTCTGTCCAACTTCTAACATAAATGCCTATATTTATTTCCCCACATTATATTGTAAGATTAGAAATGTATTTTTCTCGCCCTTTATCTTGAACAATATTTTTTTTCTCACGCAGTGCATTTATTTAGCATATATTTGAAATATATATAAAAATATGATTTATAGCTGTATGGGTAGCTGTATATTTTTGCATTGAACAACAATATCATGTAAATGATTTCAGCTTATATGTGGCGTAGGCGCTTAGCATCATACAACTGTTCTCATAATCAAACAAGATTGGCAGAGCATCCATCCAGAGTTCTGAAGGCCATCTCTTCTGTTCACCAGCTCCCTGTCACAGTTTTGCATATTGAAAGCTGGCGGAACACAAAGGCTGAGGAGCTTTAATGAGCCAAAGTTCTCTTCTCATCGAGGTGGCAGCTTGTGTCAGAAATGAAGCTCATAATAGAATGCCAGTCCAGGCTCCACTGAACATTTCCTACTGTTATGGTAATGGGTTAACGCTACCTCATCAAAGAGCTGGGGCGATTTTGCTCCATTGTTATTTTTATCTTCCTCCCTCATGTCTTCAAAATTATCTCCGAATGACCGCAACATTTAGCAGTTCGGTGTAGCATTTGCTCCTTTCAGATGTAAATTCTGTTTTTGCCTCCGAAAACAAATGATGCAAGATTTTATTCCTTGACAGGCTTGAAGTGTTTTCTTGCAGTTTTTCTGAACTGTCTGAGAAGAATCTTTTGAAACAGAGAGCTTTGGAAGCATCAAACACTCGAGTCAAGAAGTGAAGGCCACTTTTGGTAAGAGGGAAGGTAAAGTGGTCACTGGTCATTCCAATAATTCAAATTGGGCTAAACTTTAAAGGCCATACCAACATGAAAGCAGGTACACATCAGTGGACTGATGCCACTCTGGGTTTCTGCTGCTTGAAAAAGAAACTATCCTCAGCTAAAAGGAAGTTTTTTTTAACGTTTTTTTAATGGTAACCAATTCAGCTGCAAAGGTGCCTTCAAACTGGACTTCTTCTATCGAGAGACCTGACTGTGTAGCCAAACGTTTTCTCTCCTTGGATTTTTCCTCCAGTTGAACTTGATTCAGGTGAACTTTTTTTTAACTGTCAGTGAACATTTTACTGCAAAATATGAAGCCTGGCTTACTGTACTAGGCAATAACTTTGGCTTGAAATCCGTTTCAATAACCACTCATCCGAAAATATAGACACATCTTTTTAAAGCCACTACAACAATCAAATCACCGTCACTATTCATTGGGGGCCGCAGGATTGCTGTTGTTTTTGTTAGTAAGAATGAAGGACAGAGGGCAACCATCATCATATTCCCTGTAATTGCTTTTTGACTGATGTGCAGCTGCCATTGAATTGAATCAGGCCAGATTACCAGCCGAGTTTCAGAGCCACTGTGCCTCTAAAGAAACTGAATCAATTGTAGAAGAACCCACCTCTTGAACAATTTGCTAGATCCATTCTTCCCCATAGAACTAATCTTCAGTCATGCTGGAGAGAGATGCAGCGGTGCCTCATATTGTAAGATATGCAATGATTTTTTTTTGCCATTTTCAAATTATGTGCGATGAACTTGTGAAATCAGTTGTCTTGTGCTGAATTCCCATGTTGCTGCATCTGAAGATGTGTGTCTATATATTTCTAACAAAACACCAGTTTAAAACACATATGCCATGTTCAATAGGACATGTGCTTTGTTCAGTTTCTATTTGTAAGTGAGATATTAAAGGCATAGTTCAACCATAAAAATTCTGTCATCATTTACTCACCCTCATGTCATTTCAAACATGTATGACTGCAGAACACAAAGATGTTTTGAAGAATTTTGGGGTCCAAACGCCATTGAACCCCTTTGATTTGTATTGTTTGAACAAAAACAGCACTAAGCCATTTTTAAACAACATGAAGGTGAGTAAATGACAAATTTTTCAATACTAGTCCATCCACTTCATGCATCGATTTTCCAGTTTCTTCAAAAGCGAAATACTTCACTGTAGATTTATTGTGCTGTAGATTTAGTGCGATGTCCATCTAAAAACAACTTTGCACTGCGAAAAAAAAAAAATTCTTCCTCAGTATTTAATTTTTCTTCCTCAAGATAACAAGTGTTGTTTTCTGTAAAGATTTATCAAAATTAAGTGACTTTGTTTCAAACAGTCCGCCAAACCGGCCCTTTAAATTAAAGTTAATTTTTTTACCCCACTGGCAGATTTAAAGAATATATACATTTCTCAAGTAAATGTATCAAGATTTAAGAATGTTTAGATATTTGTATTTGTAAAGGTAGACAAAAATACTGAATGTGCTCATAGTATGTGGAAATGGGAACCATTCTAACTACACACAAGCTCCAAAATGGACCACTATCAGCACTAAACATAGAGGTGTAGTGAGAAAATCTGTCCATATACAGTAGGTCGTGGCCTAATTTTGAGGCTTGCAGCTTGAAAGAGATAGAGAGATTGAGAAAGACACAGATGGAGAAACCGGGAGCAAGATGAAACCGTTTGACATTTATAATTCTGTCCCTTGATAGTGAATTTGCTCAGCGGGTATTGTGTGTGTGTGTGTGTGTGTGTGTGTGTGTGTGTGTGTGTGGTAATGTGGTGCTGGTCCATAGCAAGGACCGAGAGCAGTGATGCATAGAATTATTGCTTGCATTTCTGCCTCTACATTTTGGAACTGGAATTGGAATTGGAGCATTTTGGATAATAATCATTTTGATATGTTTATAAATTATGCTGTTTGGATATTCAGGGATTTAGAAGTGAAATACAAGGCCCATTTGAGTGATACCTGAAACTTGATGATCTGACAAATAGTCATATTTTTCTTGTAAATATTGTTGGGCATCATTGCAAGGTTGTTGTACTCTTAACACAATAGAAAGGAGAATTTTATTTCTTGTGATGGTCAGAAACTGCTCTTAAAGGGATAGTTTTCCCAAAAATGATAATTCTGTCATCATTTACTCACCCTCAAGTTGTTCCAAACCTGTATGAATTTCTTTCTTCTGCTGAACACAAAAAAAATATATTTTGAAAATGACAGTAACCAAACAGTTGATGGGGGCCATTGACTTCCATAGTATTTTTTTCCCACATACAATGGAAGTCATTGGTTATCGTCAACTGTTTGATTCCCCATATTCTTAAAAATATCTTCTTTTGTGTTCAGAAGAAGAAAGAAATTCAAATGCAAATCTGAACAAATGATCAATCGAAGGAGCTACATAAATGCCGTCTCCGAGAGAGGGGGTGAGAGAATTTTTTTTCAAAACATTGAGGGTGAGAGAGAGAAAAAAGGTTCACAACATTTAAATAGACATATCAAGTAGTAGAAAATGTGTATATTCTGTATCTTTAGATTATTACTCTTGACAGAGAGCTGATTTGGTTTCTGAGAGACTCGTTGATTTTCAACTTTTAGTTGATATTAGGCTACTCTTGCCAAGCTCTCATTTCTGAGAGACTCACGAAGATGGTAACGCGGCCATTTGATTTGCACTCAATTCATTTATAAACTTTACACTCATTCACTTCACACACTAATTATTACATAGTGATGATAGAGTTTTATGTATAATATTGTGCTTTCCCCTGGCTCACCTCTTATCCTGAAAACAAGAGGAGTGACTGTCAGCTGAACATTTCTTCTATTATTTGGCAGAATTATTAATTATTTGTTTTGAAGCCATTATTCGTGCCTTTTCGAATAAGGTATTCGGCTTCAGACACATCCAGATTATTCCTGCCTGGCTGTTCAGTCAAATTAATAGTCATTACATGCATGTCACTATAACGAATCATTGTATGACTTCATGCATTTCACATGTACTTACTAATCATTATATTTATTAAACAATCATGTAATTTAGACATTTAATGACTGTATTGCATCTCATTCCATACTCCATTTCTGTCTCCACCCACCTTCTCTCATTAGAGCCCATTTTGTGTGACGTTGGAGAGTTTCTGTGCGGAGACCAGCTGACCTGTGTGTCCGAGAACTGGCTTTGTGATGGGGAACCAGACTGCCCAGATGGTTCTGATGAAGTTCTGGACAAATGTAAGTAACCATTACACCAATCCACAATACCTCAAAACAGATCATTATGTCCTAAACATCTCTACATTCCCATATCTCCCATCGCCACAAATCAGCATTACCCTGCACATGATTATGTTCCTTGCCTTGTTTAATTCCAGGTTGGACTTCACATGCAAAGTGCTAGGAATGGTAGCTGGGCATTTTAGGGTGATGAAAGTGTCCTGATTTTAATATTTAATTGTATTCACGAAAAGATTGATCAGTTTATGCTAAAGCCGTGTGCCCAATTGCTTCCTGTTGATGCAGGGCATTTCCAGAACAGCTTAATTTATAACAGATTCCAGGCACAGTGGGTCAACTATTCTCACCACTGGTATTCTATTATCATTTAGATTAATCATGTTCACTCTGTTTTATTTATAATGCTTTAGAATGGATTCCGGGTGTATTTATCGTGGGGATTTTGTGGAGCTCATTACCATAGATTATGTATCGATAGGAAATGCATTGCAATCTGCAATCTGCATTTCACAACAAAATGTGCAGTGGAATTTAATGTGTTTTGGAAGCCAGCACAGACTACTATCGCAAGAGTGTACTAACAGCACTCCACTGACATGGGTAATTTTATTCATGTGTTTGTGCATATTGGGCACCCTGAGGTTACTGTGTTGCTTATGATAGTGGGGTAAAATCAGTGAGTAAACTATGCAGCCCTCTTAATCCAGAAAGCTGTGCACCATTTTTGTCATGTCATTTATTTATTTATGTATCTATCTATGGGCCCTATCTTACACCCAGCGCAATGCAGCGCCAAGCACGACGCAAGTGTTTTTTGCTAGTTTCAGTCCGACGCAGTTATCATTTTCACATTGCCACGTTGTTTAAATAGCAAATGCTTTTGCGCCCATTTGTGCGCCCATGGGCGTGCTGGTCTGAAAACGAGGTGTGTTCTGGCGCATTGTTGACACTTTGCTATTTTGAGGCTACAGAAATAGACTGCGCCATTGATCAACTGAAACCTGGTCTAATGTCAATGGCGCAATATTTTTTTATGTGGCGGGTCTACACCGCGCGTACACTCTGCTTATTAAACACACAGGGACGCACAGCAGCACACAAACATGCCAAATATTTAAAATAAAAGGATTACAATGTAAAAGATTATTATTGTGTACATAAAGATATGGTGGAATCCGGCTTGTCCCGTAGATGATCTGCTTAGGCACTTTTACCTCGCACAGACGGCTTCGGTTTTTCCACTATCAAATTCCGTCATGGCGCGAGCGCAACTGGCGTTAAAAAGGAATGGGAGATGAGACTCTGATTGGTTTAACACATGTAAATCCCAAAACACATTACTCATTAAGAGAATAACCCTTTTAGACCATGCGCCTGGCGCGCAGACCATTTTTCCCATCGTTAAACTAGCAAAAGTGGATTCGGACACGCCCTAAGTGTACTTGCACCATGCGCTTAGATCGTTAAAATAGGCCCTATGTGTTTAAAACGGGCTAATCATATACAGTTGCCAAGGATTGAAACATGCGCATAAGAAAAAAGTCATTGTTTTGGTAAAGATGATCCATTAATGATTAAACAAAAAAAGTTCCCAAAATGTTACCTGTGTGGGGTAATGTGCCATCTGCTTCAACTAATGTTCATAATAAGCTTTGTGCAGGAAAATGCAGGAAATACTTTGGAAATACACTGGTCTTTTTTAAGTGGAAGCCAATGTCTTTTCCAAAGGTCTGAGGGAGCACTGGCAAAGCAAAATCCACCTTTCAAAGAAAACAATAAAAAATTTGGTTCCCACATGAATTTTGTGCACTTGAGAAGCTACCTCAGCCACATACAAGTCTGATCAACTACTAGGACATAGTAGTTGATATTTCATTTTCAAATACTTAATATTTTCCAGCAGCCATGGTGGTTAGAATGTGGTATAATAAAATCTTAGTTCTGGGTTATTTTTTTATTTTACTTTTTTTATTTTATTTTTTTTACTTAATTTTGATTAACTCATTATTGTATATGGTTTTACTTGAAGTGTAAATTTCTCACATATTGCCCAATTATTCAACTTACCCCTCGACATTGCTTTATATCTTGTTTCCACCACAGAAAAAAAGGTAATTGTGTCTTTTTATCTCGCAATTCTGACTTTTTTCAGAAAAAGTCAGTCTTTTTTCCCCCTCAGAATTGGACTTTATAACTTGCAACTGCGCGTTTATGTCTCACAATTCGGAGAAAAAAGTCAGAATTGCATGATATAAATTTGCAGTTGCGAGAAAAAAAGTCAGAATTGCGAGTTTTTATCTTGCAATTCTGACCTTTTTTCTCGCAATTGCGAGCTTATGTCTTCCAATTCTGAAAATTTGCAAAGTCAGAATTGTGAGATAAAAAGTCGCAATTATTTTTAAATTGTTTTATTCCGTGGCGGAATCAAGCATCCGTAGTTTTCACTGAATTTTTTTTATTTATTAATTTGTTTATATTTTTTTATTTACACTTTCTTCTAATTTGATTTGATAGTGGATATCCTAAAACATAATTTGATGCATTAATTTCACCTCTATCTTTCTCCTTGACTAGAGGTTAACGTAAAAAAAAAAAAAAAAAAGTGGCACAGCTTTCCCCACTTTGTTTTGACTGCTTTAATTTATCCTCACCTTTTTATGCTAAGACACTTCATTAGTCTTCATAGAAAGGACTACATTTATTTAAAGTCTTCAATCTGAGACAGAACTGGCATTCTTCTTCATTGGTTAATTATAATCTTCAAATTAATTGAAATTTTCAAGCATCCTATTGCTTCAAAATTTATGAAAACCATTTTAATTGTCAAGTACAGCTCTAACTAATGTATCCCTCACAGTGGGACTGTTTGTATTATACTGTCGCTTCTAATATTCTTCAAGTAATACTTGCTTGAGAACAACTTAAACGACTGTCTACTTGTTTTCATGAATTGAATCTAATGATATAGTCATACTGTAGAAGCATTCGCCTCTCCACACATGTCTCCAGTTGCTTCATTTCATTATGTTCAACTCTTAATCCTCTTAGTTTTATAATAAGATTAACCTAGACTGTTTTCAATTTCTGAGCCTATCTGTTACCTGATATTAAGTCCTTGGTTTTCATTTTATAGTTACTGTTTTTGCTGTTCCATTTTCTGGACTGTGCATATTTCTAGTTTTGGCGTGCCCAAGTTCTGCCACCACAGAGAAATGTAATCACCACATTCCCAGGGCCTCCAGGGAAGGGCAGCTGCACGTTTTCAGTGCCACATGGCCAGCGGGAACCTGGATAGGCTGGCCATCCAGCTTCCCTATGGGACCAGCTCGACATCTTGGGTTATCAGGGGAGCTGGGAGACAGCCCACTTTCCTGTAATGAAGAAAAACGTATTGCAATGACAGTCTTGGAGCGTTCCAGGCACATCATGCTGCTACTTATATTGGTCAGTGGAGTATGTACAGTGAAAGTTTTGACATGAGTAATGAGTAGAATGACCATATGGCCGCTGAAAGGAATTGCGGAAAGATTGAAAGCTCACTGAAGAACAGCTTTTTAGGATTTTAACAGAAAGATATGGGTCATTTCAGTGCTCCTGACTCTGTTCCATATGCTCTCGCCTTTTGTCTTGAGTGCAATGTTCTTTATCAGGAAATACAAAGACATGCTTCAGTGACAAATTGCTCTACTATTCCCCCCACCTCCACCCCTCCCTGAAGTTTGAATTGAACAGAGAGAGTAAGAGAGATTGATTTTTGTTTTGTTCTCATTTTTGTTCTGGGCAAAGCATTGACTCACAACACTCGGAAGGCAATGCAGACTGTGATCCACAAGGCGAGCAGATGATGTTCTTGTTTTTGAAAAGATGACAGCTGTTTTCTTTAGACATCTGTCAAGTTAAGTATACATTACTGGCCCTTAAATCCTCCTTTGATCAACTATTCTTCATAGTACCTTGGTTAAACTTTAACAAAAAGCTCTACGTAAAATGTATTTACTCGGAACACACGAAATGCCAGTTTTTCCCCCATTATTTTATTTTATTAATGTTTTGTTTTTTTCATTTTCATACGTTTGGTTAAGAGTTATTCTCTATATCAGTGAGCACTTTTTCTGATCTCCCTGAAACACCTTGACTGTAGTCTTTAGTTTTCTTCCGGGAACGTATCACAATATCCCTCATTTAAATAATTCCCGCCCAAGACATAGGAGGACGAGGCATGGTTGTGTTAGTCGTGTGTGGAAACTTGTGGTTATGGTAAGGGGCGTGACATTTCCGAAACACGCTCAAAGCGGTGGAACAATCACAACACACTGGTCCAGTCGACCAGTCAGAACACATTGTTCTTTTTCTGAAAGAGGGGCATCATAAAGACCAGAGCTAAAAACGTTACTGACAGACTGGGAAGAGAAGTGCTGCAAAAATATAAAATATATAAAATATTATGTTTTTTTTTGGACATTCAAGCATAAAAACCTATTCTAATAGACCCCAAAAACAAAATCAAGACTTTGTAAAAGGACATAATATGTCCTCTTTCAAAAAAAACAAACAAACAAAAAAAAACATTAAAATATTCAGTATACAAACGTTTAACTAGAGCTAAAATAAAAATTTTGCTGAATGTTTCACTGTCCCTTTCAAATTAATGTAGATATATTCAGCAAAATTAAAATATACAATATATATACAATTATATGAACGTCAATAATGATTATTTGAATGGCATTGTAAATATCATAACAAAATATGTACATTAATTAATATTGTACAATGCGTGTAATTTTAGGCTTTGATTAAAATGCAACATTCAGTTTTGTACAACGGGGTCCGTTGTCTTTCTTTGCACTGAGGGCACTAGGCTTGAAAATGATTGACCCCAAAGCTAAAGAGTATATCTCACAATATAGCAAAATTGGATGGGGGTTGCGTAGAATTAAAGGGCGGTCTTGCAAAAATAGCTAGTTGTCTCTTTCCATCTAAGATGCATAGAAATGCGTTATGGATTTTATGAGCACACCTCTCAGGGCAGTTTCTTATGGCCCTCTCATACTGAAATAAATGGAGAGTAATGTGCCTATTCCCCAGGAGAACTGACACCTGCAGAAAGGAGGTTTGAGAGGTAATGTAGCATAGCATCTTGTTATTGAGCTGAGGGACAGGCATTCTGCATTATGCAATATTTACCTCAATGCCCGCCTCTGAGCACAGACTGAAATGCTAGCAAAATAGACTGTGCGGGGGACATTTATGAGATCATCAGATGACATTTAACTTGATTAACATCTTTTGAGCTCTGTGTTTTATGAGGGCATGTACAGTGCATTTTGGAAAAGAAAATACACTGGCATTGCTTTAGATAGAAGCATTAGATCTCTTACCTAAATGATAACAATACATCAGCCCTGGACTTTGGTTTTAGGAGAGAGTATTGTGCAATAGTTTGGGACAATTTGTCATCTGGACATGAGCAGAATGCTGTTTAAGTACAGAGCACAAGCTGCTGATATTTTTTACTTGTGATTTTTATATTGTCTCACAACATCAAGACAAGAGCTAAATCAAAGCAGCTTATTATAAGGACAGTTACAAATTAAAGGGAATTTCATTATGCTGGTATTTCTCATTTAATTTTCTCAGTTGTTAGATACAGTTAAAGCCCACGTATATGGACATAAAATGGTGCAATTTCTGTGTTTATATGCGTCCATACAGGCTGATTTTAAAATGTCCCTACCAATTTTGAAACCAAATCTGTGCCGTTAAAATCATGACAAATTGCCCATAGGCAACAGAACTCCAAAAGCAGCAAGTGGTATGTGATTAAAGAGTAAAATGGGTTTTCATCACCTTATTGTGGCTATCAAAATATATTAAATATATGCGTGTGAGTGTGTATAGCATATATATCCTAACTCCAGACATCCAGGGGGTTTGGCATGTAAGCAGGGAGCTTTGGAGATGATCCTTTTAATTTAGTGTGAGCCTCTGTGCTGTGAGAGCCAAGCTGATTCACTTCCTGTGGATGATGCCATCTGCTTGGGGGCAGCAAACAAACAGACAGACCAAACAAAGGCAAAGCTTTCTTCACTGTCTGTGCGTGAAGCATGCAGAGTTGGGTGCAGCTTAAATAAGGTTGAGACTTGATTTTATTTTCTAAATTGAGAGGTAGTCCGATGTGAAGGTTTGCAGTGCGTATGTATTTTAGCTCATAAAATCATAGCTGGCTCATTTCTACTGTGCAGTATTTTATTATATATGGTTTAATGTTCTGGACAAAACATTAAAATATTTTTTAATGTAAATAAATGTATGTATATATATTTTAAATATATAAATATTATAAGTTAGTTGTCTTTTAGTTGCCACAATTAAGTGATTCTGACTTCCCTCAAGTTCCCTGGTTACATTGCAGTAAAAAAAATAAAAAATAAAATTAAAGGGGTCATTGGATATTATTATTATTATTATTCAGTGCTGTCAATTGATTAAACAAATAACTAATTAATCACACATTTTTTTCTGTAATTAATCGCAATAAAAAAAATATTTTGTAATAAATTCAGTTACTCTCCAAATTCATGTAGAAACCACTTAAATACAATATATTTTTTTTAATATTTGTTGTAATGGCATTCTTTTTATGAATGAAGGCCAGTATCACTGCTACTAATACTGCTACTGATGTCTCTATGAAATTGATAGCTTTCAATTATACTGTAATGTTGAATGTCTATCATTAATGTTTTTAAAAAATGTATTTAAAAAAAAACATTTAGGCTTTAAAAAAATACTTAAAAAATGCTTTAAAGCTACAATATACTGAATATTAAAAAAAAAATTGCCGCTTGGGGTTGCTAACCTCTTGCAATAACAAAGGCTTAGGTTGATAACCCATAAGCAGAATTATGGAACTTGTCGTCATGCCGATGGATCTAATAATTTTTATGGAGGAGTGAATACATTGATGTTTTTACTGAAGCAGGGCGCGATTGCTAATAAGAGACAGATATCAGCGTCACACCCGAGTCCCGCCGATATAAAGGAATAAGGACATTTCATTCTACCGAACTACCCGCAATTGCTGAATTACCACTCACACAGGTCAGTTTATTTGACGAATGAAACTTGTGAGGTAATGCAGCGCTGTTTCATTTGGTCTACACTATCATACTAAACTGCATCTGAGTGTGTTGAAAGTTATAATGTTATTCTATGTGTTCGTTTGTGGGCTGTGTGAGACTAGCAGTAAGCTAGATCAACATTAGAATAACATACTGATCATATTCTAACATTTCATCATGTTGAGCTATATAACATTGAGTTGTTTTATGTACATTTGCTCACCTGTCTAATAAAGTACATGCAAGAGCGGCGTCCATGTCAAGTCGTGATTCGTGAAGCTCTGTCAAGTCGAAGTTACTCGCGGACGTGGAGCTCTCGGCATCTGGAAAACGCCACGCCGATATTGATCCTCGTTTTATTTCTCCTTTTGTCCCAAAGTCTGCTTGCCATGGTCCATAATGTTTGAACGAAACAACAACAGTGTGAGAGTGCTGCTAGACGTAATGCAGTTGTCCATGTCTGTCACCATAGTTACTATGGCAGTACAAGCGGAAACCAGGGATAATGCGGATATTACGTCATTGACAGCGACAATGACCCAAAAAAATCTTTGGAAACTTTGGGGATTTTGTAAGTACACAACTGCAGGAAATATATCGCAATGTGCAAGTGATTTTTTTTATATTTTATTACAAAAATATTACATATTCTACCTTTAAAAAACTTTTAATTTAGTGAACTTAAAACAATCTTCACATAAACTCATTATAATAAATGTAATATTTGCCTGTGGCCTTCCTACCTGTCTTAGAGGTAGGAAATATACAGAAATTTAATAACGTTATCAAACACTTTACAGTCTTGACTGTATAAATGATAAATTAAATATAGAATATTCCTTATTAAAGCTACAATTTTCTCTGCTATTTCTCTGTTGTTGTTCTTTGATGAACATGAATGATAGACATCACAGCAACTGGTTTATTAGACTGCTGTCACTTTAAGATCTGCTGCAGTCCCATATGACTCGGATCTGACGCGCATTTAATTTTCTCTCACAGTTAATTTAAGTTGTTAAAGTTGTAAGGTGTATACTGTATCCAGTGTAGACAGCGTCAGTGATTATAATGGGTTCTATTTGCTTTTGATGCGAAGGCATGCGGTGTGGGCACGTGTCAGCCGTTAAGCAAATGCATTTGCCTGTGTGATGTCACAAGTCCCCAAATATCAAAATGAGCTGTTTTTCTCTGTCTGTCTGTCTCTGTCTGTCTATCTGTCTGTCTATCTGTCTGTCTGTCTGTCTGTCTGTCTGTCTGTCTGTCTGTCTGTCTGTCTGTCTGTCTGTCTGTCTATCTATCTATCTATCTATCTATCTATCTATCTATCTATCTATCTATCTATCTATCTATCTATCTATCTATCTATCTGTCTGTCTGTCTGTCTGTCTGTCTATCTGTCTGTCTGTCTGTCTGTCTGTCTGTCTGTCTGTCTGTCTGTCTGTCTGTCTGTCTGTGAATTTACTTTGATTCCCACACTTATACATAATGATAAGTTTATTCACTCATCTCTATAATATTAATGCTATATCAGGTCTGGTTACATTGAGTTTGTAAATATTTTTACTATCTTACTATATTGTGGAATGCACAATTTTTCTTGGCAGTTATTTTGCTTCCATAGTTAGAGATTCTCTTTTTTGTCTTGACAGATCTTTGACTTTCACTGCCGTCTTCTCTTTCACTCCTCCGCTTTTGTTAGGGACAAAATCACTAGCTTGTCACCAGCAGCCTTGTGAAAAGAGCATATTTCAACACCTTGACAGCTTCGCTGTCACGATACCTCTGGATGACATCAAACTACTAAAGCCTACATTAGCCCCCTGCTGTTGTCGAAGAGAACTCTGTTGGTATAAGCTAAGCTTAGAGGCAGGAGAGCAAACAGATGGTTTTCATTCAGTGAAGAAATTGTCTACTGTGAGGCACAATAGCATAGGGACCTTCACCTTCCGCAGTAATGATGAAACTAACACCTCGACATTGTAAATAATTTGTGCCTGTATGTTATGTGGTGGCAGTTTAAAACCCTTTCAAATAAATTCTCAGTTAGACAAATAGAAAACTAAGTATAGGTGCATTATAAGATTATTCTAGACATGTTCAACTGATCATCTATCATGACTAGTACATACTCAACATTGCTTTTGCCAGAGCTACTGTATCTGCATATCAGATAGCTTTCTAATCTCTAGTATCTAGTATCACCGACTTTCATTGTTAATTTCATATATGAAAATGAACAATGTTTACTCGTTCTCCATATTATCTGGAGCGAGTATCCCCACCCACAGACAGTCGGATCGACAGAGGGTTATTAACAGAACAATACAGGTCTACACCATTATAACTAAAAATTTGCTAAGTAGTATTTCCTACTAAAGCATGGAGGTATTTGACTCTGGTTAGTGTATCCCAGTGCATATGGGTGTTGAAGTTTTCCAATATATTTGGCCAAAGGGAAGACAACAGCCTTTTTTTTTCTCCGTTTTCACTAGTCAGGTAGTGCCGATTACATTTTTCCCCCTGCCTTTCTGCTGTAGAGGCAGCCGAGTTTTATTGAAAGCCTATTTTGCCAGCTGTAAAGTACTGTGAAGTATGTCTTTCTGTGAAGTAAGACAGTCTGATCTCATTAATATTTGTTATTATTCATTCGTAATGTTTACTTGTACAATTTTCTACATTTGGACATATACGCATGTACATATACCTACAATGAGATCACATTGCACATGACCATATGAGTTTTGTTGGAAAAATCAACCTACCAATCAGCTTAATTATAGTTGTCTTTGCAGATTAAAGGGATAGTTCACCCCAAAAATGTTATTCTGTCATAATTTACTTTATTTATAATAACTTTATTAATACTCTGTCATGATTAATTATTTTATGTAAGACAAATGGTGATATTTTGAAGAATTGTGGGGTCCAGATAAATTTGGACCCCATTGACTTTTTTTGTGTGAACATTTTAACATTGAAAAAAAGACTTTTTTTTAAGGACTGCATCTTTAAGATGGCAGGAAGTGGTAGACAATTTAATTGGACAACAGTCATATTGTATTCAATGAAAGTCACGAAAGAACATGCATTTCATCATCCATTCAGCGGTTTGGGTGACCAACATCCCCTGAAGGCAAGTCGGCATAACAACATGGTGGAAAGCACAAACAGTAGCCTATTTTCTTTAAAGGACAGGATGCAAATTGTATCTTTACAATTATTAATATCATATAATCATTTCCTGTATGTGGATCCTCTCTAGTATATCTGTGCATCTCTGTACCCCGCGTGGAGCTCGAAACTGCGTTCTCCTGTGATTTTATTGAGTTGGGACCAAGCCAAGGGTTATTCTGTGTTCATGAGTACAGTACATTTATTCCCAGAGTAATGGACTGGCAGACTCGAAAACAATGCAGTAAAATATGTCCTTTGCAAATAATTGTTTGCAGAGAATTTTTTTTTTCTTTTTTGGCTCGGTTTCTCTAAAGAAGCTATGCATTATTTATGTGAATGACATTAATACTAAGGTGTTTCCCCTGGAATAGAGCCCATACTGTGATCTACATAACAACAGACATCAAAAGATTGGGGTATATAAATTCTTTCGCCTTTACTATGGATCCAAACACAAAGCCTTCTGAATGCATCGTGTTTTTGAAAGGGACTGAATAGCAGTGTTTAAAAATGCATGGAAGTGTGAATGTGCCGATTCTCCTGCAGGGGCTTTGGTGTGATGTATGGACACTTTATTGAGGAGTGAGTGGTTTTGAATGTGATGTATTAACATGCGGTGCATTGGAAGGCATAGCCCGGCGGAGGAAGTGATGGCTCCATTTCATAGGATGTTGATTACATTACTCCGTGATGATGAATTAGTTTAATTAAATCCAGCCAATGATTTACAGAGGATACATGCCAATACATGGTGAGAAACAATGGGCTCTGTGCATGTTACTGCCTCGTGGACTTTCTTATTGAAGTTTCTGTTCTTTTATTTTTAGGGGATAGGGATGCTGTGGTGTAGTAGTTAAGGTTCAGGTGCTGGTCACTTGAAGGTTGCATGTGATGTTTACTATGCTATGAAAGGCCATTTTGTAAACAGTTTGAACACTTGTACATACTTGTATACTATATCATATATGTGTGTGTGTGTGTGTGTGTGTGTATGTATATATATATATATATATATATATATATATATATAGTTTACAAGTATGTACTTATAAGTATTGTACTTATAAACATTTCAACAGTGATGTATATTATTGATTGATTAGCTGATTGATTGATTGATTGATTGATTGACTGACTGATTGACTTATTGATTGATTGATTGATTGATTGATTGATTGACTGACTGATTTATTGATATTGTAATTGATGTATTAAGGAATTAAGATAACTGAACATCAATCAAACAATAGCACATTATTTGTTTATTGAGTCATCTAGAATGGCTTGTGAGTAATTAGAAAAACATACCTGGGCAAATTTCTGAAAAGTGAGTGTTTAATTCACCCTTCGCAGGGAATTTGATTGACAGGCGATCTGACCGAATCCGGCATTTTTGTCCGACAAAGCAGTCAGGAGAGTTAGTAGATTAACGTCGGTGGATTTAAACTTGAAAAATGGTGTGTACTGACGTCTTTCTGCGGTTGAAACAACATTCCTTGTGATGTTCATTCATGTTTATTTGATGCTATAAATTAACTAAAAGGAAGAGATGATCGGTTCACGAGCAGCTTTGATTGAGGCTCTACAGCGATCTGTCACGACACATTAAAGAGCCACAAAACGACATTTATTGTTTACATTTCTTTTAAAAAATGGTCAAATTTGAAAGTCGAGACTTTGTTTCAGATTAAAAGTAACCTGCTCTGTCCTTTCTGTCAGTGCGTTGTCAGTGTTCTCTTTGCTCCGCGATGTATTTTTCTCTGCATGAGAACCATGGTGTGGCATGAGAGCGGCATGGCTTGTCGGACATAGTAACAGTTGTTAAAGGGGGCGGGTCTTTGCCAACGGTCAATTGGGGAAAGCCACAAAATCATCATCGTCATCCATAGACCTTAATAAGACTGTCAGCTGTGCCATTACAAATCAAACACATCCTCATCAGAAATTACCGCCTAGTCTTTAAAATCCAATAAATCGAAGTGTTTTCATTAGAGCCCCACATATGGACGTGGAAGGGGAGGCATGTGAAAAGTGTCCTAATGTAGAAATAACAAATGCGGACAGTGTGGCCTGAAGCTAATCTCTTTGACATTTGAAGATAAACCCAGGTGGACATGGGAATGAATGCCACTGCCTCTTGGAACCAATTTTAAGAACACAAACTCTGCACCCAATGTAAATGGCGTATGCAGTTTCTTAGAGTAGAAGGAGGGAAATTACAATGCTTTTCTCTTAGGATAGTGAAAAATACACAATGCCACTACACATACAACAGCTTGACAGATTGCTGTACTGTTGCCAAGAGCATCAACAAGAGGCTGATAGCTAAAAGAGCTAATAACCAGCAAGAAAGAAGGAATTCAAGTGACATGTTTGTACATAACCACAAGGGTTGTGGCTGCTCAGTCAAAGGTGTCACATTTTTAGAGTATTTCAATCCTTGTTTGTACGAGTGAATTTAAACTAGATTTGTGTATCCTGAAGGAAATAACTAATGTTTACAAGTCAGAAAAAAAAGAAAAAAAAGAATATTGTTGTGGTTTTCTGTAAGTTTTAGGTTTTCAGCTTTGGTTCTGTTTAAATGAAAGCCAGCGGTCACGACACATTCGAGCACATTCCATGTTGTATTATTCTGCAAAATGCCTTTGAGATTCTAATAAAAAAGAAAAAAAAGAATGTCATATGTGACCCTGGATCACAAAACCAGTCTTAAGTCGCACAGGTATATTTGTGGCAATAGCCAACTAAACATTGTATGGGTCAAAATTATCCATTTTTCTTTTATGCCAAAAATCATTAGGATATTAAGTAAAGATCATGTTCCATGAAGATATTTTGTAAAATATATATTTTTGTGAGTGGATGCAGCACAATCACCAATAGAAATGGACTTTAAAGGCGATTTTTTTTAATATTTAGATTTTTCTGCACCCTCAGATTCCAGATTTTCAAATAGTTGTATCTTGGCCAAATATTAAGTATCTTAGCCAAGTATCTTAACAAACCAAACATCAATGGAACGATTATGTATTCAGCTTTCAGATGATGTAGAAATCTCAAAAAAAAAAAAATACCCATAAGACTGGTTTTGTGGTCCAGGGTCACATATACTGTAGGTTATGGATGATATGAGGGTGAGAAAATGATAATAGAATTTAAATTTTTGACTGAACTATCACTGTAAGTATGATTCCAAATCGTAGAGTGTATAATTTCGGTCTGAATACCAGGGACCACTCTGGCAAGGTTTTCTCAAACTTATGAACAATCAATCTGCCAGTAACGTTAATGGAATGTTTGTTCAGAGTTATCTGGTCTTTAATAATGTTCTATAAACGTTAGCACAAAAACATTATGTATACATTGCTCATGGAACTTAAAAAAAAAAAAAAAAAAATTAGTTGGCTGTTCTTTTAAAGCTTTTTAATGGTTTAATGTATAACCAAGAAAAAAAGAAGCTGCTAAGAAGATGACCAGCAAGATTGTGTTGTGATTTTCTCATTTTCTTCCAAGCTTTTATGAGGAAATATGTTCTTTCAAATCACTTTAAAGTGTTGCAGCACAAATATTAGCCTTATTTGCATATATATGAACATTGCATCTAGGGGCATGTCCTCTTGTGCTGTATGATGTATTAAATAAACATATTGAGACCTCAAATTCTGAAAACCCCATATGGAGGCCCATATGATCATCCCTTCTGAAAACGAGACAGCACGTATACCATGGATGGAGCTATATATGGTTGTTTTGTCTTCTGTTGTAGAGCTGTCTTTTAGCTTGTGTTTTTATTGGACCTGAGGCTTTTCTTTGGTTCTTAGAGATATTGGTGAAAGTGGTGCTCAAAAGACATGCCCAGGGACCTCATGTACTGCGGACAGTTTGCTTTTCTGTCCAAGGTCAGTTTTAACCTGGCTTTTCTTTCTCAAATGCCAGTGCACTGAACATTTCAAATGTCAATGACCTAAAGCAAGGGAGGGGAAAATACATCACTGTGTAGGAGAGAAAATGGAGATAGCAGAAAGGATAAAGGGAAATCTTCTTATGGTAAACAAGAAATGACTTTAGGAGTGTTTAATGTGGGAGTTTATTATACAATGTCAGTGATGTTATACAAATATTGGTAGAGCCGTACACATAATCATGTGAGAATTACTTGATTTTGTATGTTTGTGACCTTAGAAAAGGACCATCATATACAGCTGCCTGTTATTAAGAGATGTACATGTTTTAAAAATCAGATTAGTCTCAGATATGCACAGTATGTTTCGCAGTGTAAATGCTCGTCTCTGTCGATTATGTTGTTAAAGTACAACATAAAAAAAAAAAAAAAAAAAAAACAGACTTCTCTTACATTAAAGGGTCATGAAACCCCCTGTTTCGCAGCAGTCAGTTCTCACTACAGGTTTGAAAAAAATGCTACAAAAGGGGACATGATGAGCTGCGGAGCGGAGGGGGAAGAGGGGAGACTGACAACACAGCAACGCCTTCAATTCAGACAGTTTTGTTTCTCTCATTAAAAGCATCAAATCTTCACACAAATGCACGCTGGAAATGACCATTACACACAACACAATATACACATGGTTTAATTGTCTTCTATGATGTTCTATAAACATAACTATTAGGGTTTTTATGACCCTTTAAATCTTTTGTTGAAGAATAAAGAAATGAAAATTATTAAACTAAATGTTATGCTTTTATTTATTTATTTATTTAAATATGTATTCATATTTACATGTAATCATATACATTTTGTTGTGCTAACAACATTGGTTTTGAGATTGAAATTTCGCAGGTATTGGTATTGACTACTGAAATGTTGCCATTGCGTCAACCCTTGTGCTTTCCATGGCAAATTTTTACTCATTTTCCTTGAAAGAATTCATTATTTTAGATTCCTTGATTAAAGAGACAGAATGGATGATTTCATATGAAAGCCTTTAGTTACACATTAAGTAGATGGATTAGCAACTCCCACGTGATCTTTCCTATTTCACAATGAGAAAAGTGGGTAAATATCACCATGGTTTTTTAATTACAAGCAAAATGTGAGGAATAGGGAAAGGGACTGCAGGAAGGGTTTATTTTGGCAGTGGACAGTCTTTAATGTGACATTGCACCCATTCCAGCAAGTTAATGAAAAGGCCAAATGATCCAAAATGTTCAGTTGTCAAGGCCCTACTTTGTATGGAGCAAGAGTGCGGACTCCATCTGTATGCTTATTGTTCAGTCCAAATCATTTGATTTCCTGAGACTCCTGGTTTCTTTGGGCACCAAATTGAGGCTCGTATTTACATTTCATCCTGAAGGCCTTTTAACACCAGAGCCAGACAGCTGGCATGGCAGATGACCTTGGACAGTAATGAATTCGAGTGAAATAATGTGTGTATTTGTAAGAGGACTTAAACTGCTTTTTTTATATATATATATATAGAAAAAGGTATCAATGCAATTACACCAACTTTAGACTAGCTCATCTTTTAGCACCAGAGGTTGAATAACAATTTAGCACCTGACCCTGCCTTCTTCATCCTTATAACTCATTATTCAGTAAGCACTGAAATGCAATTGTTCGTTTGTTATCTTTTTTCAAGTGAAACCTGCACAAAATGTGATTCCAATAAAAAAATAAAATAAAAAAATAAATAAAGTGATAATTTGATCTGTTTGATTTAGACATGGGTCTAGCAGTCTTGTGTAGCCAGGCCTTCTATGAGACTCCATAGCAGCTTTCATTGGCCAAGGACCACCCAAGAGTGGGCCTGACTGACATGTAAAGCAACCAATCACAGTTTGTTTTGTTCAGTGTCATGTTTAGGGGTGTGAAAATGTAAAGTCGATGCCCCTACAATAACAGGCCGGCGTGTAAAACTCTTGGACATATTTGAAAGAGTCTAGGGGGAATATTCACTAACAGCTTGCGCCAGTGCATAATATGTAAATACTCAGCAATGGTGTTGACTTTTTGTACATGGTTTGTCTTAAAGCATATTGAAAATGCCACATAGACATATAAACAACGTTAAAGGCTTGATTTTCACCACAGGGGGACTTTAAACCGGACGCTAATTTGCGCTGCTCTTGATTGTGTTGGTCATTATGGAAATGATCCAGCTGCTTCTGTGTTCTTTAATTTGCGCGTTATCAGATTAGTACAGTTCCCTTTCGAGGGAACTCGAACTGCGTCGATACAACACTTTGGGGAACGCCCTTAGCGTAAAGCATCTGAAGTATGAATGAAACTAATCCTGATTGGTGCGGCATCATGATGTAACGTGATGGCATACACGGAAGCTACAAAGGGACGCCGGCACACAACAGAGTTAACTTTTTGCTCTTCAGCAAGTGCTCTGTGTCAAGCTGTCTGTCCTATTTGGTATAAGGTCTGCATTGCAATATAGAATCTAGTGGCTCGGATCACCCAAGGCAGCGCGTAGATTACGGATCTACACATCGGTTTCCAGCGAACGCATGCTGCTCTGTTTGCCCCACAGGTTTGCGGCCAGGCAGCGCTCGTGTCTGCATAAAGAATCGTTTCAACCAAACCCTGCTGAAGAGCCGCTTCAGGGGATCGAGAACGAATCTCGAATAAGACCTTAAATCAGTCTCGAGAGGCTGGCTTCCTTAGTAGAATATGTCAAAGCATGGCAAGACCTGCTAAATATTTCTCCTTGGGTCCTGCGCAAGCATTCCAATATTGGGTTCTTCCGTTCGACCTAGCTCTCTCCCCTCGCACGTTTACCAAATGCATGGATAGAGCTGAAGCTGAGGCTTCAGGGTATCAGGGTGCTAAATTATTTCGATGACTGGCTTATTATGGCTCAGTCACAAGAGCTGGTAGTTCGGCATCGAGATGCCGTCCTTGCCCACATCCAGAGGCTTGGGTTGCGACTCAACATGAAAAGAAAGCGTGTTGGCACCATGTCCCTGGGAGTGGTGTGGGACTCGGTCACGATGCAGGCACAATTGTCTCCTGCACGAATCGAGTCCATCCTGGCCATGGTGACCAGGATAAAGCTAGGCCAAGCCATCACTGTAAAACATTTTTAGAGAGTGTTAGGGCCCTGCAGTGGTGGTTGAAAACCAAGGGGGTTTTCCCCGAGGGGAAACCTGTTCCGCATGATCTGGGTTACGCGTAAATGCATTCGTTCCCTGCTTATGTGGAAAAAAGCTTGGTTTCTGTCCCAAGGCCCCTTGCTGGGAGCGTCATGTCGCCGGAAAGCCGCTTCGACAGACGCCACCCTCACGGGCTGGGCCATGGTCATGGATAGGGACGCAGACAATATGTCGGTGTTCTCCTACTTGATTCATCAGGGGGTTCTGATATCGTGCCCTCTATCCAGATTGGCGCATCAGATCCTCCTGTGGTCCCAGGGGAAACCGTTATATCTCAGAGTAATGCACATCCCAGGGGACCAGAATCAGAGAGCAGGCATCATGTCGAGGCAGGGGCTGAGGCCCGGGGAATGGAGACTTCACACCAAGGTGGTGAAGGCAATATGCAAGAGGTTCAGCCCAGTGGAAGTGGATTTGTTCGTGTCTCGAGGGACGTCCCACTGTCCACTGTGGATTTCTCTCATGCCATGGTACAGACGTGGCCGAGGCTACGCCTGTACGCTTTCCCCCCGATTGCTCTGCTCCCCGGAGTTCTGGAGAGGGTCCGTCAAGACGGGATCAGGTTGCTTCTAGTTGCCCCGTACTGGCCAACCCGGGTATGGTTTTCAGACATCATAGCACTCCTGGCAGGCCAGCCTTGGCAGATCCATCTGAGGAGGGACCTGCTTCCAAAGCCCGGGGGCTCAATATTCACCCTCGTCTAGACCTGTGGAAACTTTGGGCCTGGCCCCTTAGGGGACTCAGTACCTAGAGGCTGGCCTGTGGGCTGGAGTTGTTCCAGAGCTCCTTCCACGAGGAGATTGTACGGTCTAAAGTGAAATGTGTTTCCACTTGGTGTAGAGAGCGTGAGGTGGACCCAGTTAACTGCCCGGTTGGCTTCAGTGCTGGAGCTCCTCCAAGATCGCCTCTCGGCTGGTCTTACCCCGTCCACACTCAAGGTGTACGTGGCTGCCATTGCGGTTTTCCACGATCCTCTGGGTTATGGGCCTCTGGGCAGACATCAGATGGTCGTACGTTTCCTCCGTGGGGCTCGGATGATGAGACCTGCGGCTTGTACCAGGGTTCCCACATGGGACCTGACAGTGGTTCTTGAAGGGCGGGTCAAGGCCCCCTTCGAACCTTTGGAGTCGGCTGAGGCCAAGAACCTTTCCCTCAAGGTAGCTTTTTTATTAGCTATTACGTCTCTTAGGAGAGTAGGAGACCTTCAGGCACTCTCTATATCTCATGGGTGCCTGAAGTTTGCTCCAGGTGACATTAAGGCTATCTTGCATCCCAGGCCTTGTGTATCAGACATTCAGACAATGGTCTGTGGGCTGAGACTATATGTAATTCCAAGGTCATGGTTTGATTCTGAGGGAATGCCTAAACTGATAAGATAAGTTTTGGATAGAAGCAACAGCCAAATGCATAAATGTAAACAACATATTCAGTATAAACTGTTACTAATCTCCAATGCTTTTTTTTTTTTTTTTTTTTGACAGCTCTCCTACATGCAAGTACCATAAGCATGTGTTTTCCGCCTCCACTTTTGTGAGTTTTCTCATGATGGAGGATGTTTCGCTACTAGTGCTATCTGGCTTCTAATTCGGTACAGGGTGAAGAGAAATAATTTCCTATCATCCTTCAACTGCACAGACGCCATCTGTGTTATCCGGCATGGTGCATCTGAAACTCCTGAATATTCATCTCTCCCTCTCATCTGATTAGATTAGTCCCCAATCAGTTTGTGAGTGGAATGATTCTGTATTTGACAATGCAGTTTTATTAGGATAATCACAGTTTGTCACAGCCCCTCACTCCACTGCGTTAACAGAGCAATGCATGTGACATGTGCCTCCTCAGTTGTTTTGCTGCTGTATTTACTCATGAATAATGGAAAAGCACATCATGAATGCATAATTAGATAGATGTTTGCCAGTATATCTGTACAATTTTAATTGAAAATTAGCATGGATATTAATCAACATATTTGTGCCCAGAAATCCCTCTGACACTTATATCTGCTGAGTCATGTATGCATGTAGAGTGGCTGTGGATTGAAACAAATGATGTTTTAATTGAAAAGGCTGTCTTGTATCTTCTCCTCCAACTCTGAAGAAAAGCCACAAGGTTGTGAGGTTTATTAGCCTGCCTTTTGTACTCACATTTGAAATATGAGTATGCAAAGTTGAGGTCACTTACATTTGACTTTCCTTAATTTAGAATATCCTTGGGGCTCAGAAAGAGGTGGACAAAAAAATAATAATTCTGCACATTTCCATGACAGAAAAAAAAAAAAAAAGTCTGTGTGAACAATGAGATGCTTTTGTGAAGAGATTGATTGTTATTGGAAAGCAGAAGTATGCATTGGCGAGTAAATCATACACTTATTATATGTTAAAGGATGACAATCCCCCACTAAACGACCCCCTTAATTATGGCGTCATTTTATCTTATGAATTCGAAATGAAAGCCGATGAATAACCCCGACTCTTCCGGAGGATGTTTTCAGTGGTGCAGGATCAGAGCTCGGAGGAAACTGGGACTCCGGAGATTTGTAAGGGGTCCTGTCACACAAGCTATAAATCTCACACTAAGTGGCTGTGTTGCAGTTATGGTAATTGATACCAATGTAGTTAAGGTGCAATGTGACATATTCACAGTGTGCGAGATGGAAGTCGATGTTTCACTTAGACGTGTTTTATGTGTTCTTGTGGCTGCTCAAGCAGATGAGGGTCACCTATGTGACTCATGAATCTTTAAACAGCTGCTTGGTGCAACCGTGTCAATAGATATCTCTGAGACTTTGGCTCCATATCTCTCTCTCTCTCTCTCTCTCTCTCTCTCTCTCTCTCTCTCTCTCTCTCTCTCTCTATCTATCTATCTATTTATATATCTCACGTACTCACTCACTGTGATTTAGAATAGCTTAGCAGCGTATAGCCTATATGTAAGTGTCTGTTAACTGTACAGAGGAATGCTTTCAAATAAACACATTTGCATTTGTGGCTGCATTTACAGACTGTTGATATATATATATATCATAATTTGAATAACTTCAAGAAAATTCCTTTAAAATGGTCTCTCTCTCTCTGTGTGTGTGTGCAATTATTTGATCAAAAACACAGTAAAAACAACAGTAATAAACTTTTAAATAATATTAGAATTAGAATTAGAATAAATGCTTAATTAATAAATGCTTAATAATAAAATGCGTTCATAAATTTGAAAATATTATTTATTTCTCTATTGGCAAAGCTGAACATTTCTTATTATTATCATGAGGCTTGTTAACGGCTGTGTTGCTTAATGTTTTTTTTAATCCAATATATATTTAAAAATCTTTTGTAACATTACCAATATCTTTACTGTCAAGTTTAATCAACTTGAATGTGTGAAGTAGAATAAAAGTAAGAATTTGTAAGAATTTCTATAAATATATATTTAAAGGGGAAATGAAACGTCCATGCTTTGGCACTGGTAGTAGCTACATATATTAGAAAAATCACCTTGCCAAAAATATTATTTTAAAAAGTTGTTAAAACCACAGATATGACAACATTATTTTCGTAATTTCTAGCTAGCGAGTCGCCATTTTGGAGTGACGTCACAGCCTACGTAACGGGGTTGGTTGGTTCCGCTGGTGAGTGAAGAGAGTGAAGCGTTACTGGACCGGACTGAATACGCAATTGATTTGAAATGGAGGAAGACGAACTTGAGAGACCTGTTGAGCCCGTGTGTCCCATTGCTTATGCATTTGAGTCGATACGGCGTGGGAACCGAGCAGTGGTACGTCGCTATGTCGAACAGCCGGTGATACATGGCCGTAGCCAGCTATGAGGTCACTTTTTTTACATTCAAAAATAAAATTTCAAGCTCTCTGAATGATTAATTAGCCTTTTAAACCACCTCATATGAGTGTTTGCAATTCATTTTGCTGCGAGAATCTAGCGCAGTGAACGGGGCTTGAGAGCGCATTGTGAGGGCGCGGGTGCGATCCAGTGTTGCCAGATCCACCTAATGGAAAGGTGACAGTAGTCTTCTGGACTTGTTTTTCTGATTTAATGTCACACTTTAGGAAGTTATTAAAGTGATAAGTTGCATGTTAGGGTTCGTGATATATTAATCTTATTTCCAAAACACAGGCTTTGAACTTATTTCGGATTATTATAAAAAAAAAAAAAAATTGTTGCTTGTTTTTCGTAGCAATATCTGGCAACATTTTACTGTCGGCATTATAAAAAAAAAAGCTTATAGAAAAACTGTAATTACCACATTCGGTAAGACAAACGCAATGATCATCGTGATTATCTGTAAGAAATGTATAACACTATCAAAAACAATAGCATAATACAGATCTGTATGTTACAGAATGAAGCAGGAAGACGGCTTTTTTATTGAAGAGTAGGATTGAAGAGTAACGTTAGTCCACACACACACACACACACACACACACACACACACACACACACACTCATACACATACACACACACAAGCTATAACGTTAGCAAATAGCCTGTAAATAGTTTGTAACATGTCTGTAAAATGTAAAACATTATATTGAATAAAAAATTATTTCACAAACATCTACAGTGTGCAGTTTGTTAACATAACGTTAGACGTCGTCTTTTTGTCTGGTACTAAGTTAGCGTTATTTAGCTAGTTCATGCTTACAGCTGTTAGCTAACAATGACTGTACCTAACGTTAGTTGTTCGCTGGTTCGACCAGCACATGCATCTTGTTAACGAGCCAGTGTGATGCAAACATGTATGAGAGGTTTGACATGATAATATGATAGCAGATGAACGCTTTTTATGCGTAGTTTAATGTTAAGTTTTATGTCTTTCACTGCGTTTTACTGAACTCAGCCCAGAGCCTTTAAAGCCAACCAACCCCGTGACATCACATGTTAGAATACTGCACAATGGTGGCGCCCTGGCCGCCATTTGTCATGTTTCTTATATAATTGTTGATTATAGTGGAAATCCATTTAGTAAATCATGTAAACTTGTTTGACTGCTTCATTTCCCCTTTAAAATATAATTTATATATAAAAAAAACACACTGACATCAAACTTTATTTAGTTAGTTTTTGTTGTTGTTGTAGACATTTCTCCTTTGAAACAACTGCCTGTTTTATTAAACTGGTTCTGCAACCTCATTGCATTGCAGAACTTTACTTTTACAGTACGAGATGTATTGGCTTTATCCTGCTAATTAAATTAACATTCATTAGGATAGGTAAGAGGAAGGATGAATTGTAAATGAGAATCCTGTGCCCATTCTGTGAGCCATTTCTCTTAAAGAACAACAGACAGGAAATGGTGCTGAAGGAAAGTTTTTGCCACAAAATTAAATCACTGGCAGTGCATTTTAAGCTAAATTCAATCAACTGGATTGTTCCCCATTTTCATTTGCATCCCTCAAAGCTTAGCAAATTGAAACAAGTGACATTTGTCTGAACTCCGTAGATTTGCATTGAACTGTCTCAGTAGTTATTAAAAAAATTACTGACAGTGCAGTGAAATTGTGCAGATGATATGCTTTTACAAAATTACACCATACGCGCATGTAAACCATCATTCTCTCCTGTTCTTTAGGTACGGTGGAGGTGATAGTCAGATGTCCCCTAAATCACATACAGTGTATCGGGACAAGAAAGTGCATTCACTTCAACAAGCTCTGTAATGGGGCGAAAGACTGTGAGGATGGTTTTGATGAAGGAGTCCACTGTAGAGGTGAGTACCCTAAAGTAGGCCATTATAATGTCTGTAGAAGATATTAGCTATGCAGGCACTGTACTGTGATCTGTCAAGATCAATAAACTCACAGTTTGGACACCATCCGCATTTATTCTTATTGCCTAATGCCGCATATTTTTACATGAATTGGCTCTAGTGGAAGGGGAACAGGTGAATGACGCAGCAGGTGTGATGTTGGACACACTCTACTCTTGTTCACAATCATCCAAGCCACAATAACAAGCAGGTGGAGCCACCTGGACTCTGTGATATGACAATGCTGACTCAGCAGTTGGCATTGGGTGGATGCCTGTTAGTTGAGGCGACGCACCTCAGGCTGGCCAAGAGTGTGACCTTTGGTGAACTGGAAGAGTGTGGCACCCAGCTGGGCAGTGCCAGGAGCATCTGATCCTGCCCTTTGATCCAGAGCCTGACTGAAAACAGGCCATTGACCCATTTAACCACACAAGATTATAATGTCAGTTGGATTGCTGGGGTTCCTGCAGAGAAGCAACATGTTATTTAGTCTAGAGAGTAGTGGAAGAAAAGTAAATACTTTTGTATTGCTGGAGAAATGTGACCGTACATGTTTTTAGGTTTCATTTCACAGCGAGATCCAAAGGTTTGTTTGTTTTCTTACTTACTTGCATACTTATTTACTTACATATTTACCTTATTTATTTATAATAAATATGGCACATTTAAATCAAGCGTAGCGTTAGTTCTGGCAGGTCACATTAGTCAAGCTCGCATCAGCTGACTCTCAGCTGATCCACGTCTACCTATAGGAATACGACGCGTATCACTGTATTCATATATAAGCTCCTTCAGTATTATCAACAGCTATCGCGTTTCTCAGGAGCTAATTCCCTCCTCCATCCCCAGGTCCTCCTCTCGTCAGTCAGGATTTGGCATTCTGATTCCCCTTTGAATCAGAATAAATTCTCGAATTATGTTGTACATTAAAATATTGACAAAAAAGATATCTGCAATACATTCATGTTGGTTCTGTTCTGTTTCCCCTAAGGGGGGTTATTGCTGCTCTCCCTGCTCTTATCCATGCTAGGCTGCAGGGATGCGCAGGGAGTTCTTGCCCAGAACAGAACCATACCACCAATCCTAACTGTATGGTAAATGTCAACCATCTTTGACAATAGTGGTCCTGACTGAAATTATCTAAAAAAGGCCAGTATTTTTATTTTGTTTTTTATTTTGTTTTGTTTTATTTTTTATTATTTCTTGAAAAAACAAAAATAAACAGAACATTTATTGTAAAAGCAGCAAATATTTATTCAGTATTTCTAGATTTTATAAATTATATAAAAAAATTTAAACAGAAGCATTTTCACTAGGGATCTCTTTTGGATCTCACTGTAAATTGACTTATATCAAATTATATTTACTCTCACAGAAACAGTGGAAAGGTGTCTGTTTTTTTATGGTCTACATTGGTATATAAAAAACAATATGTTTGTAGTAGTATTACCCTTCTTGATCATATTAACGCTTCCCTCATCGGGTTTATCTGCCCCGAAGGAAGGGCTAACCTCAAAACACCTTTTCCCCGACAGAAGAACCAATCACAGCACAAGGAAAGAGATTGGTCTAGTTCAGTGGGCAGAAAGATTAAGGTTTTGACTTTATGTATTGCAGATAAAGAGAGAGGTGTTCGGAGCCTGAAGTGATGTATCACAGAAAGTTATCCTTGGGTGTTAGGAAGCATTAAGAGACATTATGTTCATTGTTCTCCTCCTCCATTTGTTTGTTTTTAGATACAGCTAATTAAGCAACGAGTGCCTGGGGCAATAAATCCTTTTTTTCGTTCTACTCTTGCTCAGTTTGCAGACTTCTGGGTTGCCATTTACGTTTGAAAAAGGGAATATTTGCAGTATGACTGCATTCACTACAGTCATACTGCAAATGTTGTCATTCTTCTGTTTATTTTTTTTACCTTTAAATTGATGTTTTTGCAGCTTGTACGAAAGGAAAATGACATTAGCTTTTAAACCGCATACAGCTGTTAGTAATGATACGTTAGACAGATTTACAGGTAGACAGAAGTGGAAAGTCTAGACACATGCAGACGTGTTTTTGTTGGTGATTTAACCGTCTGCTGAAGTAAGCAACATGGTATACTTCTTCAAAGGGGCTAATTGAATGAGTAAGCACTGGCCACTGAGGAGTTTGGGCCAGGACATTCGGCATGTGTTTCCACCCATACACCTGCAGACGGGAGGAAATGAGGTCACCGCGGAGAAGTTGGAGCATGGCAGCTGGGTCTCCGCTGAAACTTTCCCTCCCACTCTAGTAATGAATATACATAATGAATCCCAGGAGGGCATTACATAAAAACTGTGCCCATATGGAAGACAAAGACAGCATTCTATTTCACCTTCACACACTTCGGCAATTCTTTATTTTAATGATTGTCCTTCAGTGAAGTGGAGATTTTCAGAGATGGCATGAAAACCTTTTTTTTCTCTACCACCTGGCTGCCTCTTTTTCAAAGTGTAAAATCTCGCTCCTCTCAGCCAGCACTGATATGTGACGGGTGAAGCTGAGAGGCACATTTGAATTTAGGAGCTTTTAGGTGGAATTTTCAGAAGTTCCTCACAAGCTGTGAGAGTACAAGTGACAAGAAGAAGTCTCTGTGGCAACAGCATTTGGTCATAGTCACGTGTGATTATGTGAATGTGTCTCATAAATGGGCTGCCAAATACTTTTTTTGCCTGTTTATCAAAATGCTTACTGTGCAGCTCTACATTATTATTAGTTGTAATTTGAAGAACCAGCTAATGATAGCCTGCAAATCGATATGAAAACTTATTTATGGATTGTTGTTTATCGATTTATAAGGGCTAGTCAAGAGGTATCATTTTGAACTTTTAATTTTTTTACTTGTTTATTAGTTGTTGTTTTTTCCAGCAGATTTGATCAATACATCACAGGATACCGATACTTGTGTCATTATTTTCATAATGACAATGAGGGTTTTTTTTCCGCTAATGAATGATTTCAAACAAGTAAGTTTAGCAAGCTAATATCAGAACAAATTTAATTTCCATTGCCTTTATGCTGAAATGCAGTAACAACTGAACACCCTAGGTAATTTCATTGATTGTGCTAGTTACGTGCTTGCATTATGTTCAGTCATTAAAAAGCAGCTCATGATTCCTTTTCTCAAAAGCAATTACATACCAATTAGAGTAATTACAGAAGTAGAAAATAAAAAGAATAAGAAGAAAGCTTAGAGAAAGTATCTTGCAGTACAGAGGAAGTCTCTTCTAAGCCCTGAAATGTGATTAAAGTAATAATTCTCCTTATGTGTTGTACATTAAAACCGCCTGCTTACTTTTTTTGTTGATGTTTTAGAAAGAAGTCTCTTATGCTCACCAAGACTGCATTTATTTAATAAAAAATACAGTAAAAACAGTAATATTTTGAGAAATTGGTATTTATTTATTTAAAAACGTTTTTTTCTTCTAAAAAACTCAATTTTCAGCATCATTACTCCAGGCTTCAGTGTCATATAATCATTCAGTAATATTTAAAAATATTTAAAACAGTTTTATGCTTAATATGTTTGTAGAAAATTCTGAAGAACAGCATCCACTTAAAATAGAAAACATTTCTAACATTATAACATTATTAACAACTGTCACTTTTCAATTAATTTAATGTATCGTGGCTGAATATTTTTTGGGGGGGTTTTATCTTACTGACCCCAAACATTTGAATAGTAGTGTATGCATGGTACAAATTCTATTTATAGTTATACAAGTGTTGATGTTACCCAACATAATTCTATTACTAAACAAAACCCTTGTGTAAAGTAAATGAATAAATGTGCACATCAGCCAGCATTAACTAAATGAAACAGTCATTCCCATAGTAGTACAGATTTGGAGACGACATTGTTAATAGACAACTCTGCTTTTGTGAAGTAATGAAAAACCATGTCACAGATGTACCTTCCCTCCCTCACTTTGCCTCTCAACAGCATTCAATTATTTCACTTGATTAACTTTTAATTTTCAACAATTCATATAAACAAATAAACAGTATCCCCCTGGGTCAGGACAACAGCGGTAACAACGGTACAAATATAAGCCATTTCCTGTTTTCTATTCGGTTTAAAGAAAAGTGGAGTGCATTCACCTACACAAGCTATTTGAATATTTATTGAATTTGTTTTGGAATATCATCTAGAATGCATTAAGCGTTCCCCTCACTAGCTGCTGGTCTTTTTCTGATTAAACTGATGATGTTCAGTGATGCTGTACTGTTCACTGTTGTTTGAAGATTGCTCATATTGTTAGTCTCAGTGGGTCACGCACCTTTCATTATCAGGGTACCATAAATGTGAAAGTCAAGTACCTCATTTGAATAGTATAATGGGAGTGTAGCGCTTAATGTGCAGTTGACTATGCTTCCTCTGGGGATAGTCCTAAACCATAATACAGGGTTAAATTTGTGCAATAACAAGCAATCACCGTTGACTTTTCTGACCCGTCTGAGCTCATAAATGCATAGGCTAACTCTGGAGGATTAACCCTGAAACCAACGCTTCCTAATCCAGGATCCTTTGCTTCATGTTTAGTCTCATAGTCTGATTATTTTCACTAATAGGATTATCTGGAGGAGTAGGAACAGTCTTGTTTGCTGATAATCATGGAATAGCTGGCTTATTTAATATGCTTATGGTTTTTATGCATGACTTTTGTGGTGTTTTATACTGAAGGTTGTGTGTTCTCATTGATATTCTATAATGACAACTGAAATCCAGTCCATAGCAAACATTTAACAAGTTAAACTCGATTGTCACTGACTGATTTGCTTCTAGCTTTACCCACGTTCCTTTTTGACTTTTAAAAATGCATCAGTATTTGATGTGCTTCTGTTTATACTGTATCGTCGGAATCATCTGTCAAATAATTACCTCCTGTAATGTCTTGAAAGACCCCATTACAATCTGGTAATATCAAATCCAATTACAGCGTTATTTATTTCTTTGCAGGAAGGGAGGTTTAAAAATGTATTGAGAAATAATTTACACTGATGCTATTGTCTTGCATATTTATGGGAATTTCCAACACATGATTGCATTCAGAAGATACTTTATGCTTATGGCACTTTGGGTTAAGATTTAAGTAACTATTCACAGCTTGGACATTCTTCAAATTCAATCAATCAATCAATCAACCAATCAATCAATGAAATCAATCAATCAACAATTTAAAATATTGTATTATAAAGCTATTATAAATTGTAATAATATTTTAAAATACTGTATTTTTGATCAAATTAATGCAGCCTTGGTGAACATAAGAATCTTTTAAAAACATTGGACGTAAATTTAATGTTACTGTAAATTTGCTTGTGCTTTTAAAAGAAGAACCTGTTTTATCTGGCCTATATCACATTTGTAGTAACGAGTAATGCGATTATGCCAGAGATTTGTGCACTTTCCATAAACAGCTCTTGATAAATACAGCATTTACTTCAACATCGGAGATAGATGAATTTGGATACATGCTGAATGAACTTTAATTTGTCAAGAGAGTACCATTTTTAACAAATCGAATTCCTCTCAGAGAGGCAGACCTATGGCATGCTTATTAAACACTATTGCTTCTCCAATGACCATGGCTTGTGCAAAGATCAGCATCTTAATTTGGTCCCAGATTAATTAGGGGGCCTTGAAAACCAGGCAAATGACTGGATTAAGACAGGCCTTGGAGAAGCAAAGGCCACGGA
This sequence comes from Leuciscus leuciscus, assembly GCF_965113295.1. Classification (NCBI taxonomy): domain Eukaryota; kingdom Metazoa; phylum Chordata; class Actinopteri; order Cypriniformes; family Leuciscidae; genus Leuciscus; species Leuciscus leuciscus. Next base: position 34,430,239 of record NC_138731.1, read on the forward strand.
GGTCTCCAGAGCTGGCCTGTAATTAATCCATATGGGGAAGTAAAATTACAGACTTCTGCTGCTCTTTCTTTTCACTCATGTGTTCATATTTGTGTGGGTGGGTTAATAAGTAGTTTTCAGTCCATATGTGTGTATCACTTTGAATAATGTTGTCTTTATGTTATTGATAAGAATACATTTGTTATTAAAAAGAATAAAATTGTATGCATTTTGTGCCCACACATAGTTCCTCTCTATCATTCATTCAGCACTGGTTTAATTCACTGTTGTCAATGTTCTGTTGAGCTTCCCATTGTAATGGATTATTTGGAGACGTGATCTATAGTGGGCAGTGCATAAGCCCTGAAACAGTCTGTGATGGCGTTAATGTGGGTTCAACTCTATTTCCTCTCTCTATCTGAAAAATTTGCCAGTCAGATAATCTTCTTTAAGTCACACTAAAAAAACTTTCAATCTTGTTGCATAAAATAGAAAATATCAAACCAAGTGTCCCTTTTCAGTATGAATAGAAAGTTCAAAACAACAGCATGTTTTTATTTATTTATTAAATACTGTCACTTAAAATCAATTTAATATGCCATTGCTGAATGATAGTAGTTCACAATGCAAGAGTTTACAATGCCAGGTTTATTAGAAATCTGGGTCACACTTTAGATTGGTTAATAGCTAACTATTAACTATGACTTTTGCCTGAATAAACTTCTAATAACTGCGTATTAATAGTTAGTACGGTAGTTGTTAAGTTTAGGTATCGGGTAGGATTAAGGGATGAAGAATATGGTCAAGCTGAATAAACTATTAATATGTGATTTATAAGTACTAATAAACAGCCAACATCCTAGCAATATGCATTCTAATAAGCAATTATAGTTAATAGTGAGAATTGGACCCTAAACTAAAGTGTTCCTGAAAGGTAGATTAGGAAACAAGTTAGAACAGAGGTGAAATGCAGAAAAGATTACACAAACATTATTGTGTGACTTAAATTCACCCTAATTTACTCCAAAATGTTTTCATTTACACATCCTCGTGTCGTCCAAACCTGCATGACTTTTTTTCTCCTGTGGAACACAAAAGATGTATGTAAAAAAAGCAAAAAACAAAACCACATCTCAGTGTTTTTTTTCGTTTTTTTTTCATAAACAGCAATATTACAGTGATGTCCATTGTTGTTTTGGACCATTTTGACTTTCACTGTATGTACAAAAACAATTAAAACTTTCTTAAATACCTTCTTGTATGTTCCACATGTTTGGAATGGCATGAGGTTGCATTAATGACTGAATTTTCCCTTCAAGACACTTTTTTTGCTTTACTTTTTATTTTATAATTTATTGTGTTTTATTCTATTTCAGAAAGTCACAGAAAGTCGTTACCTAGGGAAACAAGTGAGCCAAGACTCCCACTGATCTCTTGTTATGTGTTTTTTTTTTTTTTTTCTAAAGGGAGAATCTGTCCTTGACATTTTTCTGTTGGAATTTTAAAAGAAGGGTCCCTTAAAAAGGAGACAATTCCCGCATGGCTAGGCCAGGGAGTCAACGGCTTACTGGTGGCCCGTCATGTGGCAGCATACCTTGACCTCGAGGATAGTTTTATGATGCACAAGGGGAGGCTGGCTCAGCACAGGAGAGGTTGGATGCTGGATTTATGGCAGCGATGACGGGGCACAATAAGCGTCAAGTGCGCCTTGTCACTCGCTGCCAGCAGCATTCCGTTATCACGCCCCTCCTGTGGTGAGCCTTCATGTGGGCCGGGGCGACAGTGATTGGAGGGGAAGCGGACCACCTGTCATAAGAAACATAAGTGCTTTGCCATGGAAAAAATAACATAAAAGATTTTTCACTTCTGGTGTCAAATTCACGAAACATTCTTATTAGCTACTATTTTCTTCTTATTTTCTAACTTAAGTACAAAGTTAAGAATAATTTTTATTTCCGAAAATATTTCTTAAGAATAAACCTAGATTGTTCTGTAGACAAAACGTTAAAAAAAATTAACCTCTTAAAGTTAGGATAACCTCCAACTTGTCCCCAAAGTTAAGATGTTTATTGAATTTATTGGTTTGTTTAAAGTATTAAGCATTGCAATATAACACTAACACATATAATACATATTACTTTAGTATTAAATTAGGTTATCAAGTCCCGTTAAAAGGACTGCTGGCCCTTGTCGTGGGAGAAGGAAACGTGACATCTCTCCTTCTTCTTCTTCCCCCTCCTCTGTTAAAGTCCGAAAACGTTGCCGTCGCCATTCTCCCTCTAGTGTTTCTGGCCTCGAGAATGCCTTTTTCACGAAACACTATTCGGGAGAAAAGTCAGCTTCTATGCATGATGCCTCCTTGTCAAACGCTCCGATGATGACTGATGACGTCATACACCTGGGTTCCCCTTCAATGTTTCCAAACCCGGTGGCAATCATCTCCAGGGAGACTACACTGCCCTCTGGCCTTCTGGAGCCAAAATCTCCTGTTACCTGTACTCTTCCTGCTAATCTTGCTGTGTTCTCATATAAAGACACTCTTTCTCCACAACTTCTCTTACTTGGGGACTCAATAGTTAAAGAAATTAGACTTCCAGAAGCCATCACATACTCACTTAGTGATGGTAAGGTCAGTGATTTTGTCCTCCTTTTACCTAAACTTCTTGATCTTCATCCTTCTGTAAAATCAGTCATTGTACATGCTGGGGCAAATGATGTAATGGATAGGCAGTCAGCAAAACTGTACCAAGATTTTGAGAACCTCTGTTTTAAAGCTGACTAGGTAAACAACTCATGTTTTAAAGCTGACCTAGGTAAACAACTCATCATATCAGGTCCCATTCCATTGCCCTCTAGGGGATGTGAGTTTTTTAGCCGTCTTTTTGGATTGCACATATGGTTAAAACATTTTTGTATTGCTGCTGGTTTTAATTTCATTGGAAATTTTGATTATTTTTGGACTAGACATGATCTGTTTGGAAGAAATGGCCTTCATCCAAATAGAGGAGGAGTCAAAAAATTGACTTTTATCCTTTTAAATTACATGGCCTTTGGTATACATTGACAGTTTTTCCAGCTAGACACTCTCACTGTGCTCTCAGATACTTTGCAATCTATAAGTTATGAATGTCCTGCTGGAAACGAAAATGAAAATCCTTTATGTCTCTGTCCATCCACTCAGTTTGTGCCATCTAATGTTAGTGTCCCAAATTGGCCTATCCCAGTAATAATAAGTGATAGGAGAAATCGATTACATCCAGCCTATGGGGTAAATCTGGTAAATCTTCAAAGAGTAACTAAACAAACTCAGATTTCTAAAGCAGATCATATCACCATAGTGAAATTTGCTCTTTTAAATATCAGATCTTTTCTTAATAAGTCCTTCTTAATCAATGATCTCATTTGTGCATATAACCTTGATTTCTTAATTCTAACCGAAACTTGGCTAGACCTAGCAAATAATGTGTCTACCCTTATTGAATCAGCCCCTCCTAATTATCATTTTCTAAGTGCCATTCGTTCTAACAAAAAAGGAGGTGGAATAGCCACAATTTTTAATTCATCTTTTGAATGCAAACAGTTATTCTTTGGCAAATTTGTTTCTTTTGAGTATTTAAGTGGAATTATTAAGGGTTCTCCTCAAATTCTGTTACTGATCATCTACAGACCACCAAAGAATTCCCCTAGAGTTTTTCTTGATGAACTAGGTGAACTATTTTCTTTTATTTGTTTAGAGTTTGACGGTGTTTTAATATCTGGGGATTTCAATTTGCATGTTGACAATCCAGATAACAACTATGTTAGTGAACTACTTTCACTGCTTAACACATTTAACCTAACTCAACATGTACAGGAAAAAACACATTCCCTTGGTCACACACTTGACCTGGTGATCACAAGGGGGACTGATATTTCTGTGACTGTAAAGGATTTAGCATTATCTGATCATTCCTGCATTTTCTTTGATGTTTCCATGTCTCCTCATAAGTCTAACACCTCTGTGATGATAGAAAAAAGAATGATTAATGATCACACCAATGCTCTCTTTGAACAAGTTTTTCATTCAAAATTTTTGAGCCACACATCAAAATCAGTAGATGATTTGATGGATCATTTTAATTCACAAATGATAGATATTATGGATGATATAGCACCATTAAAACTCAAGAAAGTTAATAGAAAACAGAAAGCCCCATGGAAGCTTAATTTAACAGTTAAGCTCTTGAAGAGAGAATGTAGGAGGACAGAAAGACAGTGGCGTAAAACCAAACTCCCAGTACACTATAATATTTACAAGGAAAAGCTTAAAAACTTCAACACTGAAACTGGTAAAGCAAGACAGTTGTTCTTTTCTAACATTATCAATCAAAATCTAAATAACGCTCGTGTTCTTTTCTCGACAGTGGAAAAACAAAAACTGACAACCCACCCTCAAAAACTACCACTTGAATTCATCTCAACCATAAAGTGGTTCATCTTGAGACAGGCTTTTTTGAAAATTACAATATAAAATACACGGCGCATTAAAAAACGTGACGCAGAGTGTGCAGCCAGTTGTGAATAATAGTGTGCATGCTTATGATTATTACAGTAATCTGCAGGCAATGCAAAAAGATAGCCCTTGAGATGTTTTTCATTGATTTGATAAACAGGTCTTCATCAAATCTGTCATAATCAGATAACACCAAAACCTTTATTTTTCTTGTTAAAAAATAAGATGTTCTTAAAAAAATAGTTGTGAACTCCACCTAGGAACATGCTTACAGCTTTCTTAGAAATGCTCTTGAGTTTGTGTGTGAGTGTGTGTGTGTGTGTGTGTGTGTGTGTGTGTGTGTGTGTGTGAAAACAGACCCTGGTGTTTACTTCTGCTTTTAAAGGAATAAATTCTTTATCCCCCCCCCCCAAAAAAAAGTTTGTCTTGACAGTCTCGTTAAAGATGTCACATGATCTTGTTTTAACAAACAATCAAACAAACAGACAAAAAAGAAGTGTTACTTTGCCTAGCAAGCCATGAGATTTTTCAGCATCAGCGGAAGACAGATTGTTGTGAATATCCATCTGTCTGGCTATATGTCGGGTCATGAGAGCACACTGATGTTTGAAAGCAGATATAAGGATTAGTCTTGGATATCTGTCGGCCTACCGTCTCATTGCCTTGTCTGGCCTTTTGTCTCCACAAAGCATGATACATCCAATACATTTACATTTAGTCATTTAGCAAACGCTTTTGTCCAAAGCGACTTACAATTTAGGACTAAATTAAGCGAGTCATCGGGAAGAGGCAAAAACAACACAAGAAGTGCTAAAAATACATAAGTTCAGGCATTGTTCAGAGTAGCATTAGCCCGATAAGGGAGTCCACTTACAATCAAATCAAAACATTGCACTTTTGTAAAATAAAGAAAATAAACAGGGTGTGTGTTATGCCTCTCCATCGCGGTAAACTCTTTTTTCTTGAGCACGTCTATAAACTGAAACAAAACTCAGCGAATACTTGTCACACATTTATGAGCCATATACCTTTATACACATTTAAGTGTGTACTTTTAAATGATCGGATTCAAACTGAAAACAAATATTCTCTGTTTAAGTAATTTGTATAAAACCAACAGGATGTCCAGTATCTCAAACGCATTCTAATTACTTTTAATTCGACCACGCCCACTCGCGCAAAAGTGATTCACATGCAAATCGTCCACATGGAACGCGAACGCACTCTTTACCTCAAACACAAAACACCAAAAAACTTCACAAGTCTCTGCTTTTCGTCGAGTTTGGAAGACACGTCTGAGCTTACATTGGATTTACCCCAGAAGAAGAAGAACGCGATTTGAAGACAAGAAAGATGTAAGGTAAGAAATTCTTACTTATTAGTTTATGGTATTGTTGCATAAACTTCACATTGCAGTTGAACTGTTGCTAGATATATGGTGAATATTATACTATTTAGACCCGTGTTTACTGTTAAATACTGTTTGTGGATATCTGCTCAAACATAGATATGTATAACCATAATGTTTAATATTTTGGAGCGTGATCGCGTTTGAATGTATCATATTTTGGAGCACGATCGCGTTTGAATGTATAATATTTTGGAGCGCGCTGTGGGTTTGAATGTATCATATTTTGGAGCGCGATCGCGTTTGAATGTATCATATTTTGGAGCGCACTGTGGGTTTGAATGTATCATATTTTAGAGCGCGATCGCGTTTGAATGTATCATATTTTGGAGCGCGATCGCGTTTGAAAGGAAAAATGCACCAAACATTAGGCTTTATGTTTTTACTATTATCTCATTTCATATCATCATAACGAATGGAAACATTTGAAGTAACATAAGATAATCAATATATTTTTCTCTAGCATTGTTACTGAAATCTTTTGGAAAATTTATAGGCTGCTATAGGTTATTGTTATTATTATTTTTATGCAGTACTGCACATAGCTTGTGCCTACAAGGCACAACAAACATGGTGTTCATTATATTATATATTGTTGGAAACATTTGTGTGTATTCTGTGAATTTTAAAAAGCAATTTTAACCAGAAAAATCTAAAATTGATTCCCAAAATCATGCAGGCCTAGTTTCTCTTGATACCAGTATGTTCACTTTTTTTCTTTTCTTTCAGGGACCAGATGCAACTGAGTCCTGCTGACTTCAACATTCACATGAGTCTCTGTACATGAACATGGTAAAGTGAAAATCAAACACCTTGGAAATGAAAGGTATGTACAATGTTTTTAGGAATGGCATAAAGGTCTCTGTCTTTGGATCATTGTTTTCAATGTGCTCTTTTGTCATTTGTTGTGTATCTTTGGATTATGTTGTGTTGTAAATAAATCCAAACAATCTAAAAGCCATTATTTTTTAAATCTCCTCATTCTTTGTGCAAGGTTGCTCTGAATGACAGGGCCTGATCGCTCCTAATAGGGCCGTTAGGGGAGTGTCTTTGTCTTTCTCAGGTGTTAAAGCCTTACATATTAATGAGATGATCACGCCTCTTCGCATAAGGCTTTTTCACACAAAACACGTCTTAGAAATTTTAAATCAATATATTGTCCTATCTGAATGAGCGGTCAGGGTGATTTTCACATAGTTTTGGAGCAAATATTCTAGGCTACATGATACAATTTTCAAAAGTCTTGTGAAGAAATAATCAGTATGGGTTTCATGGCCTTATTTCAGTGACAATTTTTTTTTTGCAGAGGATCCCACAGCTACTGTGGGATCCTCTGGTTGGAATGAGAGGAAGAGCTGTGTGTCATCAGCATATCAATGGTAAGAGAAACCATGTGCCTGTATGATGTGTCCCAGTGATGTGGAATAGATGGAGAAGAGGAGGGGTCCAAGAACTGAACTCTGAGGAACCCCTGTGGTCAGTTGATGTGCTTTGGATAGCTCGCCTCTCCATGCGACCCTGAAGGACCTACCTGTGAGATAGGACTCAAACCAGTGGAGAGGAGTACCTGTGATGCCCAGTGATGAGAGGGTAGACATAAGGATCTGTTGATTCACAGTGTCAAAGGCAGCAGACAGATCCAGGAGAATGAGAACTGAAGATTTGCAAACAGCTTTTGCGATAGGCTGTAGGGCTTCTGTGACCAACAGTAATGCAGTCTCGGTTGAATGCCCTTTCTTGAAGCCAGATGTGTTGACATCCAGCTGGTTGTTCAGAGACAAGAAGAATGTTACTTGGTTGAAAGCAACTCGTTCAAGTGTTTTCGCAATGGATGGCAGGAGAGAGACAGGTTGGTAATTATCTACAAGTGGTGTGTTTAATGTTGTTTTTTTAAGCAGTGGAGTTACCCGAGCAGTAAGCATAGGGAAAATGCCAGTATGGAGGGATGTGTGTGAGTGCTGGAAGAAGTGTAGGAGAGATGACTTGTAGAAGGTGTGAGGGGATGGGGTCTAGAGGGCAGGTGGTAGGATGACTGGAGAGGATAAGTTTAGATACTTCTTCCTCGGTTTGTGGAGAGAAGGAGGAGAGAATGTTATTGGCTGTGGGAGAGGTTGGTCTGGGTTCCTGTGTGTGTGGAGCTGATAACTGATTGCTGATAATTGTTGTTTTGTTGGTGAAGAAGTTAGCAAAATCATCGGCAGTTAAAGAGGAGGTGGGTGGTGGAAGTGGACAGAGGAGAGAGTTGAATGTCTTGAAGAGTAATCGTGTGTTAGAGGAGCTGTTGATATTGTTGTGGAAATATGAAGATTTTGCGGCATGAACATCAACAGAAAAGGAAGAGAGGAGAGATTGATACATACTCAGGTCAGATGTGTCTTTTGATTTGAGCCATTTCCTCTCCGCTGCCCTGAGTTCGGTCCGGTGCTCATGAAGAACCTCAGATAACCAGGGATTAGAGGGAGTAGCGCGTGCAGGCCTGGAGGAGAGAGGGCAGATATTGTCTAGAGAAGAAGTTAAAATGGAGCATAAGGTATCCGTTGCAGTATTCACATCCAGAGAAGATAATTGTGAGGGTGAGGGAAGAGAAGATGACACAGCAGAGGAAAGATGGGAGGAAGAAAGTGAGCGCAGGTTTCGTCTGAAAGTAACTGGTAGGGGGGTTGGTGGTGCACGGGTAGAGAGTTGTAGATTGAAAGTAATGAGGAAATGATCTGAAACATGGAGAGGTTTCACCAAAATGTTGTCTGTGATGCAGTTGCGTGTATAAACCAGGTCCATTTGGTTGCCTGATTTGTGAGTACCTGTGGTGATGAGCCGTTTGAGATCGAAGGAGGCTAGGAGAGAGATGAAGTCTGTTGAATACGGTTTCTCTACTAGATGAATGTTGAAATCACCAAAGACTACAAGTGGGGTGCCGTCCTCAGTGAAAGAGGACAGCAGCACATCCAGCTCCTCTACAAAGCTTCCCAGTTGACCTGGGGGGCGATATATGACTACGATATGGATCTTACTGGGAGTTGTAAATGTAATAGCATGATATTCAAACGTTGTTATTGCATAGAGAAGAGAGCGTTGAGTATTTCCAATTGTTAGAAATGAGAAGACCTGTACCCCCACCCTTCCCTGACTGGCGAGGGGTGTGAGAGAAGAAGTTGTTAGAGAGAGCAGCAGGGGTTGCCGAGTCTTCTGGACGAATCCAGGTCTCAGTCAAGCCCAAGATATTAAGAGTAGATTGAGATGCAAAGGCTGGAATAAAGTCCGCTTTAGTGCCTTACTGGTGTCCTTGCTCGGTGGAGACGCACAGGTAGAGTCGATGGTCTTTACCCGAGTCGGTCTTCACACGATGAGGCTGAACACGAAGCGCAAACTACATAGATATAATGCTTTCAACGCTTGAGTGAGGACAGCTGTCTCGGACCAGCAATTAGCACAGCAAAAGCAAATAATCCGAAAATGGGAGGAATCGAAACTAGCTGTTGGACAGTGCTACACTTAAGTGCAATAAAATTCAAACTGCAATACTTTTCAGACGCTGTTATTTAAAGTAGGAATGCGTCTAAATAAAATACAGATTTGTGTGAAGGTAAAAATTTTGAATAAGTAGAGAATCGAAAATAGCCTTACCTTGTATCAAATAGTAAACTGAACAACAGGAGAACTGGATATTAAGAAAAAAAAGAAAAAAACACTTGCACGCTCTTGTCGTATCCACATACTGACCATCAGCTTGTCCTATAAAATAGTTCAAGAATAAAAAAGTTCATGAATGCAACTGCTCAAAGTTACGTGGTATGAATGGCAAAATCAGAGCTTAACCCTCTGGGGTCTGAGGGGTTTTTGGGGTCCTTGAGATGTTCTGACATGCCCTGACATTTGTGCTTTTTTCAGTTGCTTATAAACATATTAATGGCAAAGGTATAATTACACTCTATTCAGCACAAACAGGGCTACCATAATATGTGAGCAACATGCATGTACATGTTTGTATTTTTGAGAGAATAATGTTTATGCATGGTTATTGAAAAAACTAAAAACTAAAGTTTCTGAAACAAGGCCACAAAACACATACTAAATATGTGACAATAAGACTTTTGACTAATGGATGTCGTTGCCTAGAGTTTTTTCTTCAAAATGATGTGAAAATCATCCTGCCCTTATCATTCACATAACACAATACATTGATTTAAATCTTGTAAAACACTTTTTGTTTGTAAAGGCAATATGCGCAAGGGGCGTCAACAATTCAACACCATCATGCATATTTAGTGATTCACACCTGAGGAGACAATGGGGCCCGCATACTTAATGAGCCATTCATTCAGGTGTGTCACCTATAGCCACAAGAAAGAATGCAAGAGCAATATAAAAATATATATATATTCTACCAAATTGCAACGATGTGTAACACATGTAAATCTGATAATATTTGGAGAAGTTGTGCCCATTTGAAGGTAGGCACTCAAAAAAAACTGAAATGGTAGAAATCTGCTTCTAAAGATTGGCAAGTTCTCGCCCTTTCTGGGAATGACAATAGGGCTCATTTACATCTCATTTAGATAAGTCATACCCCCTGTAAAGCTCCACCGTCTCCCCCTCCCCCCTGAATGTACCAATTCTACAAATTCTCTAAATAAAACATCTCCAGTTAACTGGCAGAGCATTCATTTCGTTCGTTTTTTAAATAAGATACTAGCGCTGAAATGTGTTTTTTTTTTTATCAAGTGATCAAAGTGCTCGTTGCTGCTGCGATCAGTGGCGCAGATAGGCTACAGGGTTTACTCGTGTGGCTCGCGCACACACTGCATTGTCTTCACTCGACGCGCGCTTCAATCCGTTGCGTTGCGGATACTCTCTATTCGTTCTGTTGAAATAACAAAATAATTCAAACGTTTGCGTGTCCCTGCTTGATATACAACCACTGATGAACATAATCGTTTTGATGAGAGAGAAAAAACTATAAAAAATAATAAATAATCCATACAGGGGCAGATTCAAACCCTCAACCTCTGACACGGCTGGCGAAAGCTCTACCACTGTACCATTCATACACACGTTAATTATAAAGGCAGATCTATGTATTGGCACTGACAACATGTATTAGGCTACATCTCATTAAACGACAAATTAAACCCCATGTAACCTACTATTTAAATCGATTGCTGGACATCGTAATGTTATTGGCGTCCATGTTCATTGAATTTTGAAATCAGATAGAGCCGGCCAGAGCGCTGCATAATAAGTAGCCACGCTGGCTTATTCAGTATGGAAATACACACCGACAATGACACGCCCCTACTGCGTGCTAGAATCTCAGAAAAACAAGCCGATTTCAACATCAAAATGTACGCTTTTACATATACCAATACTGCTATCTCAAACATGGAGAGGCTTCTTCGTGATCTCAACTTACAGATTCTGCAAAAAAAAGAAAATCACCAATTTTGAAAAAAAACGCTTCTTTCTCATTTTGCTCGAAAGTTGTGCTGCCGACTTGTGTCCCTGGTTTCCGTGACGGGTCACATATTTCAAAGTTAAGGATTCATTACTTGGAATATAGCCTACATTGACAAAACATACAATATTTAACATATTAGCAAAAATTGGCAAACAAAAGCTTATTTGAGGTGGCAGATATTTTACAGTAAAAATGTGTAATCTATCCAAAACTAATCAACGAAATGTTGTCTTTCATATGTCTGTAACATAGGTCTTTCGTTTTTATTATAAGGAATATAAATGTTAATTTGCAGTTTAATACGTTGCTTGTACAAATACATTTTATTTCAACATATTTCAGTCGATTTTTACTCAGTATAGCAAAATAGTTTGCTAAAAGCAGATCATTTATTCACACACAGAAACGCAATTCAAATTTAAACCGTCTTTTTGCGAGTTGTGGTAAACAGCGCATCTCTGCCGTTCATTCATTCACACAGAAACGCGATTTATTTGAGAATGAAAAAAAAACTTACTACAGTATTCCATCTGTTGCTCCTCGAAATACCAGCACTTCTGAGGTACATTTTCCATTATTATTATTCCTCACAGCGCTGCGAGACAGTGTAAACAAGTATGATCTGAATAAACTTGATGTGTTTTCTCGAGCTGATATGTGGGCGTTCACAGTTTGTATGGGATCGTCTCAGTCATTTGCGTTTGAATAGCGCGCGCTCTCCGTGGGCGGGGCAGATTAAAACGTAATGAGCTGAGATGAGAACGACTGACATCTCTCTCTTTTCATAAAGATAACATAAACAGAGAATATTTTTTTTTATATATAAATTACTTCATTTAAAAGAAGATAATTCAAGCTTCATGCCTGTGTGTCTGTTTGCCTGTTTGACTGAGTATTCGCTAAGTTATGGTTCATTTTCGGACGCGTTTCAGAATGGACTTCACTGACAGAGAGAAGGCAGAACTCGCTTCGTGTTTATTTTTCTTTATTTGGTGAAAAGCACAACACTTTGTTTTTATTGTGAGTATACACAAAAATAATACACATTTAACAGAATCGATTGATGTATGAAACTTGTTTGTAATATCAAAGTCAACAGAGCAAAATGAATCTCTTTTGAACTGAAAAAAAAAAAAAGCGAGCTGGTATTGCCGGCGATACAGCCGACCCCAGGGGGTTAAAGGGGTGGTTGATTATGATTTAACTTTTTTAAATTTAGTTAGTGTGTAATGTTGCTGTTTGAGCATAAACAACATTTGCAAAGTTACAATGCTCAAAGTTCAAAGCAAAGGGAGATATTTGCTTTTAAAGAAATCACTTTTTAAGGACTACTACAAACAGCTGGTAGGGACTACACGACATTCCTCCCGGGTTAGTGACATCACTGACCCTAACATTTACATAAACCCCGCCACCGGAACACGATTTATAGATTATCAAGACAGAATATGCTAATCAATTACTAGAAGATAACTACACATAAGCTACGTAAATTCATCAACCAAACATTCAGAAATGTTGTCTACATGTTGTCACCTCTTCTTGAGTCTCTCCATCTTTGTCTGAATCCGGTTTGAACATAAAAGGCTAAAAGTTGTTGAAATTTTCAGTGCATGTCTGTGTGAGTGCAAGCTGTTGTAGCTCCGCCCTCTGTGCCGGGAGCAGCAGCTCATTTGCATTTAATGGAACAGACACAAAACGGTGCGTTTTTGCTCACCCTCAAAAATGGACAATTTTAACATGCTATAAAAAATACCTGTGGGGTATTTTGAGCTTAAACTTCACATGCACACTCTGGGGACATCAAATACTTATTTTACATCTTGTGAAAAGGGCATTATACCACCCCTTTAAACCTTTTTCAGGACTATCAAAACACAACCGGTCCTGAAAGTTTTGTAGGTGATTTCAGTTTATCCTCACACTCTCTCTACAAATCCCCGACCTCCATCAGTCAGTCAGCCAATCTGATGTCAATAACCCAAACATTCACAATTACAAACAGAGAGCGTTTCTGATTGGCTGAAAATGCATCTGCCTTTCTCTCAACAATTTTTTGTTGTTTACAGAGCACAGGACTTTCACAGCGACAGGGGTTATTTCTCAGAACACCTTTTTCAGTGAGATGTAAGGTAGTAGGGACATTGAATGCTTGCTATTTAAAAAAGTGTTATGTTGTATGCTAACATTTGCAGTGAATGCCTTTGATTAACCATTGAAAAGAAATACTGTGTTAAAAAGCAATTACGTACAGTATTTAGCCACAGGTAAACATTCAGTTAATTTCTGACAAGATTTAGTGCAATTACTGATCACTTCCCTTGATGCTGAGAAAACTTCCTCGCTTTTGGTTGATGGAATATTACAGCTTTCTTTATGAAAATGGTATTTTTCTTCTTACTTTTTTAAGATGCACCTTAATTGGTTGATGCTCTTGATTCAACGTGTATTTTGAATTTGCTATTATAAAAGCAGCTTCATCTAAGTGTGTCACGGGAGTTGCTGCTAAGACATGTCATGAAGCAATGAATCCATAAAAGCCTGCTTCAGCTTGCCAGCTATAGTCTGAGCCTCAGATGCCATTCTCACAGACCATCTGCAGTTTGTTCACTGACCGCCTGATTCATATTGCACACATAACTGAAAAGCACTCCAGCTATTTTGTTTTATTTATTTTTATCATTCATTTCATTTCATTTCACTTTTTTCATTTCACTTTTATTTTACTTTTATTAAACATTTATTTTCATTTTGGTTTATTATTATTATTATATCTTTTATTTAGGAAATATTTTATATTTTAATTTTTATCTTATAATACAATCAAGATCCAGAATGTTATTTTGTATAACTATTATTCTATTCTATTCTATTCTATTCTATTCTATTCTATTCTAAGAAAAAATAATTATTAAATTTTTTTTATTTATAAAAAATCAAGAGAGTCAGTAGTGTCAATTGATGTTAATTTTATTATTATTATTATTATTATAATTATTTATATATTATAATTATTTTATTTTTAAAAAACATGCTTTATTTTTATTTTATAATAAAATCAAGATCCAGGAATGTCAATGAATGCAATTATATTATATTATATTATATTATATTATATTATATTATATTATATTATATTATATTATATTATATTAATGATATTATATTTAAGGAAAAAAAAAATATTTTATAAGAGTCAGGAGTGTCAAATGATGTTAATTTGATCATTATTATTACTATTATTGTTATTATTTTATATTTTATATTTTATTTAAGATTTTTTTATTTAATTTTATAATAAAATCGGGAGTGTCAATGGACGTTAATTTTATAACTATATTATTATTATTATTATTATTATTATTAGTAGTAGTAGTAGTAGTAGTAGTAGTAGTTGTTGTTGTATCTTTAAACAATACAATAGGTTGCACAGAAATGTACAGAAATGATTTTGGTTTGAAATTGTGAAGAATATATTTCAGATACATGTCTTAATTCTATAAATTAGTGCTCAGTCAATGGCAGTAATCAGACATGAGATGTAAGAAATCAAAGAACAGATTTGCATTCATTCCTTTGACAGTAATGAATGTTTAGTTGTCACATGTCTTGAAATAGCTGAAGAAAAGCTTCTTTTTTTTTTTGAGCTCATCATTTTAGATTCAAATAGTGTCTTATTCACACATTTTTTGTGAGGCTGGTAAATCGGTTGTCTTTGTACTAATTGTAATTGTGCAGTTGAATCCGCACCCACAAACGTCTGAAAAGTGCAGTGAACAATAGCTGGTTGGGTCTGTTGCCTTTCTCAGGAACTGCCACATGATTTAATATGTGACAGCCAGACAGAGGGATTCAGAGATGTGCTGATGTGGCCTTTGTTGCTTGCACTGTATGAAAATAATTTTAGGTTGTTGCACTAGTATTCCACTGAGACCTTATAGAGAGAATGACAGGCGGCACAGCAAGAATCATGTTATGTTCATTTTGTCAGATTCCACACACAAAATACAATATGTTTTTGCTGTTTGCCTTACAACATGCATTGTGTCTAATATTAGAGCTCAGATCAGTGAATCTGTACACTGAAAAAAAAGTACACTTAAGTGATTTTGTTTCTCTATTTTCATTCCAAAGTAAAGAAATCATGTTTTGTGATCTGTTTCCATCCACCTACTTTTATGCCCATTTTGGGATATTATATTAAAAAACGCTGGATAGAAACAACATGCGCATAAAAAACATATGCGCTCAATTGAAGCGGACACATTTTTATCCAATAAGAAGTGTGCATACACTACGATTGGAAACACATTTACTGATTAAATCCCTTGATGCTCAACAAACAAACTCACGTGACTTTGCCTCGTGACAAGTGATTCGAGTGACTTTGAATGTGATTGGATAATTGCATTAATTGCATAGCATCTCAAATGTTGGTTTTATCATTCTGAAATGCCTGAGCCAAAGTCTGTCATCAAAATGATTTGGATTAATTCTCTCCCAGAAGCGTCTAACATGATTGCGTTCCCAAACACCAGGCACCCGAACGCAAAATGACAGCGTTTATTGCGTGTCGTCTGTGCGCTCTGAGACGCAAGTCATTTGTGATGAAAGAGCCACAGTGGCTTCTCCAACAATTTCCCAGGAAGTGACGATTTTGTTCTCTTGAACATGGGATGGAAAGGCTGCTTTATTTTGTAAATGTTTTACGCAATATATATATATATATATATATATATATATATATATATATATTTATTTATTTTTTTCACATAAGTTAAATGTGCAACTTTGGATGGAAACATAGTGACATTTTGTAAACATGACTATATGCTCTGTTGTAGATTTTCTTTACAATTCTGTATTTTATTCATCTTCTGAAGACAGTACCTTGACTCTCAGAGATGCAATAATTGCAAATATTTAAGGCAATTCAATAATACAAAATGTTTATACAAAATCCCCATGTTTCGTGATAAAATGGCAACATTTAAAAAATAAAACTTCACAAAAAAACTATTTTTAAAGATTGCAAAAATGTGCGGGAAAATGTGCAAAAACTAAATTTGCACAATATAGCCCATGCAGTAAATCATAGATAAACTACGGTACTTCTAATGATTTTTTTCTTAATTGTCTAATGAAACTTTATAGAGTATAAGAGGGGCCATCCTGTTAGCCTTCAAGATTATAGGGAAGGCTTTATAAAGTGTGCAAATGCATTGCCGCTCTGTAAATATGCATTTTCAGATACTTCACAGGGGGTCATGGAGGTGTAGGAATATTTAAGGGTCATGCAAGATGAACATATTCAAATCTCATTCTCCCAGCTTCTTGTGAAGGCTTCTGGAGAAGGCATCTATAAAATGTAGCAAGCTTATAAATCTTTTTTTATTGCAAAACTTGTGAAATTCACCCTAAAACACAGTATGAAAAAATATCATTATAATTTAAGGAGAAAAATAAATAAATCAATATCAGTGCTTGGGTCTTTAAGGGTTAGACTGCATGTGTCATTGCTTTGCATTTGTTTTTGGTACTCATTGCAATTGGACAAAAAAGGACCATTTGGATTTATTTTTTTCATCCCCAAGAGATATAGTTTATTAGGATCATGAACTTTTCTGCATGTGGTATTATCCAGCCAAAACATTATGCAATTTCTGTGCCTGTTCCTCAATAGTATTTTGCTAATAGTAACGGCAGATTCCTATTTGATTTTCAATTCAATACAAGAAAAAGACTCTGGATACCAATCAGAATGTTTTTAATGAAGGATGCCAAACAACCAGGACACTAGCAGTCACTTTAAGCTAGCTAAATATAAACAATTTGTTGTTCAGTGAATGTCCACTGTGGAAACTATTAATGAAAAACGTAATAGCCAGGTTGTGCACAACCCTTTTGTGACAGGTTGATTGAATTCTGAGGACCGAAGACCATTAAGAATTGTTAAAAGCTTCTGCAGGTCTCTACACAAAACCTTTTTCTTTCCTCATAGAATTTTCAACAGAAAGGTTAGGTATTTCTTCTAATTCCATCTCTCTTTCTCTGTGTGGAGCACCTCTCTGATTCCACCCGCACGGAGTGCTATTGATCCCCGCCTCTGGCTCACAACTGTCAGTACGCGCTGGCACATCCTTGTGCTGATGGCAAGGAAGGACTTTTAGAGGGAGTGAAATCAAAAAGCAATTTACATGTTTTTCCCTCACTCTGAAACTCTTCCGCTCTCTCTCTCTCTCTCTCTCCTCCCACAGAACTCCTGTCAGCCTGTCACGAGTTGCATTGCCGTTACGGATGCATCATGACCAGAAACGGCACATTCTGCTTCTGTGCGGATGGATTTGAGGTGGGAGAGGATGGGCGTAGCTGCAGAGGTAGGCTCTCTCAGGGTCATGACAGACATCTCAGACGAATGATCAGCTTTGGGCAATGAGGGGGGAGAGGGGTGGCCGTCCATCCCCAGGGTGTCTTTTCACACCTCCGTCCTGCTTTATTTGACACGTGGCATTGACTCCAGAGAGGTCAGAGTGAATTCTCGGCCTGGTTTGGCCTAAATGAGACCTTCTGAGTATAATATAGAGGCTGGTTGTTGTATACAATGGTGAAATATAGATCAACCATAGCCACTTTATAACTAATCGTCTCAGTAGTCGAAAACAGGCTCAAACAGGAAATTGTTAACGGGGATAGATGTTTTCTTTACAGTGATGCATGTGTTCCATTGCATGAAAACAGTAATATATGAGGTCTTTTGACTTTTCAAGCATTAAAAGTAAAAAAAAAAAAAAAACACAAATCCTTAATTTTCTGTTCTCAGAACACTAGGTATGTTTGATAAACTATAGCTAACATAAAACAACATCTAACATAAAATTATCCAATCATGAATATCATCAAAAAATTATATCTATCTATCTATCTATCTATCTATCTATCTATCTATCTATCTATCTATCTATCTATCTATCTATCTATCTATCTATCTATCTATCTATCTATCTATCTATCTATCTATCTATCTTTTTAAGTCTAATAGAAAATGAAACATTTTCTGAAAGTTAAACTCTGACTTTGACTCACCTTTTGTTGAAGGAAGATAAAAATAAAAAATAAAACTTTATTTTTACACATTTGTACCCTGTTCGTAAAAGGTTCCTCTGGACGTTCAACCAAGACAAATCAGTTAATCACCATTGGAACATTACACTCCACTACAGTTTTAACAGGCAAAGCTCTGGAGACTGGTGCAAAGCAGGACTTGCCCGGAGATACTAGGTGGCATAGGGAAAAGCCACCGTGAGGCCACATTAAGTGGATTTTATGTATTTGGGTCATGTTTGAGCACACCTAATTTGTCATAAATGACTCTTCCTCTGTGTACAGATCATGATGAATGCGCCATGTACGGGACATGCAGCCAGACCTGCATGAACACCTATGGGTCATATCGCTGCAGCTGTACAGATGGGTACAGCCTACAGTCGAACAGACGCTCCTGCATAGCCAAACACGGTAAGAGCATGATGAATTAATGACCAGGGATCTGCATAAGCCGCCCGAAATGTTGTCACGTCCTGATATTGTTCTTTCACAAGAGTGCACCGAGTTGAAACAAGGTGGATTATTACTCTGTGTGATATGAATGAAATTAACTTACAGCAGCACAGCTCTGCTTCAAGCCATCGTTGGAGCTGGTAATTTTCTGACCTTGAAAAACATGATCTAATGTGTGCTTCAGAAATAGGCAATGATGATTAGATATTGCATGTATCTGAAATAACTTAAAGCGGTTCTGCTCAGTGATCGCCATGCAAATAGGAGAGTTGATACACAGGGAAATTGTCACAAGGGCTATTATAAATTATATTATATAAATAGTACTGTATATATATAAAACCTATAAGATTTTGAGTCAACAATCAAATTACACAAGCAGGGGTTGTGTATGTTAATTTTAAAACCTGGTTCGAAAACCCTTTTCAGCTAATCTTAAAAAAATTTTTTTTTTTAAGAAATCCCCCAAATTTATCCAAACAACAATTTAAGTTTTATCAGAGAGTCTGTTTAATGACATCGTGACAACATGCCCCTCTACTAACACTTGTTTAAATAGCTTCAAGTTTATTTATTTAAATTAAAAATTAAAATACATATTATTATTTGAAATTCTCAGTCCTCACCAAGCCATTTATTTCATTAGATTGTTAAAGACAGGTTTGCCTTTTCCAAGTAAGATTATTTATATATATATAAAAAGCTTTCAAGAATCACGCATGAATCCAGACTAAACCATACAGTTCAGCCTCTCATTCACATAAGAAATTGAGGCAGTTTGTTTTGGACATCCCGCTACAGTCCTCATATCAGTGTTGCTGTGCCAAGGGACAGAAATAATGGAGCTATGGGTGGAAGATAAGCCAGACTTTGAGGATTAAGCGGAGGCTGAGTTTTATGAAGAGCAGGGCCTGAAGGACAGCTATTCTCTGTCTTTATCAGTTCATGCCAATGATTACTTGCTTAATGGCACCTGCCTGTTGAGCGTCTCCATACCAGCCACAAATCCAATCAAGTTTATCATTAAATCGGCTGCTTTTGTAATAAGGGTTTTTTTATTGGCAAAACACTCACTACAATTCTAAATGGATTCTAATCCCTTTTATAGATTGGTCATTTGTTTGGGTTCAGGTAATTGTAGTCGTTTTAATAAAAAGCGTGATTCAACCCCAAATGTTCAATAGCTAGTTTTTTTCCTTTTCTTTTTTTCTACAGCTCTGAGAATTATTATAAAATAAGGAGAAAATGTGCTGCATATGTTTTAATCTCAGTGACTTAAAAGTGTTAGTAATAGGAATCTATATAGATTACAGTGGACACATATAAGAGTGGATCGAGGGTGAATCATCAATAAGGCATCACTTTTATTTCTCTCCACCTGTGAACACTGTCTTTCAGGTTTGCTGACGTTGGATTGGCTGATGTACTGTGTTTTGTTAATGGCGGACATTAACAAAACATAAACGATTTCTTATAGTGCATTTAAGCGTCATATTTGTGTACAAACTTCTGATTCATATTTTTTAAAAGTTGATTTACATAACATTTTGAACAATAAAGATTGTGAAAATATCAGCTGAATGTTGTTATAACGATCTGGGACTATCTTGGAAAATTTTCTAGCTTTCCGGACCCATTGTGTTATTTGCAGTCTTATGCATTTTGGTGCTGTAAACTCACCCCTGCATAAATTAATTATGTTGATTACACACAATTCATGTATAAAGTGCGTTACAGCATGTGCTAGGTGTGAGGGCCCCAAAGGATGCCTCGTGCAAAGCATTTTGTGACTTAAAAAGATGATGCGTCCTTGTATTGGTGCAGTGCACTGCGACCGGTTTGCACATGTGTTTTAAATTAAATGGAGATTACTGTACGCTCGGTGGGAAATAGCTAGCAGGCAGCTGCACACCTTTCTGCTGGATGCAGAATCTGTCCCACGTTTAATCAATGTGACTGCTTTCCTATGAGGAATAAACTGAATATCATTACCCATAAACTTAACTGAACTCACTGCTCACCCACATTAATATTAATTTAGCAGAAAGAGGTTGTTGCACTGGGATAACTATGAGGTTTCCATTAGATGTGAGTAAAAGCTCATGCATATATATTTCAATACATTTACTTTCCCCGGCTGTCTGACAGGTGCCAACAGAGGATAACTTAGCCATTTGAAAGGTGAATGTTTAATAGGACTCTTAAAAAATGAATACACTGCAAAAGAATATTGATATATATATGCAGGGCAAAAACACACTGTGTGATTTAGCCTATAGAATGTAGTTATACTGCCCCTAAAGTTCAAGACATCAGGACAAAAATGCCCTTGTATGAGTTTTTGTCTCATATGTATATCATATGATTATACAGTAGTTAAACATATCACACAAGTGCTATTTTGAGCGAATCAATCGGTTGAACTAATGATTCAATGGTCCATTCATACAGAGAGCCATTAGGCTTGTTCGACTTGAACCGGTGCTGCACAGACCGATCGGTTTATGACTTCAAATTACCGCAAGAGTGATTCAAAAGCAAACGAGCCTGCATGCTCTCTAATCGCTCTTGTGGTACTTTGATGTCATTCACCGATCAATCTGTGCAGCGCCGGTTCAAGTCGAACAAGCCTATTTACTTCATTTCTGAATGAATCAGCATTTTGAACGAATCAGTCAGTTGAACCAATGATTCAATGGCCCACTCATAAAGAGAGCCATTTACTTCATTCCTGTTGATCCTTAATGAGTCAGCCATTTAAAGGGGTGGTTGATTATAATTTCACTTTTCTAACTTTAGTTAGTGTGTAATGTTGTTGTTTGAGCATAAACAACATCTGCAAAGTTACAACGCTCAAAGTTCAAAGCAAAGGAAGTATACATTCATCAACTAACCATTCAGAATCGTCCTGTTGTATTCTAAATTTTGAATGTTTTCTTGAGTCTCCATCATTGTCCGACTCCAGTTTAAACATAAAAGGCAGAACAGTTTCTGATATTTTAGTGCGTGTCTGCGTGAGGTAATCTGAGCTGCTAACACACACTTACACAACATGAGCTCTTGAAGCTCCACCTTCTGTGCCGAGAGCAGCAAATATATTTAAAGCGACACTATGTAAATTTTCAACCTTCATAATATATTTCCAAGATCCTTGTGATGGTACATCAACTTACAATAGGTTGAATGGCACGTCTGCCATAGCCTGACAGAGTCTGTATCGCTTTTACTGGCACTATGTAACTTCGGGGTTCGGGTAGTAACCAGAGCACAAAAAGAACTACAAAATTCGACTGCTTTACGGCATACGTCACTTCCCCCACCACTTCGTCAAATTTGGACGTGAGAGGCCAACCAGCGTTTGTTTTCGGCTTTCGTGCGTATGTTTTTGTCATGGGGGCTGTTTACACCTGGCCACTTCATGCGTTTTCTCAGATCGGATAGCTATCCGATCGTGAAAAGTCCAGGTTTAAATGCCCTCCGAAACGCATTTGAGACGGATTTGAATCCGATCCCTCAAACCACTTCAGGAGGAGATCTGAGACGCATTCCAGACGAAACTGGACAAGTGTAAATGCATATGGTTTTTGAAACCACATATGTAAATTGTACTCCTCCCAAAAATGCTAAAAAAAAAAATTAAAAAAAAATAATAAATAAACGTGTGAGAGCGTTGTATAGGCTATATGTTATATCCAGATATGACGACGCGCTGGAACACGCATCACCGCAGATGAGCAACTGCATCAAGCCAACGTGCAAACTATCGCAAATCAAAGTGAAAGTAAGTCGCAGACGCTTAACACACAATCTTCATCATTAAAAGTAAAGAAACGAAATGATCTTACCAGGGCTGTTACTGCTCTCTCTTATTGCGGCCTTTGATTTTGAAATTTTAGCTGATGATCTATAAAATGCAGCTCATGTCTGTTGCTTTCGGTGACATGCACTCCATTAAATCTGCATATAGCGCGAGAATTGAAGATCGAATTTAAATCCGTTTCGCAAAAATACATTTATGTGACCAGGTGTAAAAGGAATCGTTTTGATAAATCAGATAGCTATGCCTCACGAATTAGTTTGCCAGCTGAACTCAGGTGTTGTGAGGTGTATTTATCACGTAGTCCTGAGGGATATCAGACGCTGTTGACGTTGATTCCTGCGATTGTCATGAGAACAGCTTTCAATATCTCACATAATTATCATAAATAAGCCTAACGTAGAGGTTGTAAATTGTGTAAACGAGCACAATTTGCAAACTATTATGCTAAATTGCAATAATCATGTCTAATGACATCATAACGGCCAATGTTATGAAATAATGCGACGTACATTTAACTTAATTGATGTTATCTGGCATTTTGTAATGTTTACATTCCAATAAAAACAACACAAAATAAATGATACAGTAGGCCTAGACTATAGACTATTTACTTGTGATTTAGCTGCAATCATGTAAAAACGTTATAATATAATATATTTACGACAGTGCAAGTATTCCACAGCGACTGTAGGGGTCGCTGTTTGACAAAAACACAATTTCTACTTAGTGTGGCTTTAAATATATCTAAATACCAATTCAGATGCTTATGGGAAAAAAAATGTGGTCGTTGTAGACAAAAAGTTTTTGAATAATAAATTCTATGTTAAATCAAATAAAATATGTCTCTCTAAAGTTACTTTTAGTAATGTCTATTTGAATTATTTTTATTTATTTTTTGTTTTGTTTTACACAATAATGACTTTAAGTTATTTTTAGGGGGAATTTCTCTGGCGAATTTGATGTGTGATTAAATTGCAATTAATTAGATAAAAAAAAATTGAATCGCTTGACAGCCCTAATATATATATATATATATATATACACACACACACACACACTCACAGATTCATATCCAGTGTGAATATAATACTCACTTTCACTTTTCGAAATACAACATTGCAAAACTGAATAAGAACAGAAATGTCCAATTGACTGCTGCGTTTTAAAAATGGGTTTCTTTCCTAAGAGACATGCTTCTCAATTACCTGTGCTCTCCGCAGAAGCCTTTATTATCCTATCCCATTGAAAGCATGGAATGCCCAGGAAATGCCTTGGCCTCAAGCTGTCTTGTCACTATTTGTCTATCCATCTATTCCAGAGCCCGGCGAAAACCCTGCAGCGCTGCTGATTGGAGGCTCGGATAATATTATAATCACAGCCCTAAATGGGTCTCGTCTGCAAACCCTCAAACAACTGGACTCAAATGGGACTCATGGCTTGGATTTCAACCACAAAGAGGAATCAGTATGCTGGGTCACATCTTCTGAGTCCTCCGGACAACTCCGGTGTGCCAGGATGAGGAAAGCAAGTGGCTTCACTAAAGAACAGGAAGTAAAGACGATCCAGAATCTCCACGGTATGGTTCAAAATCTCACGGTATGATTGTATGTTATACACTCCGGCTACATTGAGGTTATGGTGCAACAAAACTAATGCATTCATTTTGATAGGTGATAAGACCAAGAGAGATGACAAAATTTATGGCTGTGTGCAATTCAAAATGTATTTTGTCTTTTAAATTTCAGTTCAATACAGACAGGATGCAGAATTTGATTTCCAATTTAAAGACAAAGAATTAAAGTGTAATGAAATTCAAAGAAATTTTATTTTTCAGAAGTAATTACTCATAAATATGTTAACAGACACACAACATATGGGGTGTTTCCAAAAAATATAAACCGTATTAATAATCATTATTTAAAAATGCTACCTATAGAAACATGATTTAATTTGCAAGCTATGCATTTAATTATATTTAATACATCCACTTAAATTTTAGGAACCATGGAAGAAAAACATTTTCTAGAATGCTCTAATATATCCCAAAATAATGTGGATTTTTTTTTTTTTTAAGGAATGTTTTGACAGTATTGAACTTATTTTGGATAAATATGTCTATGACGTCAAAATGTATTTATTAATGAAATATATTTGTCGATTGAATTTAGCAAATTTTAATTCAGTTAAAATTCATGACCTGCAAGGGAGCTAATTCTGAATTTTACCCGATCCTGGTACAGTGAGTTTTATGTCAAGTATTAATGTGAAGTAAGAAATATATAAGTTGTACAAAAATTGTCCTTTTCTCATGAGACCTAATGTTCTCATTCTGAACAAAACTTTTAGTGTAAAACTGAGTTCTGCTTGACTGCATAGTGCTTGTATGCAAGATGTATGGATTCTAACAGAGCTTATCATTTATTTAAAGCTACATGAAGTGCTTTATGCACATTTGGGTAGTACATTCTACACAATGTATCCATTAAGATTCATTAAAAGATTCAATTGGAAAATGATTTATTACTCATTTAATTATTAGTCTGTTAGTTTTTGGTCTTGAATCAGAAAATAAGAACATGTTCTCATTTCGGGATATTGATCCATTAATAGCCTCTGTCTAAACTAAGACTTCTTCATGACTTCATTTCTCCATGAACTGAAATGAGCAAAGCATTTCAGTTAGCAAATTTCAAGTCTAGTGCAGTGCATTAAAAGCCTCTAATGGACCTCAAATTTATGATCTTGAAAAAAAAATAAACAACTTGTACTAATATGACTTACTTTATGGGGCACTTTTCTTTTGTTCAATGTTCATAGACCATTAAATGGGAGCAGACGTTCACGAAATACAACATGTTCCTGGATCAACATCTTTGTTGATCCTGGAACAACTTTCCAACCAACCAATCAGATTTGAGGGGAAAGTTTACAGTTTATGTCAATTTTAGGCTTACATCCATGGTTAGGTGCTTCTACATCAGTGTTATTCACCTATCATTTCTCTCTGATTTTAGGGATAACTTGTGGGGTATGGTTAGGTTTAGGGGGGATAAAGGGATAGAGTTAGGACAAAATTTTCAGACAGGAATGTTGATCCAGGAACATGTCTGTCTTGGCAAAATCACAGTGGCCCAGATGTCACAGTTACGTTCCTGCAGCTGCACACACATTCTGGTGGCAGAAAAACAGTGGTAACAAGTGGAGGAAAATGAATGGACTGATGAAACCTGCGACAGTTACACTACTATTAAAGCGTTAATTTGATGTAAACAATAGATCTACATAATATCCACATATGCAGTCCATAGGGGGCATAGTGTATTACAGCATGAAATAATATTTAAAACCTATAACATTTTACTTAGATAACATTTAAACCTTTTTATTTCACAATTCTTACTTTTTTCCTCACAATTGCAAATCTCCCAATTCTGACTTATACCTCACAATTCTGGAGGAAAAAATACAGAATATCAAGTTTATATCTTGCAAGTCTGATTTTTCTTCTCATGATTGTGAAATATACAATCGAAATTGTGAGAAAAAAGTTATTATTATAACTTGAAATGACCTTTTTACTCTTATTCCGTGGCTTCCATAGACCTCTGCAAAACATTGCAGTGTCATTTTATGCCACCAGGTAGACTCCACCCACAAAACACATCATCACTGTCTGCAAACATCTAAATGGTCTATGGCAGGCATATTTAATTTAAGTAAAAAAATAAAAAAATGCTAGTTTAATGTGTTTAATTTTAATAAATTCTAAGCAATTTTAATATTTTATATAATATATTGGTATTATACAAAAATTTGCAGACCACAATCTGTTTCATACTGTATGCAAACTGGCACTAGCAACATTGAACAATAGAATATCTACTGAAACCATGGTAAAGTAGATATTATGCTATGTAGACTATTTGCTTTAATGAATAAAGTTTTTGATGAATATGAATAATTAGCAATTCATGCCAAAAGTTCTCAATGACTAGCCAAGGACATGCCATTAATGATAAGGCACATTTATATATTAGCTTGCTTTGTTTAAATTGACACAAAATTGGCACATTTTCCTTTTTTCCAGACGTTGATCATTTAGCCTTTGACTGGCTCACAGGGAACCTTTACTTTGTGGATCAAGCAAGCGACAGGATATTTGTTTGCAACCAGTATGGAGATACCTGTGTTACAGTCATAGACCTCGACCTGTTGAACCCTAAAGCAATCACTCTGGATCCTCTAATGGGGTGAGTTGAAAATGCATGAAGCAAAATTTGATCTTTGACAAGGCTTTTGATGATTTAAATCCTCTGGCATACATCACAATATTTTAGGAAATCGTTTCCCTGAATGTTTATTGGTTGCACTGTTCCCAGAGCTAAATATTTACTCTTCTTTTTGACAATGATTGTGCTACGACTCCCGCAGTCAGGAGTGTCATCATTATTCCATGATTTATCCAGCATCCCACAGTCTCGAACACCCTTGCATAATTCTGCTTTACACGAGTTTTGCTTTGCTTTGACACCACAAAGCCACGTTTGAAACAAGGGGTGGCAGATCCCTCAGCATGGTGATTGTGGAAATGTTTCAGGAGAAATGAGTTAAGGAACACAAAGAGTCCTCAAAGGAGAGAAGGGCAGCATGATTATTCTAGTTATTAGCTGCTAAAAGGAGCACTGTGGTAATATTCCCGGCAAGCTTAGAATAGGAATTCAGGAGAGAGTTTGTCCCATTTATTCATGAGAGTGCAAGGACAGGCAGAGCATTCTGTTCCGGGTTTTTTAATGAGACGCCTTGTGCCCAGTGAACCTAAATTGTAGCGCCTGTGTTCAGTAAGACTGAAGACTGCAAGGAGAGCCCAGGCCATCAATTTCACTTTCATTCTTCGGTGTGTGGTTGTCATCCTTTTGTTTTCGTGCTGTGACTCTGACAAAAACGAAATCCTGACTACCCTGAACGAAGGCGTATTTAAAAGAAATGACAGCTGTTTATCTCTCTGAGTCTAAATGCTGTGTTCTTTCTCCTGTGATCATCAACACCCTCTGTGGTATTTCAAAACCTTTCAAGAGAGTTTAAATGGAATACACAGAGGGACGAATTTTCTAGAGTTTGGCATTTTAGTGCTAAAGTGTGTTTTGCTGCTGACTGTATAAGGCAGAGAAGGTCTGTAGGAATTAAAATCCATTGTACAACTAAAAGAGCCAGACTCATATTTGTTCACTTGAAAACACTTTTTTCTTCTTCTAATGTTTTGGCCATGTTTGTGGTGTAACCTGATTTGCATAATTTCTTTTTTGTGTAGTGGGTGGAAGTTAAATAATTAATTCAAAGACACATTTTATTATATAAAAAGAATATGTTATCAATAAATAAACGTGTATGGGCAGAAGTAATAGGTCATCCGGGTACTTTTGGCGTACTGTTTTTGAATACCCTAGAGTAGGGAAATACCCTAGAGTTCCCTAGAGTAGGGAAATATTCGATTTTGGACATAGCGTTGGTCTTGTTTCCCCGAAATAGCTTCCAGGAGGCATTGCAAATGTGGCCGCTGAGTGAACAGACTTTCCTTGAAAGGGACTCTGGCGAAGCCTGACCGTTTCCTGATGTCTTTGTTCATTACATGGTCCCATCGTGTTAATTACAGGCTGTTTAAGAGAATCGAAATCTCCATGACGTGCAGGACTTGTTTATATTTCACCGACGCTTGCCAGGGCCATGGGCCACAGAGCCAAGGAACAAAATAACAGCATTTGTTTGAAACTTTTGTAATATAATAAAATATTACCCTTTCTGAATAAAGGTATCCATTTCTTAACATTTGAAACATTTGTTTCAGTCTTTTTTATGAATTGTAACCCCACATCAAAAAATATTGACACTTGGCAAGATACAGCATTGCCTTGTTTTTGTAGCATCGTTGAAGCTCTGTGTGCACTACATATGCTGTAGGATACGGCTTTAGAAACATATGCTTCTGGTTTTGAGCTTTTCTCTATGGTTCCCATATGTTTTTGAAAGATCCCCTTATTCACTTCGCAGTGCCGACTTGATGCAGAAAATCCGGTTTAGGAAAAATCTTGAAGTTGGCCCTTTTTACCCTTATCAAACAAGCTCAACACTGTTCCTTTTCCATTGACTGTGAATGTGCCTTTTTCTGTCCTTTTATGGTCTATGATGAGCATGTAATTGTACCGACTTAAACGCTTTTTTTTAAACAGGCTATTGGTGCGTTTACATGAAAATAACCCACGGGAATGGCTCTCTCACATTTGTACATGCCCTTCAGTGCATCCAGCTAGTTTCCTCACGGGATTGTTGGAGAGGAGCACATCGGTTAAACCTCCAGGCTTCAGCAAAGTGCAGTTTACTACATTACATATCTGTTCTGCTCTTTTTGGTCCTCCTCCTGTAATTGGCGAGATGAGGTTGGAGCTGCTTGTGTGTGAGGGAGGCTGTGGAAACACAGGAGGTCTGTCAGCCTGGAGCGGTGGAGTGAAAACAAAAGAAATTGGGGCGGTTTGTGATAGTAGCTCAGCATGAGGCACAGTAGTTATGGATGGAGTTCACAAAACGCTAAGTGCATAGTTTGCGGTTTTGATATATTTTTTTCTCTCCCCTATTTTTTCAATTTCTCGTCTGCTTTACTGAATGAGCCTCCATCCTCTTCTACTCATCTGGAGAGGCTTTATGTAAAATTAGCTTTCTAATTTGAAACAAAAATCCCAGAGAGGGAATAATAACCTCGCTTTTCAAAGTCTGACTTAGATTCCCCAAATCAATTTGAAAAAGCAGGGTGAGAGATTATTTTTTTTCTCCCCACCATAGAGTGTGAAACTTGAATTTGATTCGGAGCAAAATGAAAACAGAGCTGAGTGCTAATCTCAATACATCCACTATTCCAACCCTCTTATTTGGTAATCTGTCTTGGTGAAAGAACAGGGAGGCATTTTCTGTTCAGTATTCTCTACAGTAATGAAATTCCCCTACGGTCCGGTGTTTGGGTTGGACCATTGTGTCACCTTGCAGTGATTACTTAAAGCCTGGGTCTAAAGGTCTTAAACAGCAGATGAGATTTATGACTTGGTCAGATTGGTTCCCATTGTGTTTTGTGGTTTGTCTGGGCTTATTGAGTTTGTTATCAAAACCACCAAACAAACAAATAAATAAATAAAGTATTGTTGATTTATCATTCTCTGGTCATTGTTATATAGTATTAGAATGCAGCTATTCCATTCACTGGAAGAATATCTTCTGCATCCATGTCTCATCTTTTTGTATTATTAGAATCAGATGTAGGAAGTATTATACACAGCAAAGTGAGCAATGGGGGGAAATGTTTGTTTGCCTCAAATACACAAACTCAGTCCTAAAGTACAGAAAAATTTACAGCATTTGCACAAGGATTTTATTTTAAATTAAGCTTCATGGTGGTCCTCTCATTACCATACTGTTTATACGGTTTATCTTGAGGGAAGTATTTTAGACCTGTAGAACCTCAGTGTTAATTATGAAATGTATATTTTTATTAAAATAATTCTTCTTTTTCTGAACTATATTACTTAGCAGGACTCAGGAGAATATTTTATATTGATTATTAATAAAAGTAGCTATTAATAATAACAACAAAAACAAAACAACCTTTGTATAAACTATGACGCATGACCTGTCTTGGCTTATTATTTTTTAAACACTAAAAATGCATTCAGTGTCATTAAAAGTCTCATGTACATGAAATTCAGAAATTATTTATTTTATTAGAATTTACAAATAAGATCAAATAAAATGTTTATTTAACTATAACAGTAACATATTTGCTAATACACAGTTCTAACAAGTTAGCATGTTAAATGTGCACTATACAGATTGAACTATATGCGTCTATTAAAAATAAGATGATTTGAGCCAACCAACCCACAGATTAAATGGGGATCAGTGGATAATATCATTGAGTGCTTTTCTTCCATATAATGCAGCAGGAGGGAGATACTGAACTTGCAGATACCTTATCAGCTTTATTCCTCTTTGTCATTCATTTTGGTGTAATATTTGACATTAAAGATCTGATTCAGCAGCGCTTGAATCTGATGTGGCAGTGTTAAACTCAGAAAGAGACTGATCCTCCTGCTGACAGCAATGTCCATACAGTAGACTGACCTTAGCAGAAGTTAAAAGGCCATTGCATGGATAATACATGTATGCTAATTTGGAGGAGTATAACTAGTTATAATGAATTATACATATTTAGATCAGCAATAAGAATTAAATTGATATAGCATAATTACCACACTCTAACCTGTTCGTCCAGCAAACACTCTGTGTTAATTGTTTATTAGTTGTAAGAAATGTTCATTTCTGGGGTATAGGAAATAACTTTCTTACTGTACAGTATTACTCAGAGCATGTAGACAAAATCTGCATGATTAGACTCCAGTACATGAGCATGAACCACAAACAGCTTTACATGTGAGGCAAACAAGACTTTATTAACTAGACTAAACACTTAGACTAATCTAACATACACATATGTTGAGGAAAGAGAACTGAAGCAGAATACAGGAAAGCAAGAAGTTATCACATTGTTTGAACCAGCTTTTATAAACATTAGGGTGGTCCTTATTTTTGAAGTTTCCAATTGTCATGCTCTTAACCCTTTAAATTGTTCCTTTATATAAGAAAATACAGCATGGCAATTTTTATGGCAGTAACATAATAATTACTGGTAGCTCAATAGCTTTAAACTTTCTGAGATTTTGATGATTTTCGTAAAAACAGATCATTTGAATTGGTATTGTACCTGGCTAGTAATACAATTCCAAATAAATCTCCATACAAGCATCTAATGCACCATATATTCCTAAATATGTATTTTAGATACATATCTCAGTTTACTTACTGTAGAAACTAAATCCAAATTAATCCATCCATGACCCGGTTTAGCAGATTTACCTTTCCTGGTGGAATCAATACATATTTCTATTGATGATCACCTTGGTTATTGTTTGAGTTTAGAGCACATTTTTTGGTTAAAAAAATTACATTACGTTCCTTGAAATTGACCGGGAATTTTGGCCGAATCAAGCAGATTATCAGGAGGCACAGGCAACCATACATACATGCAATGAAAGTAGGCAATGATCACGCCGAGAGAGGAGTGGCTCTGATTCAAGAATACAATGGCTATCTCACACACTCTGAAGAACAATTGCAGTTTCTCCTTCATGTGGTGGAAGATCACCGACGGATCTATCCAGACTGCAAAAAGTCAACACTGGCTGCTGAGCATCAGAAATGAGGGATTGTTGAAAATGTTGTGCTTTTTTTTAGATTGTTGTCATTGTTGTCATGTCAGTGTTGCTCTGATTTCAATAAAATGTAGTTCATTTGCAGCAACTTTTAATATTACTTGCATATCACAATAACGCCACACAGCTTAACACAGGCAATCTTCCACATGATTGAGCTACCTCTAAATATCATTGTTGTCAACATTTTTGCATATTTCTAATTTTGAAGTTAAAAGGAACAGTTTAAGAGGTTAAGACACTAACATTTTGCAATATGCAATACTTGATAAGGACCACCCTAATTAACATGCCATAGAAAAAAAAAAAGAAAATGAAAAAAAAAACATTACAGGTGTGCATTTTGAGACAAAACAATGGCACTGATATATTTTAAGATATGGTGCTTTCAGTTAAAACAGCTCAAACATGCATTTGAGTCTGGGACTATAGGCTTAAGCCTTGTCTTTGAAACTGGGGGTTAATGTATCAAATAATGAGACTAAGTTTGATACTTACATGTCTTGCCAATTTGAATAAAGTTGTCCTAATGCAATTTGTTGAGGCTCTATTTGATCTATGCTGAAGTTGATGCGAGAGAACCAGTTTGGGGATCTTTGCTATACATAAGATGCTATACATGTGATTTTGTTAATCTACACTGTGCAATTCTGAAGCATTCCTTCAAAATAGTTTTAATTAATACATATACACAAAACATCCTTATCTTTCTAATCATGTGCCTTTGCTACTATGGCAACTAGAGGGCTGGTTCTGCATCTGGGTGTTAGCAGCGGTTCAGGGGTGGTTCTACCGAACTCTACCTCATGGTTGGCGTGTTGGGTGAGGGGCATTGTGGATTATTATTATTATTATTAATAATATGTTATTACGACATAAGGGTCAGAAACAAATAAAAAATAATATATATGCATCTGCCAAATGCATAATATATATATATATATATATATATATATATATATATATATATATATAATTTTTTATTTGTTTTTGGCAGGCAGGAAGTAATCACTGTTACAAGGTTAAATTATTAAGCATTCACTAACAAAAGATTTGAAGAGAGTCAGAAAACAGAAGCCTTAGAGATACTTTTTTTCTCTCGTTTTTTCCCCCCCGTCTTTTACTAATATTCTAATCAGCTAAAAGTCTGACTTTGAAACATTTAATGAGTTCTACGACTGCAGTCCCCAAGGGACAAATGAAATGACTTACAGGGAAAGGTTGACATTGTGCTGCAAAGAATTCTGGATAACAACAGACTACGAGATGGATCTGCCATGATAAAAAGCTCCTTACGGTGAAGTTTTTAATTTCCTTTATGTTTTATGTTTGCTTCTCTGGAGCAATTAAGCACTTGGGGACCTCTGGCTGCATGTGAACTCTTTCCTTGTTAGATTCCTAATTAAATTGTGTTTGCAGTATCAGGCACTAGGTATCTGATGTTATTAGAGCTAGAACACTCTAGCACACTTTGCATTCACTGGTAGACTTTTTGTAGCTTTTTGTAGCTTGGTCATTTACCTTAATAATTAATTTGCATAAAGAACGGGCAAACGGGAACCTTTTTTTTTATTTTTTTAGCAGAGCTACTGTTATTGAAATACTTCAAAGGAAGATGGTGTCATTTGATAAATGCATTTATGCATGTCACTAATGAGATTTTGCTTTAATTGGCAACATGTTTTCTGGGTGGAAACAAAAAGAAAGTCTTATAGGAACAACCAGTGATGAAAAATACACTGCACATGAAATATTGTATTATGTGTCAAAGTAATGGGTACATTTAAATGAATAGGAAAGAAATTCACAGAAAAATAACAATACTGTCATTATTTATTCAACCTCACGATGTCCCAAACTTGTGTACCATATGCTTGAGCTCAAACTGTACGTATGGAAAAGTAGTATGGGTTTAGAACGACATAAGGGTCAGCAAATAATGATAGAAGTTTCCTTGGGTGTGCTCAGTATGTTTCTTTATTTTTTTACTTTTACAACTTTCTTTAGTGTTTAATGTTGCGGTTTGAGCATGAAAAACTACACCACAACTATAACGATAACAACACAGACAAATGTTATCCTCGGAATCACTTTCAGAACATTTTTTTCCAGATGATGAAAAATAAAAACATTGACAGCCAATCAGAATCCATCCTGCAGCAGATGACATAACTGCAGCGTGCGCTTAGAATAAGAATGATACTCTCCGCTGTTGTTGACACCAATATAGTTATCGTTTTCTTTAAAGTTATCATTCTTAGTGTCAACTCTCACTCCAAAGATAGTTGCAGGATTCTTTGAATCAGTAAGTTCCTTTTTCTGAACTCCCTGAAATTAAAGTTTTTTTTTTCTGGGAACGTACATGTCACAATATTCCTAATTTAAATAATTTTCTTTTTTAGAGTACGCAATACTCCAAGGCATACGCAAAATCAAGGGGAAAAGGGACTTTTCGTTTGTGTGTTGTCGCCATGTCCATGATACAGCAAAGTTTGTTGTCAAAGTGCTTGAGTATAATTGCCTCCCAGAACTGTCTTACACGACTGTGTTCCCAAACAGCAGGCATCCGCCTCCGAAAGGAAGATAACTTTATTTTGTTTCGTCTGCGCGCTCTGAGGCACAAGCAATTTATTATATACGAAATTATTATATACAGTCGCTTCTCCTACTGCAGCTACTTCCATTTTTCTTAGTGATATTTAGCGCCAGTTTATCAGGATCTTGTGGTCGATTTTGTTCTCTTCGGCTCACTGGTTGGAAACGGTGCTTTATTCGCAAAGATTTTATGCAATATTCCAATTTTGCTCATAAATGAAGTTTGCAACTTTGGATGGAAACATAGCTAATGAAAAATATGTGAAAGATAAGGTGTATTTTGAACATTCAAGCATGAAAACATTTTCTAGTAGACCCCAAAAATAAAATCAAGACTTTGTAAAAGGGTATAACAGGTCCTCTTTAAAAAAATAATAATTCACTTTTCTTTTATGATCTCTTGCAGGATGCTCTTTTTCACTGATTATGGGAATACAGCCAAACTGGAGCGCTGCAATATGGATGGCACAAACAGAACACGACTTGTGGATTATAAGGTTGAGCGGCCGACTGCAGTGGCTTTGGACCTGGTGAAGAAGTTGGTGTACTGGGCAGACGCATATCTGGATTACATTGAGATGGTGGATTACAACGGCAAAAACAGACACACTATCATCCAGGGATATCAAGTGAGTTCTTTTTGATACATTTTTTGACTTTGTGATGTATTTTACACTACAGCCTTATACACAACCGTTCAGAAGTTTGGGATCGGTGAGACTTCTATACTAAGTTTCTAAAGCTCTTCAAGATGACATTTATTTGATCTAAAGTACAGTAAAAACAGTAATAGTGTGAAATGTTATTACAATTTAAAATAAGCATTTTCTATTTTAATAATTAAAAAATGTACTTTATTCCTGTGATGTTAAAGTTTAATTTGCAGCATCATTACTGTCACATGATCCTCCAGAAATCGTTTTAATATATTGATTTGGTGTTAAAGAAACAAACAGTTGTGCTGCTTAATAGTTTTGTGGAAATCATGATCATTTTTTTTTCAGGATTCTTTGATGAATAGAAAGTTCAAAAGAACAGCATTTATTTGAAATGGAAATCTTTAGTAACATTTCAAGTGCCTTAACTGTCACTTTATCAATTTATTGTGTCTTTGCTGAATAGAAGTACCCCCCCCAAATACATAAATCGTGCTGACCCCAAACATATGTATGTGAAATTAAAATTGCAATTGAAAATAACATTTTAACAAATGCTGTTTGAATTGATAACGTATTATTTTCTCAGACAGTTGTTCACAGATTGATTTCAGGTATTAATTGGTTATTTATACCCAGCAGCTACTGTATCTGTGTGGCTTGATCTGCGTTTTAATTTCTCACGCTAGTTTCAGCATTAATTAGTCTAAATGAACACATGGGCTACAGAAGCAGATTCACCATTTGAATATTTTAGCTGAAGTGCACTTATGAGGATGGTAATTATGGATCATTATTATTCAAAAGTAGACCTCAGCTAAACAACCCAAAGATCTTCTCGCTGTCGTAAGTGCAGAAGGCCAGAGCAGCAGATTATTGTATGCAGACAGGTGTGGGTGCATTTGGTTTAATGGTGCTCTTAAATGTGAGCCACGATGTATTGGTGAGGGGTTGCTAACACCTTTCATTTCAATCGCAAATGAAGGTGAGATTTTGCAGGGCCTGGAAACTGTATCTTCTCTTTTTAATGTCATTGATTTTTTTTTAAGGGGTTCCTTTATTACAGTATGTGATGATACCTTTTTAGTTACGTGCCCTTCCTAGCAAACCCTTATTTTTATTTAAAGCATGGTTTGTTCATAGGTTACTCACACTCCACTGCTCTCAACTGTATTCGATGATATACTGTACATTGTGTTCAACTGCAAAACATTAAACATAAAGTGGCCCCCAAAGTGTTTGGACACTTAAACCACACATTGATTATATAACAATATCAAACCAAATGCCTTTTTTTTTTTTTTTTTTTTAAAGAAAGACAGCTCTAGCATTCTTTTTTTTATCAAAATGTTGCTTAAAATAGTTTTACATTTAAATTAAAATAGGTAGCCTGTTTTCACCTCTCAGTTGAACAAATAAAACAGTTTATTTGTGACTTTTCTTATTTCTGTTAATTGCCATTTTATTTTCAGTTGCAATTTTGATTTCACGTAAGTTTAGAAGTTTTTTTTGGAAGAAATGTAATACTTCTATTCAGCAAGGATACGTTTGATGTCTATTTCAAATAAATGCCCTTCTTTTAAACTTTCTATTCATCAAATGATTGAAATTGAAAATATTTAAATTTGAATAATATTTTATTCTGTTTTTGCTGTATATTTGATCAAATAAATGCAGCCTTGGTTAGCATAAGAGATTTCTTTCATCGTACCGACCCCAAACTTTTGAATGGTTGACTTGATTTTTCATAGTTGTAACTTTTCTTAATCATGACTCAGTCTCAAGGTCAAATACAATGTGACTTATGTTAAAATGTTTCTATATATTTCACAATGTAAATTTTCTGTATTGATTTATTTATTGATTGACTGTGAAAATGCGGCTTTTATATAATATTATTATGAAATGTAAAAAAAAATCATATTTAATGTGATGGACATCTGCGAGAATTGACTTCAAACATCATTAAGTGTCCAATTTAAATAGGAATAGCATTATGAGTGACACTATTTTTCCAGAAGGCTTACCTTCTGCTGTAAAGGAACGTGAGGATGAATGATCTCCCTGTAGGTTTAGGTGAAGCACAATGCACGTTTTAATGTGCATGTATTTGTGGGCAGAGTTCAGTGGTCCCTGTCTGCTCCTGTCACATAGACGTCGCTTGCAGAGGTAGCATGTAGGCTAGAATCACTGCACAGAATCAGGCTGTCCCCAGAGAAACACATGCACTCTGTTTGACCCTGCCTGAACTGCCTGAATGCATATCAACACGATTCAGTTCACCTTAAGCTTATCTGAAAATCTACACCCTTTATTCAGTAATAAAGATTGTGGTTGTTGCCAGGTCAAATTAAGTCTAATAACAGCTTTAGCTAGAGGCTAATTTGATTGTTGAATCAAAGGGAAATATCAAGGACTGTGTCTGTGCTGTTCTGCTTTTCGTTGAGCTTACAAGGTAATATTTACCTACCTAAGTAACTTCTCAGTGCTCTAATCGACCTGAAATAGTCAATGCTCCTTTTTCTAGGTGGCACACCTGCATGGATTAGCTGTCTTTGAGGACTACTTGTTTGCAACTCGCTCTGATCCTTCCAGTGGAGCGGTGGTAGACATCTTACGGATAAATCGCTTTAATGTCACAGACCCGGAGACGCTAACCAGCATAGGAAATGCAAAAACGATACGGGTTTACCACAAGCTCAGTCAACCAAAAGGTAAAGTATGAGTTATGCTGGTTTCAGTTGCTTGCCTTTCGGCATGCTGTTGCTATTCCGCATCAAACACATCACTCCTTGGTTTTTGTTTTTGTTTTTGTTTCTAATTGGGAACATATAAAATTGTATTAATATTTTTTTATTATTTAATTTTTGCAATGTTGAAAACATATTCCAATATTTATAATATTTTTATTTTAGTAAATGATTAACAATGTATTGTATTTTTAAGACAATAGTATATTCTTCTACATTATATGTAAGATGGTTATGGCTAATTGCGTATGTGACACCAGTGTCCTCTCCTCAGTCAAGGGCCATGCGTGTGAAGTTGACCCTTATGGTAAGCCTGGAGGATGCTCGCACATCTGCCTTCTCAGCGGGAGCTACAAATCCCGGAGCTGCCGCTGTCGTACCGGATTTAGCCTGGGAAGTGATGGGCAGTCCTGCAAAAGTCAGTCCGCCATAGCTCACAGCCTTTCGTTTGTTCATATTTGCTGTTCTAAAGTGTTTTTATGAAATAATAAGATTAATAATAATAATTAGGGCTGTTAGTTGGACGTTTAAGCCTGATATATAATATAATTGTATGAATTTTTTAAATTTTTAAATTTTTATTTTTAAATGCAACTGTTTTTAAACTAAATCTAAAAAAGGTTTATGATTGAAGCTCTGTAGTTTTTAATTGTGGGTTGCAAAACATATACTACATTGATTATTGAGAGGTTTACAAATAAACTTAAATTAAAATTTAAGCCCAATGTATCATATTTGATACTCACGTTTTAATATGATTTTTCTAAAAAATATATATATGGATAATCAAGAAAACCTATGTTGTTCATCTTGAGTGTTCATCTTCAAATATATCTAACAATATTCAATTTATTCTTACGTTTCTCCTTATCATGTAATTATTTTTTATTTTTTTATTTTTTATTTTGACAGCCCAAATAAAATATGTTTTCGCTCTTTGCCAACAAAGTGAAAAAAAATAAAAATAAATCCTCAATGATTTTATGACCCCTAATGTCACGTCATCCCAGTGGAATTGGTGATGGATTATCTGTTTGTTTTATTTGATTCTCGTCAGCTGGAAATTGAAATGTGTGTTGTTACACTATTAAGTGGGAAGATTGAGTGGATCTTCATTTGCGCCAGTCTTGGCACTGACTTGGATTGACAGAGATGGAGATGGAGATGAACTTTTAAGAAGATTGGCCCACATGGTTGTGATGGTATTTTATTGACTGCCTATAGAATGATTCATTACTGCCATTACTGCCATTTCCACTCTGTTCCCCCACACGCAGATCCTCCTGATCAATGGACGTTTTACTTAGTTGACAATGAAAGCTATGGGTCAATTAATGACGGTCCTGAGTTAAGCATAAAGTGACTGCAATAATGAACCAAGCTTTGCGTTTTGAGACGTTTCTGATTTACACCTGCACCCAGATGTTCTACTTCCTCCCTCTTTCCATCAGATGAGAAGCTATGCTAAATGGCCATGGTTGCCTTCATCCAATAGTCCTTGTGTTGTTTGATATATAGGTCTCAAAGCGCCTAATTGTCTTTAAGGTAGAGGAGCTCTTCCACTCAGAATGATAAATGGAAGTGATACTTATGTGATCTCATCCACACTGGTTTGGTCCATTGAGGAAGGCGGTGGATGTCCCTGTCTTTACCCAGAATCCTCTTCCTTTCCCATCGGCCTAACTCATTACAGACAGACTGGGCCGCCCTTTGTGTTATGCCCACTGTGACTAGAGGTTAATTTATTTAAGCTTGTTACTAGCCCCGTGGATAACCTCAGCTTCTGTCGTGCGCCTTTGTGAATCTGACAACAGGAGATTTATTGTTTAAACAGAGTCCCAATGAACAAAAATATCAATGCTGGAGCTTGTCAAATGAATCCTCTCAATCAAGATAATTTTTGCCTGGGGATGTTAAGTGGGGCTGATTGCTCCATTCATTTCTGTAAATGAACGCGTCTGCCTGTGCTAGTTTTGGGATTTGTAGATCTTCACCCAACTGATGTTTTATTTTGGCTCAAACTTAACAATTATACGTTGTTACAGTCTCACGTTTGGAATAATTACGATTTTTTAATGTTTTCTCTTTTCCAATGTTTCTCTTCTTGAAAATGCAGTAAAAACCACAATATTGTGAAATATTATTACAATTTCTATTTTATAACATACTTTATTCCTGTGATAGCAAAGCTGAATTTTCAGCAGCAATTACTCCAGCCTTCAGACACTGATACAGAAAAAAAAAAAAACTTTAAAAGATCTAACTGGAGATTTCAAGCAATTTTTTACAGTAAAATACTGTTAAATGTACAGTTTTAAGAAGTAAAAAAGGCAAATTAAATTATAATTTAGAGTGAAAACTGTTAACTGACTTTCCATAAATTACAATTGTATACTGTAAAATGTACAGGTTGCTCTGTAAATATATTAACATTTTTACTGTATTTTTTTATATTTTTTTTTATGATTATTCTGGCAACCACGTCAAATGAATGCTGTTCTTTTGAACTTTCATGGTTGAAGAATGTATCATGGTTTCCAAAACATTTTAAACAGCAAAAACTGCTTTCAACGTCGATAATAATAAGAACCATTATTAATATTTGAGTTTTGAGTACCAATAACAATTTGTAATAACTGAGCAAATCATCATTTTAGAATGATTTCTGAAGGATCATGTGACAAAAGCATTGAAAAAAATCTGAAATATTCCCGTCTTTTGACCGGTACTGTACTGTATATGACATAAAAGGACTTTGGGTTACACTTTCTATCTGTGTCTTTGCAGAGCCCAAAAATGATCTTTTCCTCTTCTATGGAAAGGGACGACCTGGGATAATTCGTGGTCTGGACATGAATGTGAAGTCGAGCAATGAACACATTGTTCCTATCGAGGACTTAGTGAATCCAAGAGCTTTAGACTATCATG
Organism: Leuciscus leuciscus; assembly: GCF_965113295.1. Taxonomy (NCBI): domain Eukaryota; kingdom Metazoa; phylum Chordata; class Actinopteri; order Cypriniformes; family Leuciscidae; genus Leuciscus; species Leuciscus leuciscus. The sequence goes on from NC_138731.1 coordinate 34,471,187, forward strand.
CTGAAACCGGAAACATTTACTTTGCTGATACTACAAGTTTTTTGATAGGACGGCAGAAAGTTGATGGGAGCAGTCGGGAAACAATTCTCAAAGATGGTAATTATTGTAATAATTTTGCACTTTTTACCTTTTTAAACCTGTTTACACCTGGAATTATTTGAATTGAAATTATGTAATGAACGAATCATTTAAAGAATTGTGTGTACTTTTACAGATCTTGATAATGTGGAGGGTATTTCAGTGGATTGGATTGGGAATAACCTGTACTGGACCAACGATGGCTACAGAAAAACCATCAGCGTGGCCAGGCTAGAACAGGCATCCGAAACCAGGAAGACTCTTTTGGAGGGAGACATGTCTCACCCTAGAGCCATAGTGGTGGATCCTCTCAATAGGTACAGAGCCATAACACTCAATCATAAACCCAAATATGGATTATGTATCATACAGTGATTTGAAATGTTTATCAACATTCATACACAGTGACTTATGATTTGGATAGAAACATTTGTTAAGTGACCGTTTATGTTGAAATCTTTCATTTTATGTAACTAGCACAAAAAAAGAAGAAGAAGAAATTAATACTTTTATTAACAAGGAAACATTAAATTGTGATAAAGTGACAATAAAGTGACAGTAAATGTTTTACATTATTAAGAAATATATTTTTTTCAAATAGCTATTTATATTTGTGATCAAATAAATGCAATCTATTTATGATCAAATAAATGCAACCCTGAGCATCTGAGATTTTCAAAAGACTTAAAACATCTTACTGGCCCCAAATTTTGAATAGTGTACAATTAAAACACTGAAAATTTGAACATTAACAAGACACTAAGAACTAAAGCTAAAAATAATGAAATCTCGAAACCAGCCAATTAGTATCCAATAAAGACTAATACTGATGAATAAAAAGAAGTAAAATGTACTTAACTGATATTGTGCCAAAATATCAGGCTAAAAAATCTGCTTGAAATCTGCTTGGAAATTATTAAATACATGAATAATACTTCCCTAGTGAAAAAAAAAAAACCTATGGCAAAATGTATTTAAAATATATTTATTTCATACTAAGTATACTACAAACTCATTAACATATTTACTGACATATCCGCTTGAGACTTACTGATATGAATATTATAGTTAAACTTTATTTGGAGCACTTCTTTAATGCATGATGCACATTTCTTTATATTAAACCTAAAATGTATTTAAATGCAATAGTTCCACTTTAGCACAATCAAATATACTTAAGTATATCTTTAGTTGGAGCTCAGCACTATTTCCAGATAGTGTATTAAGTACAACATTAGTGGTTCCAATTTTGCAGAATTTAAGTATATACATTTACCAAAAGTACAATTGCAAGGTATTTATATTAAGTACATAAATATGTAAATGTATTTGTAGTATATTTAGTATAAAATAAATGTTTTTCAAATACATTTTAGTATATTTATTTTTCACTAGGGTCCTTTAAATCAACATCTGCAATCTGTGATGAAATACTGATCTCTACTTACTTCCCACCTGCCCTGAAGGAACAGTCCTCATTCCAGTTTATTTACTAACATTTGTTTACACTGCATGGCTTCAGAGGCGAATGCAATTGTACATAGTGTAGTGAAGCATGTAGGCGCCCATCCACGCGTTCCTCCATCTGAACTGGTGTGTGTGTGTGTGTGTATGCATGTGCGCGCATTTGTACCAGTAAGCTGACATGGCACGGTCAGTAAAAAGGGTGAGTTTGATGGCCCAGAGCCAATCTCATTATCACCCTCCCTGGGTGTGAGAGTAACTCATGAATCCTGAAGAGGTGCAGCCAGCCAAGGCTGAAGAAGTGAGATACTGCAATGAGGAAACAACCACTCTCGGCCCTCTCAGATTCAATCACGCAACCTGATCATTCTCTTTTTTATCTGATTAAAAAGTACTTAAGTACTGGAATACTGATTTGTCATCAGATCTTTTGGACCAAACCACGTTGTATCTTAAGAGTACTTTGAGTACTTTTAATTAATTTATTTTTTAAATCTCTGTAAATAAACGTCTTATTTAAAAGTGTGCACTTATCATTAAGTAATTAATATATGTTGGAATAGATTTTTGCCATCTCTAGTGAACCCAAGAGGTGTTGATTACTGATTCATTTGAAGAGAGGGAAAGCAAATGCAGAATAGTTTCATTATTTCCAGACACAATGGGTTCATTAGCTCAGAGCCATAATTATATTCATTGCTCAGACCTCACGCTTGTGCAATTTATGCGACTCTCTCTCACATTTAATGAAGCTAATGTATCTTGAATGGCAGTGCTAACAATAAAATAAGAAATGGGCAATGACTGACAGGAAGCTAGAAACTGTTCCTTTGTGAGTTTGTCAACAGATACTCACAAATAGCGCACGTTCGCACAAGTAAAAACGGCAACTTATCTCCCAGTCACCACTGCGTGTCATTCCCGATGGGATAACTTCAGTGGTGTGGAAGCGATTCAAATCTGCATTAAAAGCATCGTCTGCTGAACTGCCAGCTCAGAGGATGTCACACAGACTGCATGACTGCATCGAGAGTGGAAAGCTTTCTGGAGCTGGGGCTCAGACAGGAAATGAGAAGCGCCTCTTCTAAGGTGCCATTGATGTGTCCTGTTTTGACAGGCAGTAAAAAAAGACGATGGTGGATGATGGAAATTTAGAGATGTAAATTTTTGACCTCTCCAACAGGGCATCAGAGGATAGATCACATGAACTTTGAACGCTGGCCAGAAAAGAATGATTCATGTACAGTACAGTACAGTACAGTACATCATACTTCAAAGCAAATATATTTTTTGGGGTGTTTTTTGAGTGTGGTGAGTGAGTTATCAAAGTTAAGAGATAACAGAGTGAGACTTATCAAATCCTTTGTCTTTATCCTTTGATGTTTTAACAATTTAATATTATTACATTACAACATGATTAGAATATGTATGTATAATTATATAAAAAAGAAAACATTATGATTATTTTGTATCATTTCATTTCAGTCGAATATGCATTCTTCATTGTAAATGTAAAATTTGGTTTTGTGTTTACACAAAATGCATTACTTAAATATCTTTATTATGACTGAACATAATCAAAATGCTTTCTTTTTAAATCTGTTTAGCCTTTATTTTAATAATCTCTTGTAAAATTTGAGATTGAAAAAATGAGATTTCTTTCAAAAACATTAAATAAACTTTTTGAGAGCAGAGTGAACAGATTATAAGTTAATAGATAACAGAGTGAGATAACATCACATTTGAGACTTTGATATTTACAAAATTAAGATTTATTTAATTATAAAAATATTAGAATAATTTAATAGTATATAATTATTTCAAAATATGATTACGTAATTTATTAATTTCAAAATATGATTACACTATTTATTAATGTAATATCTATTAATTTAATATGCATTCTTTGACTTACATGTAACATTTGGTTTAAAGATATTTTTGGTAAAATATTTGGTAACACTTTAGTTTAGGATCCAATCCTCACTATTAACTAGTTGCTTATTAGCATGAGTATTAGGATATTGGCTGTTTATTACTTATAAAGCGCACGGTAATGCCTTTTTCTGCATGACCATATTCTACATCCCTTATGCCTACCCAATACCTAACTACTAATGGTATACTAACCTTACTAACTATTAATAAGCAGCAATTATGAGTTAATGAAGCAAAAGGCGTAGTTATAAGTTGGGTAATAGTGATAATTGGACCCTAAACTAAAGTGTGACCAATTGTTTTACTTAAATGTCTTAATTATGACTGAATGGAATCAAAACTTTCTTTTTAACCCATTTAGTTTTTATTAGTACAATTTTGACTGTGTTTTGACCCACCTGAATGGGCTTATTTATAGTAATGGGGTTAGGGCCCATCATTAGGGCTTGGCCATCTATCAGGTGAGCAGGTGGCATGTTGATCTTTGTCTGCTCTGCTGGATGGGCTTCCCCCTGAAATAACAGCCACCTGTCCTGATTTCTTTATCTCTCACCCCCATACAGTATACATATCTTCGTTGATGCCACAAGCAGCCTATGATAACATGATAAGAACGAACTTGCCCACCTCAGTAACTCTTTTCTATCTTTTAGTATCTTAGGTTCTGTCATTTGGACTTTCACGATTTACGTCTCTGTCTCTCAATTTTTTATCTATATATATTTTTTTTTTATCTATGCTCACTTCATTGCTGTCCTATATTCCCAGGAGCAGACTTTCTAAACTGTGGTATTTTTAGCAGGTCAAAACTGATTTTGTAAACTCTTACCAGTTCATAGTGCATAAAGCACAGTTTAATGGAGTTCTTATAGTCCTAGCTTGATGCTCCAGTTTAAAGGATTAATGAAGCCTTCAGTGTCTCATCTATTTCTCTGTCTCTCGCTCTCGCATTTCCTCACCTATATATATATATATATATATATATATATATATATAAATATATATATATATATATATATTTTTTTTTTTTTTTCTATCCTGGTGTTATGCCTGTTGCTATTCTATGTCTGTATTATTGTTTATTTATTTATTATTTATGGACAGCAAAGTGGCAGTAAAGATTTTCACATTGTTTCTCTCTCTCTCTCTCTCTCTCTCTCTCTCTCTCTCTCTCTCTCTCTCTCTCTCTCTCTCTCTCTCTCTCTCTCTCTCTCTCTCTCTCTCTCTCTCGGAGTGCATGCTGGGAGTGAACGAGGCGTGGTGAGGGTGAGTGCGTGTTGTGGCCGTGTGCTAAAAAACTTTTCTATCTTCTATCTTTTTTTGTGGATGTTTGTTTTTATTTGTTGAACTTGTTCGTGCAATTAAAATTTAAAGGTGTTTGCGTCTGCAACCAGCGTTGTGCCGGGAGGCATGACGAACCAAAACACAATGAGTTTTAAAGGCTTAACCCGCCGCCATGGAGTGAAGGTGGAGTCTAGAATTAATGTGGAGCAGTGTTGTTTCATGAGTTCACATCTACATATAATTATTACGGTAAAGGTTATGCGTATTTGGCGTGCTGTCTGGGTGGAGGGCTCCGAGCTCGGAATTTCTGCCCGAACCCAGAGTACTCCCCCCGTTGGTAAGAGTAGATGGAACTAGAAGTGAGGAGATGGAACTAAAAGTGAGGAGATGGAACTAGAAGTGAGGAGATGGAACTAAAAGTGAGGAGATAGGGTGGAGGTGGGATGCTGATAAACTGTCAAGGAACAGAGGTGTGTTCTGTTGTTATTTATCTTGTCCTGAGTTGATTACTGATTGATCTCCACTTATGCTAATTGGGTTAATTACCGAACCTTGTTAATAAAACATCATTTAGCGGTGGGAGAGATTGTGGGACATGATCATATTGTCTCGGCATCGCGAATGAACAGTGCAATTGTTGTTTTTTTGTGCAACAGTTGAAAAGGCAAATGGTGTTGTCCAAAGCGGCGTTGTGTTGAATGGTTCACTCGTGACTGTTTTACGTTTGAGTACCCCGTCAAAAAAGGTCATACTGTCCAACGTACCTCCGTTTATCAAAGATGAAATACTGGTGCAAGAGTTATCTCGGTATGGAAAACTGTTTTCCCCTATGAAGAAAATCCCCCTCGGGTGCAAGTCACCTTTAGTGAAGCATCTAGTCTCATTCAGAAGACAAGTTTTCATGGTTCTGAAAAATGGAATTGATGAGATCGATCTGGTTTATAAGTTCAAAATTGATGGGTTCGATTACACAGTGTTTGCAACATCTGACACTACAATTAAATGTTTTAGTTGTGGTAGAATCGGACATCTAGTTCGTGATTGTCCTAGTAAAAAGGACAGTGCAGGTGCGAGCACAAGCACGGGACTGGGGTTTTCTGTTCTTCCTCCGGTTGAGATCGCGAGTGACACCGAGACTGCCGGTATGACTGTGGTGGAAGCCGGTGAGATTGAGCCCGGGCCGATCACAGTTGTGGCTGTCGAGAATAACCCTGATACACTTAAGATTGTTACCGAGCCTAGTAAAAGTGATACTCCCTCAATGTCTGATGAGCAGGCTGAACATTTTGAAAACTTTTGTGTAACAGAGGCTGATGAAATTGATGTGGAAGACGATGTTGATTTTGAAAAGGAAGATAAATCTGTTCTCAAGATCCCAGTTAAAAGAAAGAAAAGAAAGAAAAAAAAGCTGTGGAAAAGCTTTTAAACAAGTAAAGAAAGATGAGGTTGGTAATGAGAATGTGGGTTCAGACAGTGATAGGGATTCCTCTGATTCAAACGTGTCTCAGGGTTCAAATCTGTCCATAAGTTCTCAAAGTGAAAACTTGATGACATTAGTAAATTTCTGCAAGAAACAAAGGGATTGAAAGGAGTGCAAGTTGATTTTTTTCCCCTGATGGTAAACAATTAATCAATTATGTAAGATGAGCCTTTCAAGATGTGGAGATTTACCGTCTTAGAAAACTTGTGAACAAACTTTTTTTTTTTAATTACAAAAATTCTAAAGATGATGAGGCTGGCAACTTATAAAAATCTGCCAAATGTTTTTTTTTTTTTTTTTTTTTGGCAGCTCTTCTCTTTTCTTTTTTTTTTGTTCTGGTCTCTAAAACAAAAATGACAAATTTTAAAATCGGATCTTTAAACTTAAATGGTGCCAGAGATGGTCTTAAAAGAATAATGTTATTTGAGTTTATTAGACAAAAGAAAACAGATATTCTGTTTTTACAAGAAACACACAGTGATTTTAAAAATGAGACGGACTGGAGAAGAGAATGGGACGGACAGATTGTCCTGAGTCACAAATCCTCTATTAGTGGAGGTGTTGCTGTTTTGTTTTCAATTTTTTTTTTTGACCTCTGTCTTGTGAAGTTGAGGAAGTAATAAGTGGTCATTTTTTAAAGGTAAAAGTGAAATTTGAGAAAATCACTATGGTGCTTTTGAATTTATATGCACCTACAAAGGGATTTGAAAAAGTTATTTTCTTTGATAAGGTGGACACTGTTTTGAAAGATTTAAATCCAGAAGATATGTTATTTTTAGGTGGAGATTTTAATTGGACCATAGGAATCATATAGAACCACACGCTGCTTCTCAGAAAACACTTATACAACTAATTGAAACTCATGATTTATGTGATATATGGAGAAATATGAATCAAGATGTTAGACAGTACACTTGGGCTCATAGTACTGAACATACTGTCTCCTTGGCACGACTTGACAGAATTTATAGTGTAAACATCAACATAATCTTTTTAAATTTTGTAAAATTATTCCAGTGGGGTTTTCTGATCACAGTTTAGTTCTGTGCAGTGTTTCAATGAAGTGTGTGAAGTATAAGAGTGCATACTGGATCTTTAATACTTCATTGTTAAATTATACAAACTTTATGGATAATTTAAAAAGAAATTGGGAAACTTTTACGCAGCAAAAACATTGTTATGCTTCTTTACTGCAATGGTGGGACTGCAGAAAAGTTCTTATTAAGGATTTTTGTCAAAAGTACACTGTGAATGTTACTCGAGACATAGCCCTATCAATGAAGACTTTAGAAACGGAAATTATTGTTTTGCAGGATTTATTAGCATCTAAAAAAAAATAGAAAATACATTGATGGTTTAAAGAAAAATTCTGGTAGAGCTGTTGGGAGTTAAAGCACAGGGAGCTTTAGTCCGTTCACGGTTTCAAACTGTGACACAAATGGACACTCCCTCAAAAAAACATTTTTATTTAGAAATGAAAAAAGGTCAAAGTAAAATGATTCATACTTTACGCTCAGCTACAGGACAAAAGAACTAACGGAGCCTGCTGACATACGTAGCTGTGCTGTAGAGTTGTTTTTTCAGACCTTTATAAATCTGAACTGAGGGACTGGGGAGCAGATGCTGAGAGTTTCCTTGAAGGACTGGCAAAGGTGGATGAAGAGTCCAACAATGAACTACAACAGACTTTGTCATTACAAGAGCTTTATGCTGCCATGATGCGCATGGAAAATGGTAAATCTCCAGGAATTGACGGGCTACCTGTTGAGTTTTACAAGGCTCTATGGCCCGCCATAGGAGAAGATCTGCTGACAGTTCTTAACGACAGTCTGAAAAGAGGGCTATTGCCACTAAGCTGCAGAAGAGCAGTCATCACACTGTTACCTAAAAAAGGTGATCTTCAGTGTGTCAGAAATTGGCGCCCTGTTTCACTCTTATGTTCAGAATACAAAATTTTATCTAAAAGTTTGGCTACAAGACTTAGTAAAATTTTAAACAAATTGATACATTCAGACCAGTCTTATTGTATTCCCAACAGGTCTATTTTTGATAATATTGCTTTAATTAGAGATGTTTTGGATGCTTCTGAACTCCTGGGAATTAACTCTGGTCTAATTTCTACTGATCAAGAGAAAGCCTTCGACAGAGTTGAAATTTTTTTTATGGAACACTTTAGAGGCTTTTGGTTTTAGCCATTCTTTTATATCCATGATTAAGGCTGTGTATTGTAACATTGAGAGTGTTCTTAAGATTAATGGTGGTTTGTGTGCTCCGTTTAAAGTTGAGAGGGGAGTTAGGCAGGGATGTGCCATGTCTGGTATGTTGTATTCCCTTGCCATCGAACCTTTACTTCAAAAGTTACGAGCTCATTTAAAAGGTCTGATTTAATTCTTTACATCTTTCCGCCTATGCTGAGGATGTTATTGTTTTTGTAAATGGAAAGGATAATGTTATTAAGTTAGAAAAAATAGTTAATGATTTTGAATGTGTTTCCTCTGCCAAAGTCAATTGGAGGAAAAGTGAAGCTCTACTAGTGGGAAATTGGAGTGCAGATCTTCCTGCTTTACCTGGAGGATTGATTTGGAAAAGAGGAGGTTTAAAATACCTTTGTGTCTATCTAGGAAATGAAAATTTCATTAGGAAAAATTGGGAAGGTCTAATTGAGAAAATAAAAGGTTGATTGAAAAAATGGAAATGCTTGCTCCCTCAGCAATATCTTATAGAGGACGTATTCTTATAATTAATAATCTTGTGGCATCTTCATTATGGTATAAACGTGCTTGTGTGGACCCTCCAAATGGACTCCTTGTAAATATTCAAAGAGAACTGGTGAACTTTTTTTGGGACAAGTATCATTGGACTCCTCAAAGCATTCTGTTTTTGCCCAAAGAAGAAGGAGGTCAAGGTCTGGTTAATCTCGCAAGCAGAAGAGCCACTTTCCGTCTCCAATATGTACAGAAACTTTTAATGGGACTTTATTCTCTTGTGTGGAGACCACTGGCTTTAAGCATCTTGAGAAGAGTGGGCTATATGGAAGTAGATTTAACATTATGTTTAATGGATCATAAAATATAGAATTTCACTGGAATTCCTCCTTTTTATCAAAACTGGTTTAAAGTGTGGGGTCTCTTTAAACAGCGGTGGATGGAACCAGCAACTTCTCTTTATTGGTTGTTGGAAGAACCAGTTGTATTTGGAGCTAGATTTGATGCTTCAGGAGAAGATTTTCCTGGTCTAACAGATATACTTTGTTATAAAAAAGCTTTTTAAGCTAAAAAAACTTCATAAATGAATCAGGATATAATTTACTGAGAGCTGAAAAAGTTGCTATCCTTTTAGGAGTTAGATCAATACGTTTTGCAAAGAAGTTTCTTAACAAACCAACTAAAATTGTAACTGTTGAAGAGAAGACACTTTTAGAAGAGTTTGGTGCAGGCACTAATCCCTGATAGTAATGATCTTTTTCCAGATCTTGAAATTTGCCCTGTAATAGAGGAGTCTTGTCTTAACAGCCCCTTGTTAAAAAGTGGAATTAATGAGTATATTGATTTTTGTACAGTTGAAGGGAAAATATACAGTATCCAGATACAGTATGGAGAGAGAAATTAGGAATCAACTCTGAAACTAAACCTGTTTGGCGAGCATTTTACAAACCACCATTTAAAAAAAAAAACTTGGTGTTTTACATGGAGCTATTGCTGTAAATGCCTTTGTGTCTATTTTAAACCCCAGTGTAAGTGATGCATGTCCTTTTTGTTTCAAACGAGAGACGATTTTTCATTGTTTTATGGAATGTAATCGACTTAACCCTCTTTTTGATTTAAGTGTTGTTGTTTTTTTATTCTTTTAATATTTGTTTTTCAAAGCAAAAATATATTTTACAGTTCAAAACAAAAGTTCAAATGTCATGTCATTAATTGTATTGTTGGACAAGCAAAATATGCTGTCTATATCACTAGGAGAAATAAGATAGAAGAGAAGCCAGGACAAGATGTTGTATTAGTTTTTAAAAATATGGTAAAATCAAGAATTCTTTTTCATAAATTGATGAACACGAAAAAAGCTTTCGAAATGCAATGGTGTTGCAACTATGCTCTGTGTTCAGTTGATGATGAAGCAATTGTTTTTGAATAATTTTATTTTATCTTTATTTTTTATGTGTGTGTAAATTTGTATAAATGTTAACAAATATTTTAATAAATTGATTGTAAAAAAAAAAATCTCTCTCTCTCTCTCTCTCTCTCTCTCTCTCTCTCTCTCTCTCTCTCTCTCTCTCTCTCTCTCTCTCTCTATATATATACATATACTGTATACATATGTACTATACTGTATATATATATATATATATATATATATATATATATATATATACTGTATATATAAAACAAAATGTATCATAGTTTCCAGAACTTTCCACAAAAATATAGTTCTTGAGCAGTAAATCATAATTTTTGAATTTACAAAATCCTCATCGAAAATTAATAGAAAATATACTGGTCTTATTACATTTAAATTGACCTAAAAATTCTATTCTATTATAAATATTACATATAACATTTTGTGAAGGTTAAAGACCTTTCACTGACCATTAGTTGGGAAAAAGGGGGGGGGAAACTATTTTTTAAGAGCCTCAGGCCCTTTTTTTGTACTCTACTCGTTGAAAATGCCATGTAATCTTTGCTCATTTCGGTTAGACCCTGCATGTGATTACATTCAGAACAGTGCAGAACAGACTCGGAGCATGCTGTTTGCCTTCTGAATAATTCATGGGGTCACGTAGCCAACACACTGGGACAGAGAGCGCTTGATTCGCCCTTTATCCAATTCTGTTTTATGTGGTGCACATGAAGCAAGACTTCTATCATTGATGAGACAGAAAAGCTTGCGTTGACCGCTGAGTAGTACTCAGAGGCAGCAAATCCCTTGAGCACACTTACTAGGGAAAGGATCATGTCGAAACGTTGACCCAATCACTTTTCAAATATCACTAACCCATTGAGAGTAACAGTTCGTGTCGGCACAGAACCTTTCAGTACATCCACAACTAACAAAAGAAAATGAAAATGAGAGGACCAACCAGAGGAATGTCTTGATATGGATGGTGGCCTTGTTTTCTAGACATTTTAAGAGACTCTCTATGTTTGTCCTTGGTGTCAATTTATCTTGTTGGTTAACAGATTTATCTCCAGATCAAAATGATTTCCCTTTGGTGTGAGACGCTGACTTTTCCTAAGCATATTTTGTTTATGTTCAGTGTACATTTTTTTGACTTGGAGGGAATTTGTTTCAATCTGCTTCAGCTGTGCAATTCCTGTCGTGGCTAGTAAGTTGTGATTGATATTCATGTCTGATTCAAACGTAACAACAAGAGCTTTTTTTCATGGATTACACTGACTGTGTTTTGGTTTTGGTTGCAGTTGGATGTACTGGACGGATTGGGAAGAGGATGAGGTGAACGACAGCATCGGGAGAATAGAGAAAGCCTGGATGGATGGGTCCAACAGGAAAATATTTGTCACATCTAACATGCTGTGGCCCAATGGACTCACTCTGGACCATGGAACCAGTACCATGTACTGGTGTGATGCCTATTATGATCACATTGAGAGAATCTTCCTCAATGGCACTGGGAGAATGGTGAGTGAAATGTTGCTTTTTCATAGCTTCGGAATCTTAATGAATTTCTTAGTTATTTTCTCCAGACTTTTCAGATGTTTCTTGTAAAATGTCTTGCAATTTAAATATTAAATGTGACAATTGTTAACCAATTAGGCAGGGCTTCCTAAAGCCTGGAAGAGGATTAGCATTTAGCTCAGGTTCCCTTATAATTTAATTGAAAAGTCTTTCATAAAACATAACAATCCAATGCATTTGTGAATTTATGTAAATTTATAAAAAAAGCTTTTATTTAGTCATGGCTTTGGCAATTAAAATCAGTTGCCAAAACCTTTTTCCTGTTTTGGAAACAAAGTCTTTCCTGTTTTGTTCTGCAAAATACTATATTGTCCACAGTCATACCACAAATGTGAATTTTGTTTCTAATAAGTTGCTAATAAAGACTACAACCTCAATACTTATGTTTGCTAATAAGGACTAAAATTTTAATTCTGAAGTTTGCTAATGAGGACTACAACTCATCAATTAATCAAGCACGTAAACTCACATTTTTAAAGCACACAGTGATTTCAAAATCTACATTTGAGGTCTGATTGTGCATAGTTTATGTTACTGCACAGAATGGGAAAGTCTCTTCAAGTAATGTTGACCACAGACTTTATTTTACTTAGATCGAAAACCACTTTATAAAAACCCATTAGAAATTCCTGAGGGAACCCATGGCAAATTAGACTTCTGGATAGGCCCACGAATTGATGTAATGATTGAAGAGCTCTATTATTGAGACAAACTTTGACAGAATAAACAAGCTTTAAAATGTATGATGAATGCATAGCTTGGATTAATTTGGTCTTACAAGAATGAATTTAATGTGAAATGAGAGTGCAGGTTGAGAGTTTGCTTGGCACACTGTATCTTTGAGGCATTGAAACATTGTTCAATGTTTCATCCGTTCAAGTTCATCCATCAAGCCATTAGATATTAACCCTTAAATACATTAATGTTTCGCCAATCTATATCTAACACAGATGGATCTATACCTGTCGTGATAATATAAAACTTTCCTGATATTAGAGTAACAATTACAGAAGAATAAAATAAAGCCTATTTTGTTACCTTTTGGAGCTTGGAATGGTTCACTTGTGTTGGATATTTTATAACATCATCACTATCTTCGTCAAAGCTCATTTCAGTACATTTAGCATCTGGCTCATATTTGCCATCTCAAACATATTTTCTCAAAACTATCATTTTCAACATCTTCTAAATCAATATTTTGATTGCTGACAGCTTCTTCACCAGATCCACCATCAAGTAACAGTGACACTAATATTTTATAGCGTTCAGTTCTTGCTCTGCAGTAAATCACTGAGACAATTCAAGATTTGCTGATGATACTTCCTATTCATTTGTTCCCTATCGTCCGGTCACTACGACGTACGTCTCCGTTCCCTCCCTCAGGGAACGAGGGTTACCATATGTAACCGAGACGTTTTCTGCCTGTGGTAACTATGAGTGAAACATCACTTTATCATTGTGTATCAGACATTGCCACCTTGTGGAATAAAGGAGAATTGCACTTATTCAGTCATCAAAGATTCAATTATTGTTGCACAGAAATGTTTTACTTGCACTGTTACACACCTCGGGTCTTTAGCGACCCTATACATTTTTTTACCGAAATTAATTGGAAAACAGGCATTGTTTTATAATTTTCTTTTCTTTCTTGTTGTATTGTTTATAATGAATTGATTGAGGAATACTAAGAAGGTCACCAAAGACCTGAGGTATGCGTTTTAGGGTAAAAAAAAAAAAAAAGAGATTTATCTTCTACCACAGTTGTCACAACAGTACATGGTAATATATATATATATATATTTTCTGTTTTTTCACTGTAGGTTGTGTACAGTGGCAGGCAACTCAATCACCCGTTTGGGATTGCACAGTACCAAAATTCCATCTTCTGGACAGAGTATATGAACGCTTCCATCTTCCAGCTGGATCTGGTCTCTGGTGAAGTCATTCTGCTGAGAAGTGAAAGACCCCCTCTGTTTGGGCTCCGAGTATATGATGCACAAAGCCAGCTGGGTAAAGTCACTTTAACTCTAAAAGAAAAGTTAAAGATTACAGAATGACACATTTTTTTTTTAATATTTTTTTTAAATAATGTTTTAATGAATAATGGCCGGGATTTCTCTTTTTCTTTTTTAATTCATACAGGTAAGTTGGAATTTAAATTGAATTGGCTACAACATAGAGAAATTTGATTTGCAGTGACAGGAAGATGAATTTACTGGATTGAAATTCAAAGAAATTCATCTAATTTTGTTTGTTGGCAGAGCAGGTAACTTCAACTTTATGGTCTCTATCCTGAAAGCCTGATTCATGATGGTTACATTTTGAAGACTTTGTAGTATATTAAAGCATTCTGGGAAATTAATTGTTTTTCCACTATGAAAAAATAAAAATAAAAAAAGAGTTCATTTATTAATCAACATTACTGTTCAAAAGTTTGGGCTCTGTAAGATTTTTTTTAAAGTATATATCATTGAGTAAGGATGCATTAAATTTTACAGTAAAGAGAATTAAAATGTTGCAAAGATTTCCATTTCAAATAATTGCTATTCTTTTTCATTTTCGATTCATTAAAGAATCTTGAAAACAATCTATCATGGTTTCCACAAAAATAGTAAGCAGCACATTAGGGGTGGGTGATATGACCAAAATATTATATCACGAAATTAGTAGTTTTATTTTATTTCACAATAATGATATACATCATAAAGTTATTTTTGCTTTAAATAAGGTTTTATGATGTCAACATTTGTGATACCATGAAATTGTCCTAATTCTCATCACCAATTTCAAAATCCAGAAACAAATAACTAAAGCCTAATAACTAAGTAAAAAAATAAAAAAATAAAATAAAATCAAGCTTACTCTTATTGCACTTCAATGGTTTAAAATCACTTGTTTTAAAACAACAATGCTTATAATGCATGCAAATGAAAAGCAAATAAGAGACTCCTTTCAAGAATAATAAAAAATCTTTCCGACCCCAAACGTTGGATGAATATTGTGATGAATTGAATACACAAAAGAGTCTGGTGGAAAAATGTTTCACATATTACATAGGCTAGTGCATTCTTTCAGAAAATTCATAATAAATTACTTTTCCTTTTTACACACAGCAAAACTATTACAGATTTCCATGGCTTTAACTTTGATTAACATAGACCCAACTGCAGAGCAGGAGCCGTACTGTTGAGTGGGTGGGTTTAATCTGGTGAAGTGGGGGCTAAAGCTCTGTTTAGAATGTTTAACTCTGTGTGGATGTCTGAGGTAAGGAGGGTTGATTACTGTCATCCTCCCTCATAAGTGCCAGTCACAACAGGTAGAGGGAGGGACACTTCTCAGCGGGGCCCTTGCGCTCGCAGACGAGCAGCACAGAGAACACAGGAGCGTGTTCGGCTCCCACACGTTTCATCTCTTACTTACCTGAGGGCGGTGCGTTTTCAGGGGAGCAGGCGGTGTGCCGCTTGTCAGAGAGAGACGCACTCTTTTGAGAAAGACGACAAAGGCAGCTGGGACCAGCAGACTTATATCATGTTTTAAATATTCTCATCTTGACATCCAACTCTCTAAACACTGAGATTTGTGATGGGTGAGGGTGGGGGAGTCCCGTTATGTCATGTATGCATTTCCTACCCCCCAAAAATATGGGCTTTTTGACAGTCTACATTCTCAGCAGAAGACAAATTTCTCCAAAGTGCTTGTCAGGAAAAAGATTAATTGTGTTTCCGCTTTTTGGAATACCTCAGATTGGCCATTACAAAGCGGTTTTTATCTCATTGGTTCAGGCAATGCCTTTCGACCACTCTCTAAATGAAACCTTATTATTGTCCCCATGCCTCAACTTAATAAGTGACAGTTTTCTCACAAAACTGTGTTTTTCTCCACTCCTCCCCCTTCGTAGGTGCCATTGCCCACACAACGAATTATGTCAGTGAAAGGAAAAGAGTGTCAAATGGCTCTCTTCTCCAGTGTTTCCCATAATTTACTTGACATGTGATTAAAAATAATGCCCCCGTGTTCCACCGACATCCCAGAAGAGCAGGAAATTGGTTCTGAGTGGGCAGTGAAGAAGAACTTTATGTTCTCTGTTTCAAGGAGAGACATTGCTAGAAGCCATAAAGGGATGAACACATAAACAGCTGTCCTGCCAGTGGAAAAGAAGATTTGTAGATATCTGTTGTTTAGTCCTATGTTTGTTTTTTAGGTGACAATGCCTGCCGGGTGAATTATGGTGGTTGTGGTACCCTCTGCTTGGCCGTCCCGGGAGGCCGAGTGTGCGCATGTGCCGACAACCAGCACCTGGACAAGAACAATGTCACATGTTCTGGTAGGCTTTTAAATGTGTGTGTGTGTATATATATATATATATATATATATATATATATATATATATATATATATATATGTATGTATGTTTATGTTGCTTTATTATTATTATTATTATGATATTTTTTTTATATATATATATATATATATATATATATATATATATTCTATTTGTCATGTTTCAATGCTGTAATAAAGAGAAAAGTAACATGCTTGACTCATTTGAAAAAGTAACACTAGTGTAATCTCATGCTCAGACGCCACATCACCCCAATGCAATGTTTGACTATATTTTCCTTGAAGTTATTCCCCTTGAATTCAGTTTTCCTATTGTTTTTTTTGTTTTTTTTCTCCTGAAGACTCTGCAGGTCAAGAGGAGCCCCAACGGTGCATAAATGATGAGTTTCAGTGCAGGAACTGGCGCTGCATAAGAGCCAATTGGATTTGTGATGGAGATGATGACTGTTTAGATGGCAGTGATGAGGAGGCCCAAATATGCTGTATGTACTTTGTTTTCTTCCTCCCTGACTGGGATGTATAATCCCTGTGATGCCTGCTTTACTGAACCATCAAACCTCTGTGGCCTCAAGCTGTGTCATTTAGCATGCACACAGTGTCATATATGTCATTGATGTATCACTAAATACAGAACTTTTCCTTTTGTACAGGTATCACAGGTGTCATCCATTTTATAACGACCTAGTAACAAGATGAACACTGCAACAATGTTAATTTATCTTATTTATTTTATTAATGTTTTTTTTCATGTATCTTATGCTCACCAAGGCTGCATTTATTTGATCAAATACATTAATATTGTGCAATATTATTATCATTTAAAATAGCTGTTTTCTATTTTAAAACATAATTTATTCCTGTAATGGCAAAGCTGAATTTTCAACATCATTATGCATGGCGATTTAGTTCTTAATAAAAATGTCTTATTATCAATGTTGAAAACAGTTGTAATGCTTAATATTTTCTGTGTAAACCATGGTTTTTTTTCTTCATATTTGATTAATAGAAAGTTCAAAAGAACAGTTCATTAGAAATATCACTGAACCTAAAAAATTTAACAGTAGTGTGTGTGTGTGTGTAAATACATTTCCAAGTAAAGGTTTAATGTATACAGTGGTCCAATATACTATGGCAAGCCATTTTAACATGTAATCCTTCACCCCTACTAGTATCTATATTCATGCTACTAGTACTTCTTTTTTAGATACTAGTATCTATTCCATTAGGTACTTGTGCTTATTCTTTACGCACCAGTGCCTATTCTTTAGATACTAGTATCTATTCCATTAAGTACTTGTGCTTATTCTTTACGCACCAGTGCCTATTCTTTAGATACTAGTATCTTTTTAAAAGATACTAGTAGTTATTCATTAGATACTAGTTCTTTTTTTTTCTTTTTTTTTGAGACTGGTACTCATTCATTTGATACTAGTGCCTGTTAAATAGACACTGGTACGTATTAATTTGATTCTAGTGACTATTAAATTGGTACTAGTACTTATTTATTAGATACTAGTACTTATACATTAGTTACTAGTCCTTATTATTAAATACTAGTACTTATTCATTAGATACTAGTACATATTAAATATATACTAGTTCTTATTCATTAGAAACTAGTACTTATTTCGATAATGACTAACTATTATTTTGTTACTAGTAACACATTTAAATTTTTTGCCATTGACTTCTATGGGGATCTGTCATTCAGATATCAACTATTCAGTTCTGACTAGTATGTATTCCAATTGTGACTAGTACGTATTTATTAGATACTAGTAGTTATTAATTAGGTATTAGTACTTATTTTTTAGATACTAGTACCTATTACTAGATACTAGTACTTGTTCAATATATACTAGTACTCTTAGTCATTAGATACTAGTACCTATTAAACAGATAATAGTACTTATTATATAGATACTAGTACCTATTAAATAGATACTAGTTCCTATTAAATAGATACTAGTACTTATTAATTAGCTACTAGTACTTATTCAATAGATAATAGTACCTGTTTATTATATACTAGTATTTATTCCAAATGGTACTAGTAAGATTTTTTTTATTTTACTAGTAAGATTTTTAATTGAACTCTACAGTGGTCGTTCTGACTAGACATAACATAAGACGAGAAAAAAAAAAAACAGTTGTGACTAGTAAGATAAGAAATGTTACTAGTTACAATTAAAAAAGGTATAGTGTCTAATAAATAACTAGTACCTAACGAATAACTACTAGTATCTATTAAATAGGTATTAGTATCGAATGAAAAGTAATTGTGTACAATAAATAAGTACTAGCATCTAATGAATACTTATTAGTAATATTTAAAAACATACTAGTCAATATTGGAATAAGTACTAGTCATAAATTATTAGATGATATCAAAACAGAATAGCTACTAGTATGTAAAATTTGCAGATATCTTCAACCTCATAAGGAACTAGTAAGAAAATATTAAGAGATATCTTCTTTTAACAGATCATTACATAAACATGAGCATACTCAACCATCCAATCAGTTCATATGGTAATGCAGGCTTAATTAAGGCAATAGAAGATTGAATTTTTATTTAATTTAAATTTAAATTTTTATTTTGTACTAATTGGTTAGCATGAACACAAGGAAAGATATATGTTTAATATGTAATTTATTGTTTTTAATGTACAGTAGGCTATAATACAGACTTAACTGCCAATAATAAAATTCAAACAACAGTTAAGAAGATCCAAAAACTGGTTCATACCCACCAGCCAAACAACCACAATACCCAGAGATTGGGATTTTTGGTGAGCATTCATAATTCCTTACAATCAAAAATTCTGAATATTAATCTGCGTCTGAGAATGAGAGTCATGTCAAAACAAGAGTATATATGCATTGGATTACATATGCCTATTCATTTTTTTTTTTTTTTTACTCTAATACCATTAAAAAGGTAACTTATTATTATATTGTTATTATAAAAACGGCCTTCTTCAATTCAGTTCGTTTCCAGTGTCATCTCTCTTTGATATGTTGTTGGTTCATTAATATTCAACATATTATTTGCATACTGATTATTTAAATAGTACTAGTATCTATTAAGGTAAGGATATATTTGATCTAAAATGTTACTAGTAACTAAAAAATAAGCACTAGTTCTATTTTTTCTTAACAAGGTATAATGAAACACTAGTCACTATTGGAATAAGTACTAGTATTTAATAAATAAGAACTAGTATCTAATGAATAAGTTCTAGTACTTAATGGAGTAGATACTAGTATCTAAAAAATAAGTACTAGTAGCATGAAAATAGATACTAGTAGGTTTTAAAGGTTAAATGTTAAAATGGCTTGCTATAAATATACAGGTTAGTGGTCATTATGCAAACATTTTGCAAACAATCCACAATGTCCCAAATTGGCCAGTCAAAATCAATAATTCCAGAGTGCTATATAATAATTAAATGATATTATGCTGATAAAATATTTACTCTAGCTTGAATTGCATTGGATAAAAGCATCTATGTACAGTAAATGTGCACAAGCAGGCTGTTTGCATATAATTTGTTGAAAATTAACAAGTTGCTAATTGACATCTCAGAGAAAGAAAAAAAAAACGAATGCAATATCAACGCCGGTATCAAAGTTTTCTCCCACGCACTGCATCCCACTGCACAATCTGCTCATGAGCTAATCGATAAGATAAGCACCCTGTTAAAACGTTGGGGACTGAGTCATTTTTCACTATGAGAAATACTTTAACGTGATGTTCTGCCAGAATTATCAGAATTGCTAAATCAATTTTCTGCTCTGCTGGGATGTCCTATAGTTTAATACGCCTGAAACGTTATTGCCTGATCCCACTTGAATCCGGTTTTCCATTTCATCTGTTACTCATTGTCTGGTGGGTACGCGTTGAGTATCCAGGGTTGTGAGTAATGGTAGGTTCTATTATTAAATAGAGCAAACAGTAGAGGAAAACACAGGCAGTACTTTAAATAAACTCAAACGCCTGAGGGCAAATGCATATTTTTGAGATAAATGTGAAGCTAGCTCAGGAGAATAGATGAATAGCACAATGAAAAGTGCTGTGTCAAAGCAAAAGAAGAGTATTATGCATATTAACTCACTTATTTGTAGAGTGGGCTGTCAGCAGTATAACAAAACATGTCATCCTCCCCAAACATGTTTTGTTACTACCCCCCCCCAAAAAAAAGAAAATAACAAATATATGTCAAGCTTGCAAATTGTTTATGTTCTTAGATAAAAGATGTACTTTTTTGACATGTGATTTATTGTTTTTGCTTCCATTGTTCTTTCCAGCTAACCACAGTTGCCCGATTGACCAGTTCAAATGTCCCAATAACCGCTGCATTCCTAAGAGGTGGCTTTGTGATGGAACCAATGACTGTGGAGATAATGAAGATGAGTCTAATAAAACATGCTCAGGTAGATTTTATTTTATTTTTATTTTATTAGTTTATTTGTCAGGGACAATGTACAAAATACATTAATCTTACGAAAAGATGTTTTGTACATTAAATAAATAAAAAAAAACTAATCAAAAAACCATAACAGCCTAATATATATACAACATAGTCAAAAACATTTACTTCAATATTACATTTGTAGACTTTAAATGTACTGATGCTGACACAACTGGTTATCGAGGATGTAATTCTTTAAGTTTCGAGAGAAATTATTCAGATCTACAGATAATTTCAGACTATCTGGGAGTTGATTCCATTGTTTAATGGTTTTATATGAAAAGGCTGTCTGTGCAAAGGCGGAGGATCTTTTCGGGATAGCACAATTTCTGTGATCTCTACTCCCTCATACATAACAGATTCACCCATCAACATCTGCCAGTTATACTGTACCACTAAGTCATTCTACATACATTGTGGTATTTTCATTTCAGAAATAAAACTTATCAATCATACATTAAACGTACTGTTTCTTATTTTAGGGTCACACTAAATACCCGTAGAATCTAAAAACAAACTTTACGTTAATATCACTTTTATTTTATTTTTTATATTTATCAATTAACATCGCATGATAAGTGGCATAACTGGGTAACCCAAATGATTAGGTTGGTACTGAGTAGGATTAAGGGATGTAGAATATGGTCATGCAAAATAAGGCATTAATACGTCTTTTATAAGTAATAAACAGCTAATATCCTAGTAATATGCATGCTGATATGCAACTATTTAATAGTGAGAATTGGACCCTAAACTAAAGTGTTACCAACATCTTTTGCTTTGAAGTAGTGACATCCATATTTTCATGTTTTAAGAGGCTTTCAAAATTAAAATAGCAATGCAAATATTTATTCTAAGATCATACTGTACATACTATTTCAGGTTACAGTTAAAAATGTTTTTAAACGGTTTTCAGTAGAAATTATGAATATTTCAGAAGCAAGTGACAGCATCGGCCTCTGCAATAGTGATTTACCATTTTTGAAATGTTTGCTTGTTTATTTCATTGCTGATTCTCATTTCGAGCTACCTTCTTAGTTACTATAATAGGGCAAGGAGCATTGACTTTGTAATGGGAGCTTGATAATCGATAAGCATGTTTGTGCAACGAAGTGAACTTTCTTTTCCCCAAACTCTTTTTTTCTAACTAGAGTAACACCTGGCCTGTTTCCAGAAGTTAACACTCTTTCACTACTTTAAGTGCTATAAGATCAATGGAAAGGAAGAACCGATGTGATAAATGCTGTCAACAGTCTGACATCCCTCTGATAAAGCCGGAGACGGCTCAGGCCTTTGTTGACTTGGCAAAGCGATGTGGAACACAAGTGATTATACTGAATCAGTGAGGAGCTGAAATTGACAGCAGATGTTAAAGCGATTTAATATTTCATGATTCAAGATGATCTGAAGCAGAGAATTGCTTGAATTGGCTGTAAAATAGTCTCTGGCGTATCAATGAAATTTTTATCAGTAAGCTCTGAATTAAATGATTGCCTTTCGGTGGGACTAATTCCTGGAGTCACACATCAGACTAAACCATCTTAAAGAAATGATCCTTAGGCTTAAATTGATTACCTCATATGTGTGTGTTCAAACTCTGTCCACTGGGATTAGAAATCAAGGACTGGTGCAAGATTGATTGATTGACCGATTGATTGACTGATTGGTTGATTCATTCATTCATTCATTCATTCTGATAATGGTTTTGCTTTTCTATTGAAACAATCTGTTCTCTAAATATTTTCTAAATATATTTGCTCAAAATAGCTAAAATAATATTTAATGGAATCATTTAGTTGAATTGGAATACAATCATTATAATCTTTGCGATTTGCATTTTAGGTGGCCACTGCTAAAAACTCTAAATGTAATAATTAATCAGATTATCTTGTTCCCTGTTTGTCTTGTCTTTAGCCCAGCCATGTCGGGCTGGTCAATTCACCTGTGGTAATGGTCGCTGTGTACCAGAAGCGTGGCGCTGCGATCAAGATGATGATTGCGGAGACATGTCAGACGAGTCCACGTCCTGTGGTGAGTCACTGTCTTACTAGCTAATTGGCTTGGCAAATTTCACTGTGGTATAAGTCAGGGGTTCCCAAACTTTTTCGTTCTAGGACCCACCTAGACAAGTATAATCAATCTCAAGACCCACTTGCACTGGTGCTACCAACTTTCTCAGTTGGTCGCACCAGCATGATTTGGTCGCACTTTTTTTTTTTTTTTTTGCTACATGCCATGGGATTAATCAATGCATGCTGATGGTCTTAATCTGCATTCCCTAGTTTTGCACTGATGTAAAAAGACTGACAGTGACAAGCCTTCATGTTAGCAAAATATTTTAAACTTTTAACTCTTAAAGGGATACTTTACCGTTTTTTCATATTAAACTATGTTATTCCCTTAACTAAGACGAGTTGATACATACCTCTCTCGTCTCAGTGCGTGCACTAAATCCCTCTGTCTTGCGGCGAAACTTTGTTAGCCCAGTTCATTTAATATGGGCCAAGCAGAGAAGCTACCAAACACCTCCACGTTTTCCCTATTTAAATACAGTTACTCGCGAAGTGTAACTCGACCTAGAACGGTGACACAAAACAAAACGTTGCGCTTTTCTAATCGTGAAAAATCCTCTCACCGGCCCCCGCTCCCTCTAGTGAAGATATTACTGCGCCAAGTCGAAGTGCTTACAAGCACTTGCTATGGTATTCCGCCATACAAAATAGTTATCCATTTTACACGCTTAGAAAAGCGCAACGTTTTGTTTTGTGTCACCGTCCTAGGTCGAGTTACACTTCGCGAGTAACTGTATTTAAATAGGGAAAACGTGGAGGTGTTTGGTAGCTTCTCTGCTTGGCCCATATTAAATGAACTGGGCTAACAAAGTTTCGCCGCAAGACAGAGGGATTTAGTGCACGCACTGAGACGAGAGAGGTATGTATCAACTCGTCTTAGTTAAGGGAATAACATAGTTTAATATGAAAAAACGGTAAAGTATCCCTTTAAAAAAACTTTTAAAAACATGTATGTTCTTTAATGTTTGATTATAATTTTACCGTCTTCACATAGGGATGGGAAATGATAAGATTTTATCAATAATAATAATGCCACTGACGATTCTGATTATCGATCCGATTCTTTAACGATTCTCTTATCGATTCTTGATAGCACTGTGTGGAAAAATGTAGTCATATGATTTTCAAAAAAAAACCAAGGGGTTTTATTTATTTTAAAGCTTAAGCTTGAGTAAGCAAACTGTACTTTTTATGTAATTTATGTAATAAATAGATACAACTTTATTGTAAAGTGTTACTGATTCAAACGTCTCCTGAGTTCACTGTTGGAAAGATCAGTTGTCCATTCATTAAAATGAATCGTTCAAAGGAGTCATTAGTTCGCGAATTGGACGTGTCATGCGCGTTGTGTGATTATCCCAGCAGTTAGGACATAGACATCCAAGATTTGTGTCAACACAGAAAACATTTCATCACTGGATAGTTTTTTTCGTTTAATTAAAGTGTTGTTTTATGTCAGCTGAATGTGTGGGACGCTTTTCAGAGAAGATAAGGCAACAACTTATTTAGCACAATTCACACCCAGCGGTAATTGAGGAAGAAGAAAAAAATCTCCGAATGCTCCACATGAAACTTTGGTCTTCCGACCTTTTACCACCGTGTCGATTTATTTTGATTAATATGTGCGAGGGAGAGAGAGCAAGACAGCGCTTAGTTTGGAGACGGTGAAGTCTTTTTTACACTTTCGCCTGGCTCCGAAGAGAGAGAGAGAGCGCGCGCGCGACCGAGTACTCTCTCTGCTCGTTCTTTCAGTTAAACATGCACTGTGACTCTGTCACAAGCGCAGCAGTTCATCTACATTACTCAGCGATCAAATAACACTTTGGCGGGCGCTAAAACTCATAGTCGTTTGGTCATTAATCGGACTGGTGTTGTTTCACTCATCGTAACGTAAATTTAGCTGCAGCTAAGTGCCTTTGTGCGATCCACCTTTTCTCACTGTGTGACCCACAAGTGGGTTGCGACCCACAGTTTGAAAACCACTGGTTTAAGTGGTGAATCTGTCAGTACTGTCATCATCAACCTGCCTTACTTAGGAATAGTGTCTTTCTTTCCTTTTCCAGCAACATACAGCAGTGCCACTGCTTTTGTCAAATCTGACCCCATTAAATGCATCTCCGCAACCAAACAAATTGAAAACAAACCAGGGAATTGGAATAACAAACCTAGGAATAAGGCCATAACAAAGACCACAATGTGCCTTGTTTGTTGTGGACAGGTTATTTGCATGTACATAGTCAGTTTGGCTCTCAAATCACTGGTAACACTTGCCTGAGAGAGCATTGCCTCTAAAGTATATCTTTGCATCTCACTCTCACTCTATATCATTCCTCCACCAACAGCTACATGTCAATGCTCAGGGTCGAGTACAATGTTAACCATGCACATTCTTCCAGCCCTCGAGTCTGCTTTTAGAAGCAGAAAGGAAATGGGAATTAAACTTAGATGCAAGAGCTTTTAAGAGTGTGGCCGTAATACAAATCAGAAATTAGCTGATGTTAAAAGCTCACCATAACGACATCCCAGACTCTGAAAACAAATGGAAGAAAATGACACAGGGCTTTGAGAGGAAATGACCCAGGAAAGTTACTACTGTGAACTCCCACAGTGAAATGACTATTCAGAACAGAACGTAAATTCTGGAAATGCTGGGTTAGACAGGTAGCACTTTGAGGAGTCTCTTATTACTCCAGCAATCTCAGTCAAGAAACATTTCATTATCATCAGTCCTCCTTATGGAAGGAGTATGATTTTCCCCCCTTATACTTTAAATACAGGGTCCCCGCGGATCCTTAAAAAGTCATAAAAGGTCTTAAATTAGATTTTTTAAATTTAACGCCATAAACAGTCTTAAAAATTATATATGTTTTTAAAATTATTTTTAAAAATTTAAAAATATATATTTATGAAAGGTCTTAAATTTGAGATGACATTTTGACTTAGACTTATCTAAATGCTTTCGAAATTAAAACTATCTAATTAGCGGCCCTTATTAGTTATTTAATTCTATCTTGGTGGATTTGCTTGTTCACGTGACAATTTGCGTCACTTAGGGCAGCATATTAGCCTACGTCTGTCTCCTGCACGCGAGAGGAGAGAAGAAAACGAGTAAATGTCAGTTCAATTGTAAGTTCATTCTTTATGTGCTTAGGAGTGAGCGATATTGTCTATGAACTATGATGATATTGTAATCATTGTTTTAACTATGTACGAGGCACTGCGAGTGCGAGCTGACATCGCGTTTGTCTCTCATGCTTGCTTTCACTGCGTGATGTGTCAGTGCAGTTATAGATGTCCCCAAATGAGTTTTTGTCTTATATTTATATTATATGTTGTTACAGTATATTAGAATATCACATGAGCAAGAGTGCCGTTTTCCTTTGCACAATTGCAAATGTGCTATTTATTTTATACAACAGTTAAATTAACAATAAAGTTAACATTGTGAGTTACTTTTTGGACACAATATTGTCAATTTTCACTTTATATTGCCAACGAGAATTTCATAATGAAGCCGTGGTCCAACAGACATCGATGATTTTTATTTTACATTTTTTTTACTGAAATCCGCGTTTTGAACGAATCATTTTAACGATTCAATGAACAATCACTTGTTTTTCTGAATGAATCAGCCGTTTGAACAAATCGGTTGACTCCAACAGCTCGCTTATTAAGACAGTGACTTGCCGCCACCTACTGGTGGTTTCAGTTTCATATTTAAAGTATCCTTTAATTAAAACGTTAAAATGATAAATCATTTCATATTTAAATATTGAATAGCTTTATTTATGCAATTGTAAATGAAGTGTAAATATAGTAATGCCAGTTTTGATGCCGCTTCTATGTCACCTCTGCACTGCAAGGATGGATTTTAATTTAATGATTTAATTTGACATTGGTACTGTGTTATTCTAATATAATTTAATTTGAATGTTAGAATTTGACATAAAAGGTGATGCATACCTCTAAATACGTTTAGAAACAATATCCATATATAGGTGAAAATGCCCCTGGAAATCAATTTAAGGTGGCAAATATTGCCCCTTAATAAAAATGTCAATTTCGGTCACTACTGTGAACTGTGACCACTGCATTGAATATAAAAAATATGAATATCTTCGTGAGTCTTCTGTCAACAACAGGCCTAAACCAGCCAGGGTACCAGTACAAAAATACAATCAGTAAAATATCATTTAATTATTATCAACAAAACTTTGAAAATATCTAGACATATTTTTGTCAATATTGCGTACCCCTAATGTACGGTATTAATTTTGATTTCTTCAGGTCTTAAAAAGGTCTTAAAAAGCCTTAAATTTGACTTTAAAAATTGTGCAGATACCCTGTAAATAAAAACAACTTAATTATACTTCTATAAGTTTGCTTTAGGGAATGTCTTCGGTACTTAGTTTATTTCACTGTTAAAGGTGCTGGTGTCATTTTCTTTCCTTAAGCCAGAAACTAATCTAACTAAACTAAACCATTTTAAAATTCTGGACAGTTATATTATATATTATTTTTGTATTTTTTTTTTACATGTCAGTCTCATACCATTACTAGCTCTCTCTCATGAGAATTGTTCACATCCTGTTTTCTGTTGACTATATGCACAAAAATCAACATTCATGTCATGCATTGTTTCCCTAGGGTCCCTATACATTTATATGTGTATTTAAAAGGTCTGTGTAAATGCATCTTTTCATGGTTTCATTATATAGGCTATCACTTCTCCTTCCTGTCATTTTTACTCCCTTGAGAACAAAATGTAAATTCTAACACTTTTCATGCTATGCAGTAAATGTAACTTTCTGGGTTTCTGTCACCAAATGCTGCAAATTGCTCAAAGTGCCATTGTCTTGGTTACCTCTGCTGTGTCTTCGGCTGCCTCAGTACACTCTTTCACAAACACTCCCAGTGTAAGCAGTAATTAGAGTGCATGCCTGACTTCATTTAATCATAATCAAGCTGGGCCGAAAGACGGAACTTCACTGGCTCCCACAACTGCACTGCGCACAACACGTCTAAAACACAGTGACGCTCAGCTTGCTGTGTGCTAATTACCATTCTCAACACATTTCAAAGCTTTTAAAATATGTTTTGCCTTCTTACAATATTGGTATTCCTGTGCAGCTGTGGCATTTTGGTATTAGCCATCACTACCATAAAAAAGAAAACAGGAATAGTTCATCCAAATATGAGAAGTTTGTCATCATTTACTCACCCTCATGTCTTTCTAACTTTGAGTTTTTATTGTTTTTTAGTTGTTTTTTTAACTGCTGTTTCCCATGCATTGAAAGTGGATAGTCCATCAAGTCATTTGCTATGTTTCTTCAGTATTTCTACACAAAGACAAAATGCAGATCTTTTTTTATTAAATTTTTTATTCAAAATTACGAAAAATGTTATGCTGATATGTGGTCTTTGACTATGATATGTCATGTGTGACAGTCAGGTTGAGCCTAATGTTGCTCCGATTCAAAAGAAACAATGTGTGGGATTTATTATCAAAGTAATACAAATATCATAAATATAATTTAAATTTTGTTATTTATTTTAAAATTGTATTATTAATACATTTACGTAATGTATATATTGTGGTATTTCTATGCATATAATATTTAAATATCATTAATATACATTTTAAAATTTAGCAATATTTTTGAAACCCTTTTCTCAATTTTACTTTTGCCGTAGTTTTGCCTTATGGTAGAGTAGTAACAATAACTCTAGATGAATAAATGGCATCACGGATGGGGAAAATGGTACTATAAATGTAAAACCGCATGTAGTTTTAATTTAACGTAGAATTTGTTGCTGCTGTTTTATTTAATAGACAACAGTGGCTTGTTGAAGTCCTATCTTGAAGATAGGATTGTATTATAATCTAAAAGATATGAACTTGAACTGCCACTGTCTACTGCACAGATTCTTATAAGTGATTTTTTTCCCCCCTTCAAATCAGATTTCACTGGGCAGAGTTATTACCTCTGCAGTCTCACTTCTTGTTGTTGAACCTGATCTATTGTGAAAACAGGATGTTTAAAGTAGTAATTGCCAAAGTCAGGGGACTGGAACACTCTGTTGTGAAATTTAGAAGTGGGATTTACTGCTGTCAACAATAACAGCAGCATGTTCTGGGAATAAATGTTCAAATAAAACTTTTTTTTCTTTCTTTTATTTGTTGACTCAACTGTAATCTTGACATGTAACCGTCTTCTCCTAGATTAGCAACACTTCGAATGATGTGCTTTCCAATGACTTCTAAGAGTTCCTATTTGTGCCGGCAAAGGTTTTATTTGTGAGGGGGGAAAAAAAACAATTCCCTAAAAGTAATTTTCTCTGGGAAGCCCTTGGGATCTGTTATTTCTGAAATCTCACGTGATCAGTTTACTGCTGTTCATGTTTTGGAGATGTAACCCAGTGGAGCAGAATTGCATCTAAAAATGGTGAATGATGCCTGCGCACATATTCAAGTAATTCTTGCTTAATTCAGTATTACTTTTAACAGGTTCTTCTAACCCAATTACTATATTATGGCCATCATTTGATGCCAGTTTAATTGTTCTGTAATAAAGCATGCTTAAATATGCTTTAATATATCAATATGCTTAAACTTCAAAGTGTCCTAAGCGTGCATTTTAATGCATTTTGTTCTTAGATGGACTCTCCACTTCAACACACACACACACACAAACACACACACCCCTAAACCTACCCATCACAGAAAACGTTCTGCATTTTTAGATTTTCAAAAAAAATTTTATGATTTATAAGCTGTTTTCCTCATAGGGACCAAAACAATGTCCCCATAAGGTCCAAATTTACTGGTATTACTATCCTTGTGGGACATTTGGCCCCTATAAGGTAGGGAATACCAGGTACACACACACCATGTTTTATGGGGACATCATTGATGTTTGCAGCACCGTATTTGAGTCAAATGACCAGAGTTACCCCCTCATTGCTGAAAATGTATAATGTATAGCGATTCAGTAAAGAGGCTTTATTATCAATAAAAGTCATGGGGCAGCCTTAATATGTTTCTGTGCTCCTGAATGCTTCTGTATGTGCAGTGGGATCTCTGTGTTTAATGAAAGCAGCGCATGAATATATAGAACGGTGACGACTGACTTGAACTACCTGAGCATTAAACTGTTTTAATACACACCTTCCAGCCAATCAGAATCAAGTATTCAGACAGACCATTGTATATGTATAAGAGGGATTCTGGTAATGCATCGTTTCTTTTTAGCATTTCATATGTAAATGTATGAACTGTAATCTATTCTATAACAAGAAGCTTGCTCATTTAGTCCCTTTAAGCCATGTGGGGTTTCTTGACTGAGCTGAGAGACACTTTAAAGAGAAACAGATGTTGTTCCTCCACTGTGTGTCATGTCACTATTCCTAACATGCTAATGAGCTCTAGTGTATTCACGAAAAGGTATAATGCAGTACGAGACAAGATATTTATGTTCATAAGCTCGTGCAGATTGCATTCATCAAAAAACTTGTAAATGTGCTGGTGCTTTTTTCCATTGTAAGTCATCTTTATCTTTAAAAAGAAAAATCCATTTCCACCAAAGGGATCGTGATCCACAGGTTAATAGCAAAACCTGCTGTAACTCATAATGTTGAAACAATAACCTTTTGATATCTTTAAATCAACGCTATCAAACCGTGCTATCACATCGCTGGTGTGTTATTGCTTCCTGGTGAGCTCTTATTGCCTCTGACTGTTTTCCACTGCATCTGTGAGGTCTCGTTTTCCCTTTGTTTGTGATTTCTTTTCATTAACCTTAGCTAGAAAATAGCAATAATTCACTGTGACATTTTGCATGACCTTCAGGGTGTCGTGGTTTCCGCAATACTAGCACTAAACCGCAGCAGTATGACTTTTGTGTAAAAAAAAAAAAAAGAAAAAAAAAGATTAATTCTAAAATGCTGCAAGAGAATAGTTACAGGTTCATGTTCGCCCCCAAACTTGCAAGAAACTATGAAATTTCCTGAGGACAAAAGAGCCTCCAAATTTAATCTATTAGCATGACAGAGCAATCTGTGCCAGGACAAACTTCTTTTGCAATTTTTCAAAGCTAAAAGCTAAATGAAAAATGGGTTTTCTTCTCCGGTGTATCAAAGAGACAATGATGTATTGGATGGGGTTCAAGCGTCAGGGTTTTTGCGGCGAACGTTTCTCACGCTCTTTGTTTCTGCTCACAGCGTTCCCAACCTGCGAAGCTCTCAGCCAGTTCAGCTGCGCTAATGGGAGGTGCATTAGCATGAATTGGCATTGTGACTCAGGTAAGTGTATCCAGAAGTAAGAAAATACTTTACCATTTGCTTTACTTGCTCTTCCATTTGGCACTATGATATATTAGCCTATATTCTTGGGAGCTGATAAAAGAAAGCCTAGCACTTTAATTCAATTAAGACCATTGATCCTACTGTCCAGTCTTTTTTGTTGCACAAGAAATGCATCACATTAATAACCATTAAATATTCACAGATTGTTTTATATGAAATATCTCCATTTCAGATCAAGGAGAGTGTAAAATACTGACCTCTATAATTAATTGCCGGCCCTCAAGGTCTGCAATACGTTATTGCCTGAGTGTGGCACTCAATCAACAACAATAAAACCTCCTTGTTTTATATGTGTTTTTCTTATTTCTTTCGCTTTCCCTCTTTTTTTCTTTTGTTTCTTAAATGTGATCATTCAGCCAAGGTCAGCATATGGCAGTATTTCTTATCCAGGGTCAGGGCCTTCAGATACCTTGCTGATTTTTCAGTACAAAATGAGGCTTGGCGTAATTCAATGCCCTGAAGACTCTTGTCTGAAAAGCTCCTGTGGTGCTGTCCTCAGTTTTTGTCATTTTAGTTCTTAGTATTGTGCAACAAACCATGAGGCACAACAGGGTTAAAGATCCCCTTAAGGAAAATGTCCCATTTTCTGGTACCAAAGTGTATGATGATCTTAAAATCTATTTATTTTTATTGTATTTTGATGGAGCAACACAGTTTGTGAGACAATACTTGTTTTAAAAAAAGCCCAACCTTATACATTGCTGTTCAAAAGTTAAAGTAAGTATTATTATTATTATTATTAGTAGTAGTAGTAGTAGTAGTAGTAGTATTTACGAAATTAACACTTTTATTTAGCATGGAAGCATTTAAATGTATCAAAAGTGACAGTGAAGACATTTATAATGTTGCAAACAATTTTTATTTCAAATGTGATGTTCTTTTGAACTTTACATTCATAAATCCCCCCCAAAAAACATATGGTTTCCACAAAAATATTAACTAGCACAACTGTTTTCTACATTGATATTAAAAATAAATGTTTCTTGAGCAGCAAAACAGCATATTAGAATGATTTCTGAAGGAGCATGTGACACTGAAGAGTGGAGAAAAAAAAGACAAAATTACAGGAATACATTTAAAAAAAAATGTATATAGAAATTTAAAAAAATGATATGTATTTTTGATTATAAAAAATGCAGCCTTGGTGAGAAAAAGAGACTTCTTTCATAAACAATAAAAAAAAAAATCTTACCAACCCTTAAACATTTGAATGATAGATTATGTGGACACCATACTGTCAAAAGTTCTCTATTGCAAGTAATTGGGATATTAATTGTGCATGACTGTACTTTGTGTATTTGTGATTGTAGATGATGATTGTGGCGACAACAGTGATGAAGCAGGCTGCATTCACTCCTGTGCTAATGGCCAGTATAAGTGCACCAGCGGCAGATGTATCCCAGACCACTGGGCCTGCGACGGGGACAATGACTGCGGGGACTTCAGTGATGAAAATGTGACTTGTGCTGGTGTTGCCCCTGGTAGGACATCACCTCTCTTTTTGCCCATTTTATAGGGTCCTTTGGGATGTGCATTTAGGTAATTTTGTGCTCGCGGGATGATTCCTGTAAAATCAAGCTCTGTCTGCACTTTGGTTGGCTGAGGTATGCATGTGTCAGACGGATATATTTTGCTCTGTGAGATAAAAAATTTTTTAAGTTCTCAAACCTGTATGAAGACCCCTGCATTTTGTTCCATTTGATCATCTACACGCCGTCTAGATTTGATTACAGGGGCGTCACTAGGCCCTTTTTATGGGGGCTTCAGCCCCCTAAACTTCTGCCCAGCCCCCCTAAAAAATATTTGATTAATACATTTTTGATCGCTTCAGTCCCCTTTAAAAAAAACTCATTTGAAACGGCGGCAAGCTATAAAACCGTGCCATATGCATGTTACTGGATGAATGAATGAAACTAGTTAATAATGAGCATTAGACCATAAACTAAACTTTTTTTTTTTTTTTATCATACCCTCATTGGGGGCTGAGCCCCCCTAAAATGAAAATCCTAGAATTGCCCCTGTTTGATTATATTAGATATTGACATTGTGCAAAAATACTGTGCCTGTAAAATATAGGTAGCATCTAATCAGAAGTGCAAATATTAATATAGCATATAAATGAATGATAATAAACTGCAAATGAGGTGTAAATGGCATTATAGTACTCAGCAAATGATCTGAGTGAAAATCATCATGTGCAGCGTCTGTGTACCATCGCTGTCCAAATTGTAATCAAGACCATGAGATGGAGATATTGCCCAATTTGCCATCGTAACCAAATTGAACAATGAAAAAAAAAAAGTGTTGTATTTGAAAATTCTGAAAAATTGTCTTTACATCAATCATTGCTGTCATTTCTGAGTACTCGGGTACTTAGTTACAGTGTATGCCATATAAACACATCAGAGTAATCAAAGAGCGTTTAGAGAGGTCGAAATTCCCTGTTACGTTGATTAAAAACGCATTTGTGTTCGTTTCTGTACATGACCAACTTAACCAACCTACGCAGTGGTTTCCAGAGAATCTGTTTAACACGACTAATTAGCAGACTAACAAAGAGCCGAACGATAGCGATCAAGTCAGTGTTGCTTGTAATTGCCTTGGTGCGATGTCCCTAATTTGGGGAACACAAGTTTAAAACTTTCTCTCTTTTCATACACTTGACAGATCTAATCTTATCTGAGCTCACTAGGGAACCACCTTACAGATTTGAATCTTTTAATCTGCTGTAATTACCTCTGAAAGCTGAGGCCAAGTCCTTCAATGCTTTCAGCTCACCAGCTTGTCACAGAAATGTTGGAGCCATTCATCAAACTGGCTCCTGACAGAGGTTCTCGGCTCCTGTCCGTCTCTGAGGGTTTGTCCGGCTCATGTCCTTCCAGTGCAGGGCTCAGATCACTGTATAACACGTGCTCTGTATGTGTAAAGTGGAGGATACCTTGGTAACTCTCAGCATTAGCCTTAAGCAAAGCAGGGGGGGCCCTTTAGTCTTTAAGGGTTCGTAATGTTACCAGCTGTCTTTTTCAGGAGGCCATTTGTTTTGTTTGATGGCAGTCTGGGGATTGAGGTAGGTTTTGTGTATACATTTGTTTTTGGAGTATGTATTTAATTCCTGTCAATAGTCAGGGTTCAGAATGAATCAGAAACTGATATTGCAGGCTACAGTAAAGAAGCCTTTTCTTTTGTGCTTGTCCTAAGAAATTCTCGCCCCTGTCCTTTTCGTTGAAAGCGCTTTAAGTATCACTTTAAGTATTTTCCAGGGTCGGAGAGAATATTTAAATATGTATTAATGTGACAAGAAAAAATATTGAAGTATATTTGATACATCTCAGCCTATTTAACATTATTAAGGCTAGCTGAAGTAATTTGAACTGAAAGCAAAGTAAAAAAAAAAAAAAAACGCTTATGAAACCTTACTTTCTTCATTTTTTTAAAAACCTTTCTGTTTCTAATACATTCTTAATGGTTCCATAAATGAGTCAAATATTAATTATTAATTCAATATTGTTAGAAAGGCGTTCTTTCATTCCTAATTGATGAAATAATTTCAATATTGTGTTTATTAGAAGCAGCATAAAGTCAATAATTGACTTTACATCTTACAATTAGCTGTATGTGTTTGAATCACTGAACAGATTCAGAGTCATTTGTTTTATTGACTTAAAAGAACAGACTTATTTGTGCTGTGTTGGATTATGAATTTAAAAATCTTATAGTCAAGTAACAACAGCACCAGCTAAATGTTTGTTTAAGTGCCCATAGACTTCAAATTTGACAATTATTGTTTTGTATGCAATATTGCAGTATTTATTATAATAATTTATCTATGCACATAATTTTTTTTTCTTTTTTTTTTCTGTGCCCTCATAATGGTTAATCGAAATTACTTGTCCCACTTGCAGCGACTTCTGTTCTCTGATGATGTTTTTAGCACAAGGGTGGGAAAACCTGTCCTATAGCAAACCAGGGTCCAATGAGCCAATCAATTCCCGATGGACAAAATTAAGTCCCGTCCTACATTTTTTTTTCATTCGACTAGATGTTTCACTCTTATATAGTGAGATGTTCGATTCTACAGCTGGAATTGGACTATACTGGTCATGGTGGTGTATGTTTGATTCACTAAAAAGTACTGAGTCATTAAAGTCATTGTTCAGAACTGGAATTCACTGGTTAAAAACATCCAACTCATTAAAGTCATTGTTTGGAACTGGACTACACTGTTCATGCTGTAAGTGTTTAATTCACTAAAAAGATCTGACTCATTAGTGTCATTGTTTCAGGAATTGGACTACTCTGGTCACGCTGTATGTGTTTGATTCACTGAAAAGTAGCAACTCATTAGAGTCATTCAGGAATTGGAGCACCTCAGGCTCAATCTTCTTTTCTTTCTTTTTTTTTGGTCATGTCCAGCGTTGCCTCCTGTGGAGTGCAGTGGAGAGGAGTTTCACTGTCGTGCTGATGGGACCTGCATCCCTGAGCGCTGGCGCTGCGATGGGGATAAAGACTGTGAAGACGGAAGTGATGAAACCAACTGCAAGGGCGTTAAGAGAATATGTGACCCCCAGGCAAAGTTTACCTGCAAAAGCTCAGGTAAGCCTGCCAGGTGTTTCTCAGTACCAGTAAGTCTGCTCTGACCTCCATTTTTTTTTGAACACTGACCTACTGCTATATTTTCCTCTTGTGTTCAATATAACATATATCAAATGTATTAAATTCTATGAAGCAGTGGGTAATATTTGATGCCATGATGTCATCCTTAAGCTTTCAGTTATCTTTGCCTCTTGCAAATTGAGTCGGATGATAAATCCAGCCTGTTTTTCGTTACATGGTGCAATCCTTTGCAATGTTAGAATTTGTATTTATCCAGAACGACTGAGATGAATGGTGTAACTTGTGAGCTTGAATGGTTTGTACTTCACAGTGATTTCTATTTTGGTAGCAAAGCCATTATTCCATGTTCAGTGTTAGCTATTATGTAAAACTAAAAAGGTGAGATATGCAATTTCTGTGCCACTGCCCACTAGCTTTGACGAATGGAAAATTACATCTCAAGGTTTTCCAAACGTTCATCAATCTGCTATTGGTCGGTCAAACAGACAGTCCCGCTCTTAAGTCACACCTTTGGTTGAGCCAATGTTGCTGTGTTGGAACAAACGTTTTTCTAAAACAGTGTTTACACTTTTCTTGAAATAAACCTATGAATATTGTAGCTTGCTTGCAATCTTTTCAGCAGATAAAGCTGCAGAACATGTTGAATGCATTGGGGTGGAAAAATGTCACATCTCACCTCTACACAAAAATGATTACATTCAGTGTTTCCTTTGAACATATTTTGCTGTAATTTGTATCATCACAGTTTTTTTTCTCCACTCAGACCATAGTGAAATCAATCAACATGGGGCTTTTTTGATGTAGCAGTCGCCCTAATTGTAAATGATTGCCTTGAAAAGACATCTAGAGCCAAACCATAAAAGAGCTCAAGAATTGTTCGTTGTTTTGTTCCTATCCCTTTTGATGTAAAGAATGTGCTAAAATGCAAAGTACACCCTTTCCGGACCACTGCACTGCAGACCGAATGCCAAATCCCATATCATTTTGACAGGCTCAGAAAGTGTGTTCAACTGTTTATTTGATCATAAAGGTAGACTGAACACAAGGAAACCTGACTGTTTTTAAAACCTGGGTTGCACAGTGTAAAAGTTTAAAAGTGTGTGGTTAGTTTTAAGATTGTTTTTATTTTTTTATTAAAGTCCCCCTGTAGTCAATCATTTTATCCCTTAATTCTTTGATCACCAAAATGGCATATTTAAATTCGTTTTTTTCTTTTTTTCCTGTGAAAAAAATGCCTTAAATAGCTTGAATGTAACTCTACATTTCTACGTTCCTTTTTGCAATCTCAGAGTCATCTAAAAATCTGTATTCTTAGAAACGCTTTGAACCAGTGGAGAAACGCATGTAATTCATCATTACATCAAAAAATATACATAATTCACCCACTATTGCTAAATGTACCCAATTTTTCATATCAACAGAAAAAATATACTGGGATAACCTGGCTTCTCTTGAGACTCCCCTGCTCAGCAGTTAATGATATGCTAAAGCCCTGACACACGTTGACGTGATTGGTTACAAGGTAGTTTGTGACGTAAGAAACACCGGCAATTTGAGACTGTCTTTTTTTCACTTCAGTTTTAAGGAGAAAATTGTGTTGGCTTATGAATTTGCACATGGTTTGTCTTAAAGCATATAAACACCACAGACAAAAACAACATTAAAAACTTGAATTCCAGGGGGTCTTTAAATGAAAAATTATATTTTACAAATATATTCAAATAGAAAACATTACTGTTTTTACTGTATTTTTGATCAAATAAATGCAGCCTTTGTGAGACTTTTTTCAAAAACATAAAAATATCTAACCAACCCCAAACTTTTGAACGGTAATGTACTGTATGTTTCATAATAAAATGTTTAAATAAGTGTTGCCGTTTTGATAAAATGAGTCTCTGTGGATTAAATGAGCTGACACTTGCTAAAAGCTTCTGTCTGCATCTGACGTCACCACAGCTTGACGTTCCGCCACCTTTTAAAATTTACACTGATTTATCTTCATCTTCAACTACAAACAACAATTTAAGGCTGACAGCTTGATTTAAGAGGTCTGACTGAATGTTGTGTCCCAAGGGAAGTGTATCAGCAAGAGCTGGGTGTGTGATGGTGACAACGACTGTGAAGACCACTCAGATGAAGAATCATGTGAGTCCTCCATCTGTAAGCCCCCTACTCAGCCCTGTGCGAATGACTCCAGCACCTGCCTGCCTCCCAGCAAGATCTGTGACGGGAGAAATGACTGTGCTGACCATTCAGATGAGGGCCCTTTCTGTGGTGAGTGCGTGCGAGGCTTTGATTAGAGCCTCATCGGCTGTTCTGTCCCAAGATTTGATAATAAAAAAAAGATCATTTCAACTCTAAATTAGGATTGGATGAGGCATGTTTGAAGGAACCTGTGACTGGCAGATTATTCATTAATGTGCATGGGTTGCTTGGCAACTGTAAATAGACTACACTAATGACCTCTATTTTTTCTTTGCAGAAGATTTATTAATTGTTTTAGTAATTTTGGAAGTTCTAGTATGTGGATATATTCCTGGAAAAGAAAGACTGTACATTTTAAATGTGAATGTCCGCTTAAAGTTCATTTTGTCCGCAGAGCTAACAGACATGGTCTTAAAGCCACAAAACTTTGATTTTTTGAATTCATTCGGCCTTTAATCAATGCAAGTGTCGCAGTGCATATTTATCACTGGGTCCATAATGCTTGTGTTCACATCCTTATTCACTGTACACCCTGTGACTAACGCTAATTGAAAACTGCTATGGTATTACGTGAGGTCTGGTGCATTCTGCAAGAAATGTTGGATGGATTGAATTAGAATTAGTCATGCAGAGTAGGTCTATCAATACACAGGAAGCCAAACCATGAAAAAAAAAGGCAACTAACCAATGAGAATAAAATACCTGAGGAGTATAGATTTGGATTCATTCACTTGAGCAAATCAATATGTATTGTGTTTACCTCTCCATGGGTAAAAATATTTTGATAATACTGTGCCTACACAGTCGGCATGTCTCTCAGGGCTACTTGAATCTCTTTAAGTTGCATCCTTGAGTGAGTGTAATGGAAAGCCTGCACATGCTCTGTAAACTACAGACACAGGGAAAAAGAAGTCCCGTCTGAATCAGAGCTAAACATGAGGATCTGTTTGCCTGTGAAGCCTTCACTGGGGAAAGTGTCTCCTGAGAGTCACCGATGTATAATTCTCAGAAATGCGACTAGACAAACATTTCAGTGACTTTCAGTGCATTGCCAGCACTCGCCCATGGGAGCCCACCGCTCATGTTCTGAGGAAGATGTGTATTATCTGTCTGACTAGACCTGCTTTTGGCTTGGGCCTCTCATTGCCAATTAGATGGTGCCAATGGACCTTGAGTGGGTTGACTGACTCAGACCAGCGCAGCAGGACTCAATGCCATTTGTAACCTTTGGGAAGCAGCTATTCTTCACCTCCAGATAGACTTCAGGGTCCCCTGTGAAGAAAATTCAATTCTCTCTTACGGCCACAGAGGGGATCATCATAATCAGTAGAGGCAAAGAGACCTTGGAAAGTGTCATTTTCAACAAGCTGTGTTTTCCCTCCCCTTTGTCTTTCTCTCTTAAAAAGGACCAGGTGCTTCTATGAAAGGAAAAGGCTTATCTATTAGAGATGAGAGACTAAGAGTACCGGCGTTTGTCTGATCCGTTCTGAAAAGAGATGATATATCCGAGACCCAGTTTGCATTTCTTTTAAACTCAAGAAAAAGGCATTTTCCACCTTGAATGAGTTTGTTTGGCCTGCATAGCATGTGGAGTCGGTTATAATTCAGACCTGTGGTTTCTCGTTGTATCTGCCTCATGAATAATGTAATTACTTGCATAACTTCTTTTTTTTTTTTACACTCTGCTGGTGATGTTGATTTGGTCAGTGTTATGGCATAATGGCCTAGTCAAGAAAGACACACCGAAACTTTTGAGGTGAAGAGCGATAAGCTTCTAGTCTTGTGCAAATGTTCAATCCAAACCAAACCTTCTATGTTTCAGTTCACACCTTGAATCTCATATGCCAGCAAACATGGCTTCAAATCACCAGCTTTTCAAACTGAATCTCTTTTTGCCTTCACTCATTCTGTTCTTGTCTGTTCCAGAGAAATGTTTGCAAGGTAATGGGGGTTGCAGTCACCAGTGTGCAGTGATCCCCAGCAAAGGGGTGGTGTGTTCATGTCCCACCGGACTCCATCTAGGCTCTGACAACCAAACATGCGAGACAGTGGACTATTGCTCTGCTCACC
The DNA here is from genome assembly GCF_965113295.1 of Leuciscus leuciscus. Taxonomy (NCBI): domain Eukaryota; kingdom Metazoa; phylum Chordata; class Actinopteri; order Cypriniformes; family Leuciscidae; genus Leuciscus; species Leuciscus leuciscus. The sequence goes on from NC_138731.1 coordinate 34,511,266, forward strand.
TAAAGTGTAGTCAGATATGCGAACAGCATAAGACCACTGTCAAGTGCTCCTGTTATCTCGGCTGGAGCCTTGATCCAGATGGAGAGAGCTGCCACAGCACAGGTATTTAAATTCCTGGACTTACAGATTACCATAGAAATGTAGTAAGTGATTCACCAGTCCCCTATATATATATATATATATATATATATATAAATATATACTTTATATATTAGGGGTTGCACAGACCAGTCGACTTTAATGCTCTGCCATGACGCTTTAAGCTTGACGTCGAATAGTCACTTGTCATGGCCTATAGAGGGTGCAACAGAAAATAAATCTTTGAAGTCAAAATGTTAAAATGACAAATAAATTCATACTCCGAGAGCGCCCCACAAGGCATGTTTGATTATACCATCTCGATGCTCAACCGGGAGAATGCAAATTTTTAAAAGATTATTGTACACGCAAGTTAATCGTCGTTCTAAACGAATGCGCTGCTGCATTTTAACGCACACATATAGCTTGCACATCACGCGCACAATCATTCAGTAGCGCAGAAATGTATTGTCAAAACTGTTCTGTGATAAAAGTTCTAGCATATATTTCTTAGTAACTAAAACCCGCAGCTTCACTATTAGTAGAGAGACGCTTCTTATTTGTATCTTATTTAGAACGAGCTGAAATCTGTGAGAACTATAGCGACCCAAAGACAAAAGAACTGATAAAAATAAGCTGTTCTGTAGGAGTAATAGCCCTGTGGGCAGCGCTGTTGTTATACGCCATAGCTGTGCACAAGGCAACCCGTGTTCGAGTCTCAGCTTGAGGTTCAGGCTTATTTGTTCATTAATGACGTCACCAGCGACTAGTCGATGTCGACTCGACTTTCATCACATAAATGTCGACTTTAAAAAATCTGAAGTCGTTCAACCCCTAATCTATAAACATTTTTCAAATACAAGCTATAAAAAAATGGTGGTGTTGTGTAAGGAACAGACTGACATTTGAGTATCTCAAGAAAGTAGCAGTATTGATATAGACTAATTATGATTCTCAGTGAAATAACTGCACTGTGCATTTCTGTCTGCCCATAGTGGATCTGTCCACGGTACACAGCAATAAGAGCTACTGTAATACAATGACAGCGGGATACACAGACAGGAGCTTCCCATTGAGAAGCTAATGTCTTTATTGCAGCATGCCTGCCAAATGCTTTTAAATTGTCTCAGGGAATCTGAATTTAGGTCATTAGTCAGAATATGACAACAAGCATCTGTGTGGTATTTTATGGACTTAGTGTCATGTATAGCTCTTGAGAGTAAGTTCTTGTTCTAGTAGACAGCCACATTTATAGCTCTCAGTGGGCATCTCCAATTTTTTTTTTTTTTTTTTTTTTTTTTTTTTTTTTTTCTCTAAGAGAAGACAATCTTCTCTTAGTTTTTTTGTTTTTGTTTGTTTTGGTAGGGGTGATGTTGCCTAGTAGATACAGAGCTGGACTGGAAACTTTTTTAAATATTCAATATAAACTCTATATAATAATATAATATTTATATATATATCTATCCATATCTATCTATCTATCTATCTATCTATCTATATATATATATATATATATATATATTTATATGCCTCAAAAGACCTGAATCTTTTAAGGCCCATTTCACCTGCTGCACTTTTTGATCCACATATGAGGGTTTCATTTTTGTTTTTTGTCAATTGTAAAACACCTTTATTCTAAGGTTTCTCTAGAAGAACTGTTCCTGTAAATGTCTTTGATTAAAAATATCAGCTACAAGACTAATTAGTGGTTCTGTATAGAAAAATGTGCATGGCTGACACTTCAACACAAAGCGCAATGCTCTTGTAACCTCTAATGCACAGGTGTGGTGTGTTAATAATCAATTTGTTTCTTCTCCAAGATCCCTTTGAGGCTTTTGTTATCTTCTCTATCCGGCATGAGATCAGACGAATCGACCTTCATAAACGTGACTACAGCCTGCTCGTGCCCGGCCTACGGAACACCATCGCTCTCGACTTCCACTTCAACCGCAGTTTGCTTTACTGGACCGACGTGGTGGAGGATAAGATCTATCGGGGAAAGCTCTCAGAGACCGGAGGTAATGAACACCCAAATTGATGTCCCATTCCCTCTTGGTCTTTGTTTAACCTAAGCTTTAGTTAGAGCAGATATTCTGTTTCCCAATTCCTAGTACACAGATCACGTCCCCAGAATAGTAACGCAATACAGTATGCATTGTGCGTACAATGGCTCTTTGAATGAAGCAGAAAAACTCTGAATACCCTTGTATTGTTTTGAAGACTATTTTGAAGCTGCATTAAGCACACATCTGAGTCTCTCTCTCAGAGGAGCAGGCCCCCAGTGCAGCTATTGCTCTCTCCTTTTGTTAGAATTCCATAAAGCTCTCCACAGCTGAGAATAATTGCAAACAGCTATATTATAGATAGCTGAAAAAAACGTGTTTACTACTGAGGTAAAACTTTCTTTTTTTTAAAACAGTGTTTTCTTTTCCTGAGTTTTTTTTATTTTCAGAAACCCTGTTAAAAAGACTAGCAAATATTGCGTTTTGGATGCTGATAAGGATGTTGGTATGCTGGTGTCCATAGCAGGTTTCTTAAAGGAATAGTTCAGCCAAAAATAAAAATATTTTTGAAGAAAGGTTGACTTTCAGTGTATGAACCTTGTTTTGTTTTATTTCATAGAAGTCATACAAGTTTGGAACCAGTGTTAATTAAGTATTATTTAGAATGAACATTATTATTATTATTATTATTAATAATATTATTATTAGTATATTTTCAGCAGGGTATTCCAGAAAGCAAAGTTAACTTACCATCAACATATACCCTGATCTCTCGGTTGATTAACCCGAACCTTGCTTACTTGAGGTTTGCAGGTTTCAAAAGTCTGGACTAAGTTCAGTCAACCCGGAGAATGAAACACAGGCGTTCCACTTCATGAAGTGGACGAGGGAAGTTTATTTGGACAGACCCTCATCCCCTCGATTTTGACCGTGGGAGCGAGTCTACTCCGATATACACTTCAAGCAGCTCTATATCCCACAATTCAACTTGTGGCATCACAGCAGATCACGCTTACCTGAAGTGTATGATATATTAAATGTTTTGATAATTAATCGCATAATAGGGTATAATATATATATCATGTTGAGAGATTTAATCGCATGATACTTGTAGCTACCTTATGTTCACAGTCAAAGTTGATAAAAAAATATATATATATTTTTCGTTTGTGTAATTTTATTTTTCTCCAACATTTACCTATAGGATTTTATATATTTTCCCCAACTATATATGGTGCATGAAACAAATTCACAATAAAAAGGGCTTTAAATAATAAATAAGCTCCATAGTGAATTCCAAATGATCAAGGGCTTAGTGTGTTTCATTTAAACATTATGCACTAGTTCCACCAGTAGTGGGTACTCGTGCAACGTAAGCAATGACGCACATCCGTGTAAACGAGACGGAGGGAAGTTAGCGAGTAAAGGGCATAAAAATGTGGAGTGGAACGCAACCTAAGAAGCGCACCATACTTCTTCTTCTTTTGTTTAATGATGATTTACATTCTTAGTGCATATCGCCACCTACATAGCGGTTGTGTAATAACTTTTTTATCTTATCTTTTAATCTTTAATCAGTTTCTTTATTACTGTGAACAATAATTATATTGTTTGTTTGATGCTAATTATATAATAAAAAAGAAACACTGATGGAACTAAAAAAAAAAACAGTCTGTGCTTGCAAAGATAATATGGCTGTATATGTTTATTTTTTATGTTTAGCTATTTTGCTTCCACATTTCTTGTAATATATCACATATGTATACATTATATAGAAAACGTCTCATTGCAAAAAACACTTTTGAGTGCAGATCCAAGATGTTTGAGATGAGGGCACTTATGCTCTGAATACCTCTGAAGTTAACTAACCCTGGATCATAACTTGCTCCAGAGCAGGTTAAGTTCAGAGGATAACTTGCTCAGGCTTACATATCCTGAAAGTTACCTCAGGTTTTGGAACCGAAAGTTGAGGTTATGCTTACTTTGAGTAAACCTAACCAGGTCACATAACCTACTTTCTGGAATATCCCCCAGTTTTCATTTTAATGTTAGTTGAAGTTTTAGTCATTTGCTTTTGTCTTTTTTTATTTAGCTTTAATAAAAAAAAATAAAAAAAAAAAATAAAAAAATATATATATAATACTTCCACTTATTTATTTAAGTTATTTGCCAATCAGCATTTACTTTTTATTTATTTATGTATATTGTTTTAATTGCTGAAAGATTTTTTTTTTTTTTTAGTTTTAGAGTGAACCTTTAACTAGCTTAACTAGACTCTTTTTGCCAGCTTCATCAGAAAGACATTGCCAGTTGGCCTACATCATTTGCTAGTGAACAACATGACTAGAGCAGCATAAATCAGCATAGAAATGCATTCTGGTCCAAGCTGGTCTTTTCTGCAAGGAGTAGCATTTTGAAGAGCTCAACACTTCAAAAGAAAGTTCAAAACGACCAGAATGCTTTGCTGTGCTGAATTCAAAACCCCGTCCACCCTATGAACTAGCGCGAGTGGTTTGTTTTGTAGGTGTGACCGGGGTCGAGGTTGTGATTCAGCATGGTTTGGCCACCCCAGAGGGACTTGCCGTGGATTGGATTGCAGGAAACCTTTACTGGATAGACAGCAACTTGGATCAGATTGAGGTGGCCAAGCTGAATGGGGAAATGAGAACGACTTTGATTGCCGGTGGCATGGAGCACCCACGAGCGCTGGCTGTAGACCCAGGACAGGGGTGTGTATTAGTTTCAAAATTTACCACATCCTAATTTTCTTTCCCCATACTCTGCTTTTCTTTTTCACAATTCCTTCAGCAACATTCACAGCAGTGAGAGCAAACACTGAAAAAAAAGTTTCATTGCATTTTTTGTTGTAATTTGCCCTCATAGAGACTATCTTGGGTACATAACAGAGCAATCATATTTCAGGGGACTTGTCTGTCATGTATTACTAATGATAGTTCTAGAATAACGCGCTGCATCTTGCTGTCTGTTTGTTGTGGTCTGTTTCTTTTTTTGTCTCTTTACTCTCAGCTGTGCTCTTCTCTTGCTCAGCTCTTCATTTCTCATGGAGGCATACTGGGAAAAACAGCCTCAAATATGACAGCATAAGCTCAGGGATGTGTTTTTCATGATACAGTGATGCTTTTGATGGCAGATTTGTTTTTCATATCACAACACACAGGCACAAATAATAGCTCATTAAATTATTTTCATCATCATTCTTTATCTGGTTTTATCATTTTGTTATGTATTCCTAATGTTATACAGCTGAAACATTTTTGTCCAAACATTTGTATTTATTTTTTCTGTGAGCAACCCATAGAGGAGAAATATGGTAATCTTCACAGTCCAACAAGAGCTCATATTGGCGCTCAGTTGGATGACATACTGTAAAGTATTTCACTGAAAGCTGAAAAGAACAATTAGGGAAAATTTCACACACAGCAGCGTGGCACATTTTAAAAAGAACCTAATTCATTATAGTTACTCAAAAAAATGCCCCACACAGCTGTGTCATGAAGAGGTGTGTTGAAAATGTACTTCTGAAGGGATTAGCTGTCTTTGTGATTAGCAAGTCTTTTATTTACTGAAAGCCTGGTTTAATGACTGGATGTCACTGACCAATTAATTGGCCTTCTAAAAAGAAGGCAGCTACAGTACATCCTTGTAGCAATATTCATGTGACGCCTTTTTGCATGTTTTGTGCTTACCTGCTAGGCTCCTCAAACATTTGGTTGTCAATTTAATTGTTTCTGGTGCCTGATGCAGGAACCATGATCACACATTTCATTAGCATATGAGCTTGATGCAAGTATTTAGCATTTTACAATCCCTGTATTACCCCCATTATAATTTGCCCTTTGCTTTCATGCCACCCCAGAGAACTGTGACACCAGTTAAAATGAACCCTCATGTTTAACATTGACTTCACTGGCAGACAGTTTCCTTGCAGTATGTAAATAAAAATAATCATTTGAAATTAATCTATGATTTTACATTTTTAAGCTTTTTTAATGATATAAAGCAGTACTGTTCTCAGGGGCAGCATAATAGTTTACTATTAGTTAATTTACTCTGGACGACTCAGTAGTTAAGTGTTGTCCCAATGGGTAAATATTGAAAATAACAGTAAAATTAATATTTTAAGCTGTGTTTTAGATGTATTGGTAGAATGTGATTTTGACTTTTAGAATGTCACTGATGGACTATGGTCAGATATGGTGCATGACAAATGTCAATGTGTTTAGATGAATAGTTTATAATAACACCGTGTCCTAACCAGACTGGCCGCAACATGCAATAAAAGGTTATCTTTTCCATGTTAATCAGAGTTATTGTCCTAACTAGCCACGATGGTGACACGCAATGATTCTATTTTTAAAACGGTTTCTATGAAAGTATGATAATGATAATCTCAGGTACTGTGTATGTGCTTTATTTCATGTTAAAAGCGTCTAATGTGAGCCATACTGTCTTTTATAGCCATACTGAAAGCAACAATAGCCAATTCACATCAGATCCTCAAAATAAATGGAAACTAGAACGTTCAAACTGTCAACTCATTGTGAACAGACAAGTGTATTCTATGACAAAGATTGTTTCAGTAACTCAGTATGTATTTTTAATAATGTTAGAATGGTGTAATATTGATGAATTTGATATACTTATCAATTTCGTTGCGAGAGACTGAGCCCGCCCACGCGCTCTTCTGATTGGCTGTGATTTTTGATTGACTATCTCATATGTACATCTATGTACATATGATAGTTGCAGAGTGTCTGGTGTGGAAAGACAATTGTTTGTGGCTGGAATCTTATCGCATCGTGTCTGGTTAGGACACTGTGTAAGGGTTTGAAATTAACAACCGCCAGCCCGCCAAATGTGGGTGAAAATCCACTGTGGCGGATAACACATATCAACACACTAGCCTATTTGGGAGGCTATGGTTCATAAATTATGATCTATCACTTTTGCATGACATCGCTATCAGAGCCAGCAGCCATGTCACCCTGTAGCCCAAGACCGGTTGCCCACTGAAGCTAAGCAGGGCTGAGCCTGGTTAGTACCTGGATGGGAGTCCTCCTGAGAAAACCAGGTTGCTGCTGGAAGAGGTGTTGGTGAGGCCAGCAGGGGGCGCTCACCCTGTGGTCTGTGTGTGGGTCCTAATGCCCCAGTATAGTGATGGGGACACTATGCTGTCAAAGAGCACCGTCCTTCGGATGAGACGTAAAACCGAGGTCTTGACTCTCTGTGGTCATTAAAAATCCCAGGATGTCTTTCGAAAGAGTAGGGGTGTAACCCCGGCATCCTGGCCAAATTTGCCCAGTGGCCTCTGTCCATCATGGCCTCCTAATCATCCTCATATACTGATTGGCTTCATCACTGTCTCCTCTCCACCAGTAAGCTGGTGTGTGGTGAGCGTTCTGGCGCAATATGGCTGCCGTCGCATCATCCAAGTGGATGCTGCACATTGGTGGTGGTTGAGGAGATTCCCCCCTTCTATGTAAAGCGCTTTGAGTGCCGAGAAAAGCGCTATATAAATGTAATGAATTATTATTATTATTATTATTATTATTATTATTATTATTAAGACTTTGGGGCAAAAAGCGCCCTAGCATCTTTATTGCTACGTGCAGGTAAACTCAAGGCAATTATAAGAGACGTCACAGAGAATTTTGTCTTTATTTATATATTATTTTATTTGAATGGTATACGCAAACAGTGATTGACTGTCGTAAAGCTGAAAGCAATAGAATGAATTAGAATCAGATTTAATAATAAATGTATTTAAATCTAAGCTATGACATTGATGATCTGGTTTGTCTCTGATAGTTTTGGCTAGCAGAAGTTCTAAATGGCCGGTAACTTAAAGGGATAGTTCACTTTGAAATTCATTTTTGGTATGTTTTAGCTTACCTCAAGGGCATCCAAGATGTAGGTGTCTTTTTTTCCGCAGTAGTTTCAATTTTGATATTTTTAGGTCAAACCGTTCTTGTCTGTCAGTCATATAATGCAGGTCTATGGTCATTATCTCAAAACACAAGCACAGAGTCCAAATTAAAACAATTCCCCGTCGTCCAAATTAAACAATTCCCCATCGTAAGTACACATTGATGGCCTAAGACACGAAACGAGCGGTTTGTGTGAGAAAACGAACAGTATTTATATCGTTTTTACCTCTTATACGCAGACATGTCCAAGTGATCTGATCTGACGTGTGCGCAGACTGGTGCATAGATATATACACACTAGATGTCGCCTTAAAGACATTCGTTCCAATGAACTGCCGTAGACAAGGCGACATCTAGTGTGTATATCTATGCACCAGTCTGCGCACACGTCAGATCAGATCACTTGGACATGTCTGCGTATAAGAGGTAAAAACGATATAAATACTGTTCGTTTTCTCACACAAACCGCTCGTTTCGTGTCTTAGGCCATCAATGTGTACTTACGATGGGGAATTGTTTAATTTGGACGACGGGGAATTGTTTTAATTTGGACTCTGTGCTTGTGTTTTGAGATAATGACCATAGACCTGCATTATATGACTGACAGACAAGAACGGTTTGACCTAAAAATATCAAAATTGAAACTACTGCGGAAAAAAAGAAACCTACATCTTGGATGCCCTTGAGGTAAGCTAAAACATACCAAAAATTAATTTCAAAGTGAACTATCCCTTTAACAATTTAGTAGCCAAACTGGCTGGTAAGTGAAAAAGTTCATTTCAAGCCCTGTTTATAATCGTTAACATTTTTATTCTGTATGTAGCATACTTTTCTGGACCGACTGGGATGCCACTTTTCCTCGGATTGAGGCAACGTCAATGAGTGGGAGTGGAAGACATGTTGTGTATAAGGACATGGAGATAGGAGCCTGGCCTAATGGACTCACCCTAGACCATCAGGAAAGGAGAATAGTGTGGACAGATGCTCGGTAAGAGCAAATAATAAAATTGCAAATGAAGAATTACATTTTGGTGCACATTACAAGAAGCATTGAATTTAAGGCAAAATAGTTTAGCTTAGATGTTATGTTTTTTTAAGCAATAATAAATACATTTTGAAGGTTATTAGTATAACTTAAACATAAAATTTTAATCAGTAATTAATTAAATTATGGTTTTACATGTGATTCACTTTGATTCTTATGCAATAATTATACAACAAAAGCAGTTTTTCAGAAATGAAAAACAAAACTAAGGATGTGCTTTTTCTTTCAGAATTTCCCTCAGGAAGTTGTCATCATTGTAACATCTTGTTGATATGGGCATAGAGTGCCGGTCTCATCTCGTGTTTCTTTTTCCCTTCAGCTCAGATGCAATATATTCTGCCCTGTACGATGGCACAGGGGTCATAGAGATCCTCAGGGGGCACGAGTACCTGTCACACCCGTTCGCTGTGTCTCTCTTTGGAGGTGGTGTGTACTGGACAGACTGGAGGACCAACACTTTAGCCAGAGCGAATAAATGGACAGGCCGCAATGTAACTGTGATCCAAAAGACAAGCGCCCAGCCATTTGATCTGGAGATATATCATCCTAGCCGACAACCTCAAGGTGGGTTTTTAATTATTTAAGGGGGTAAATAATGAGTTAACAAAAAGCTAATAAATAATTAAATCATAAAAAAATTGCATTTAAATAAATAAATAATTGTAAAAAGGAAAAATTAAACAATTCCTAAAAATATTAAATATGTCTTTGTTTGCCTGCGACCATTAACCGGCATCAGTGAACATGCAAATGTGTTAATTTATTGAAATGTTACATTCTCTGGGGCATTTTAAGTAAATATTTTAGGTCAAGAAGGGGTTCAGCTGACAAAGAGGTTTGGGAATCCCTGCCTTAAAATACTGCTGGAGGCAGTTCACTAAGTTTTAAAGAATAAAATTTAAAAGAGTAGCTCTTTTGTGCATTCAATAAATAGAATAATCAAATGGAATTTGTTTATTAAATTGACAACAGTTTGATTATTTTATTTAATAAATGCATAAAATAGCTACAAATTTTTACGTTTACACTTATATTTATGTTTAAATACTGTATTTATGTACTGTGCTGACAGAAAAAAAACCCAAAGAGACTGATAATTGATCAAATCACTTGAAATCAAAGATTAATTACAGTGTTGTATATACAGTGCATCATGAAGATAATTTAGCTTGAGCTAACTAGACTAACAAAACCTTGTTGCCATAGGGACAACTTCTGTTTCTTATACGTATAACAGGAATTACAGTTTTCTTGAAAATTGCTGGAGGTGTCTAGGCATAAAATCAGAAGAAAAATTGCTATTGAAAAATCTCACCCCTACTGATGTTTAAACTCTTATTTGACCCTCCTTTTTCCTGTAGTGTTCTGTTTGTACCCCATGAGCTCATTCTGTGCACAAACCACATCACAGCAAGCCTTGCCGTTTTCATGTTGACCTAACGTAGCTGCGCGTTATTGTAAAAAAATAATAATAATATGATCTGCCTATGTTCGGGAGACACAGAGACATTTTCTTGCATGCTCTGTGTGGTGAGGATTCATTTGAGCCGAATCCCGCTGATCATTCATTTCTTCTGCCAATTTGGAAGCCCAAACGGCTCTGTTTGAGAGCAGCAGAATAATTGAAAAAGGGGGTCATGCAGAGCGTAAGCAGGCCTGACGTGGACTCAAGATGGGCTCTTTCCTCAACCCAAATTAATTTTAATTGTTTCATGGTACAGTGTCACACAGGGCTTTGTTGCCAGCAAGGGCAGCAGATTATCTTCTGTTAAACAGAAAGTGGCTGCTTGAATCTTTGAAGGAAAATGGGGTAAAATATCATACAAAGATGACTTTTATTGGCATTTTCTTTATATTCTTTCTTTGATATAAAAAATTATATTATACAAAATGCATGTTATTTTTTATTCAGTGCTGACCTCAATAAAATATTTTACATAAAATATGTTTACATATAGTCCACAAGACAAAAAAATAGCTGAATTTATAAAAAATGACCATGTTCAAAAGGTTACATACCCTTGATTCTTAATACTGTGTGTCGTTACCTGGATGATCCACAACTGTTTTTTTTTTGTTTTTTTTAATGTTCATCAGAACAATCCTTCAGAAAAATCCTTCAGGTTAAGGTTCTTTACATATTTTCCAGATGCTTGAAAACTGAAGGATTTGCAGGACCTGAAGGATTTTCCTGAAGAACGTTGGGCAGTTTAACTGCTCAGGACAAACAAGGGACTCAAGAACAACCATCACAAAAACAAAAACAAAACAGTCGTGTATATACATATCTAATAGTATTAATATATTATATTAGTTGTATATTTATAACTAATATTAACTCATCTCTGATTTTTTTTAAATTGCATTTTGTAATTTGTAAAATGTTAACTGAAGTTATTGTGATAGCCAAGTGTGCTAGGTGCCCAGATGTCCAAAAATGTAGCCTTCTGCGAGTGTTCATCAGCCGAAATAATCTGATTTGCATCATTTCAACCAGCCCAAAACTGTAGGGAGCCCTGCCAAACCGGTTCATGTCTCCTGCCACAGCACCGGCAGCCGGGTGACTGTTTTACACCGATAAGTGTCGACAAATTGTGCTACACTGCCAGAGAAGCCAATAAGTATGGCTAATCTAATTTTAAAGAGCTCATGGGAAGGTCTGGCTATTAAAGATGTCCAAAATCTGGGCTCTGGCCCCTTACAGTCCATGGCAATTGTGTTTATATTTGGCCTACGCAGTTCTGGCAGGATAGTGGCGGACCTCTGAGGGTCCGTAGGGAGTGAAAAGGGGCTACGCTAACTAGCCTAATGGGCTAAGGCTACAGCCGTTAGCCGGCACATGGTAAATGCATTATGTGTGGTGAAAGAACTGAGGGTTGAGTTTCAAGAGATCGACACCAGTTTGGAGGGCTCCCATTTTTAGTGCCTGTGTGGCCTGCAGTGTTGTAAGCACTTTTCCAGCACATTGCTGACAGGCAAACCACTTCAAAATTACTATTGGAGTTTGCAGACACAGACAGGGTGTATTTTTCCCTATTCGGACAAGGCTGAAGCAGTGAAAATACAAATTATACTCTGCACTCTCTTTACATACAGTGATGTTAAGGTAAAGTCAGATGTATGTTTAAGAAGTACGTTTTATGAAATCAGTGTCTGATTTTTGACTACGAACAAATCAGTATATCCCAATCAAGTGTCTCTACCATGAGTCAAGTGCACTCGTACTGTTTATACTGTATTTATTCAAAAGGTCTAAATGTGCTGTGGTGTCAAGAAGACTGTGGAAGACATGAGCTGTCAGCACTGTTCATTCAACCTCAGCTCTTTTCTTTATCCTGGAATTTAGATGAATGTTTTCACTTTGGTATTGCAGTCTTTTGTTTTGCACCCATTTTTTTGTTCCCCTTTTTAAATACAGACATCTGAACTGTCACATCTCAAACCAAAGGCCATCCTTCCTCATCAAGAAAAGTAATTCTGTCAGTTTGACTGTACAGTAACAGTTTTTTTATTTCCTGTTGTAAGTCGGCAGCTGTTCTTTTTCAAATGTTTTCAATTCTTTTTTTCCCCCTTTTTTTCACAAACCACGCATAAACGTCATTATCTCAAAACTACAAACTTTTACATACATGCTGCTGACATATTATTTTAGCAGAGTTTGTGCTGAATACAGTGTAATACGATTTTAGCCATGAAATGTCACAAGTAACAGAAATAAGCACAAATGTCAGAGCATGTCAGAACACCTCAGACCCCAGAGGGTTAATTCATAAGATGCAATATTGATTTTTCTCCTTATGTTTTCTTTCCCTGGTTTAAATGCGCGTCACCCTGGGTTTTTCAGCCTCAAACCCGTGCGAAGGAAACAATGGAAGAGGTCCTTGCTCCCACCTTTGTCTCATTGATTATAATCGCACGGCATCCTGTTCGTGTCCTCATCTCATGAAGCTCTCCCTCAACAACCGCTCTTGTGTGGGTGAGTAACATCCCTCACACAAAAGTATGGATCAGTTTGAGCTTTCTAGAGGAAGTATTGACTTATATATAAGTCAATATGCTTGATATATATAATTTTTGTTGTTGTTTTGGCATCAGCCCTGAAGAAGTTCCTGTTGTATGCGAGGCGATCTGAGATCCGTGGGGTGGACATTGATAATCCATACATGAATGTCATGACTGCTTTGACGGTCCCTGACATTGATGATGTCACTGTGGTGGATTACGACGCTCTTGAGGAAAGGATTTATTGGGCGGACGTTAAAACTCAAACAATAAAGCGTGCATTCATCAACGGAACAGGCCTTCAAACCGTCATTTCCGGAGGTGAGTAAAAACAGGAAGTCAAAAACATATGTTTTTCTTTTCTTTTTTGTTCATGTTCTGTGTGGTTAATGTAAGGGTTTCCTTAATAAACACCACCTGTGAGAGTTATTTTATTTCTGTGCTGCCTGTTAATAAGTTGTGTTATATATTATTTTCCCCCTGCTGCCACATTGTAGGTTTGAGCTGAAATAATTTGTCAGACACTCAGTCTTAAATTGTTTTTTCAATTACTAGAAGACTGTGTTCACAGGCAGCCTGCATTAAAAACAAAATGACGGTTGAAGGAATGCATTAAGAAAAGCAAAAGTAGTGCGAGATGTAGACTGTTGTAGATTTTCTTAAGTGCTGTCTGTTATCAAGCATAGTGTATGTCTTAAACCTTCTCAAACTGATTAGCATGCCAAGCATGTGCTTTTGGAAGTTATTTGCACACAACATTTTATTACAGCATGCGCAGAAGTGCTGCAGTCACCCATGAGGCTTGTTGTAATGTGCTCCTGTGTTAATGGCTATCTCTGCTACGTGCAGATATTCAAAACTGCCGTGGGCTGGCAATAGATTGGCTCTCAAGGAACATGTATTGGCTGAGCTCTGAGAACGAGGAGACGCAGGTCAATGTTGCCCGACTAGACGGATCTCTAAAAACCTCAGTCATCCATGGGATTGACAAACCAAAGTGTCTGACTGTGCACCCAGCCAAAGGGTAAGCAGCCCACATGGACAGATTGCAAGTATGAGTAAGATTTTTGTTTGCTCTTATTGCCTATATTTATCAGAAATTTCTTATTAATTGGTGTGAATAAATTAATATAATACATGTTATTTTCTTCCCCTTCTTCTTAAATATAAATATATATATATATATATATATATATATATATATATATATATATATATATATATATATATATATATATACACACACACATACATATTTACATATATATATACATATGTCATGTCAACCTTAAATACAAACCACAATAATTATTTTAAATGTTTCTCCTAAAATTGTCTTTTTTGTTTCATGGTCTAGAAAAATTTACTGGACTGATGGTAGTACAATAAACGTAGCCAATATGGATGGAAGTAACAGGAAGGTTCTTCATCAAAACCAGAGAGAACCAGTTGGTATGTCTTGATTTCAGTCTATAAGAGAAAGCTTCAGTATTACTGTATGTCAATTTTCTCTCTTTGATTCCCTCGCAGTTCTTACATTCACAAGGGTTTAAAGCACATGAGTCACTGTTTTCCAATGTACTCTTAATTACATTTCTGAGGACAAAATCATACTTTTTATTCTGAAAAACTATACGAAATATAAGAAAAACTATTTTACGTAACTTACTTAAAACAGGCAGTGAAATCCATTTCAGTCTAAAATGTAACTGGCCACAACTATTATCTTTGTGAAGAGACCTCTGATTAGTCATCCCTATAGTTTTGACCTACAGTAAAGCAATTGCTGTAGTTAATTACCTTTAAATATGATCATTGAAAACTTGAACTTGAGTCAACTGTCTCTATAAACTGCTGCTGAATTTAAAGGCTTTGAAGATATTGTCATGTTTATGGACTTTCAGTTTGTTTTTTCTTGACCTAGTTTCTCAGTTTGTTTGATTAGTCATTTCGTTCACCTGTTGTCATTTAATTAGCTAATTTCCCTGGTGTATAAATACTTCTGTTTGGTTCAGTTCAATGTCGGTCACTGTTAGTTGTGTTTATGTTACATGCAACCTTCCTGAGTATTTGAGTTTCCTTTAAAGGACTATTTTGTGAGATTTCCTGTTTCAAGTCTCATTGGATTCTTATACGTGTGACAGATATAAGTTTCATTTCATTTCCACAGCCTCACAAAGCCAGGAGAAAATTGTGGTTTAACAGGTTTATTTACAAAGTTTGTGCATCCCTGGCCTCTTGATTCCATCCATGTATATAAACATTTACACAGCTCCCATCCTCCAGCTAAATATGGTTCCTCTGTAGTTTTTTATACCCCTGTACATTCATTGATTATCAAATCACGTGCTCCTTTTGTTTTAGAGGGAGTCTTGGAAAAGATGTCTGAGAGTTTAAAGTCTTGTCTGTTGTTGTTGTTGTTGGGAGTATATCATGCACTAGCCCCTCTCTCAATCAAAACTGTCCTGACACTCTATTGAAATATCCTTCACTTGTCACAATCAATTTTCCCACTCTGTCAAACGCTCACCGTTTCCACTTTTGAAACAGGTTTTAGACAGAGATTAATTTTAATCAAGTGATTTAGTGTGTCTCAAAGAGGTCGCAACTATATTTCAAGCTGTAAAAAAAAAAACCATCTCACACTCACACAGATAAATATACACGATATATAAGGTATATTTTAAAGTAATGATCTGAAGGGATTCCATACCAGCACTCCAAACAACAGTTTCTAACTGACTTCTTGTTTTCCCTCAGGACTTTCGATTGACTTTCCAGCAGGGAAAATGTATTGGATCAGTTCTGCTAATGGGACTATCAACAGGTGCAATCTGGACGGCAGTGGCTTTGAGGTCATTGAAAGCATGAAGAGGGACTTAACTAAAGCTGCGGCTCTAGCAGTTATGGGTAAGTGATATAGCATCTAATTCATTCTTCATTAGTCAGGCTTAGGTCAAAGGCTAACCACCATTAACCTTAAGAAAATGACTGCTTACGTGTTGATTTGATGGCATATGGCTGATATTTTATCTACATGTGTTTTTCTAATTAATGTTTGAGTTTGAGAATATTGAATGAAATTACTGGACTTTGTTGCTTTGGTAACAGCACACCATGAGGAGCACATTTATAAGAAAAAATAAGTGAAAGTGAGAAGTGGTAAAAGGAAAACATTGTAAATTAGTCTCACATGGCATGCCCTCAGACCATCTGGTTGGTTAGCAGCTGGCTGCTATTTATCAGTTTTATCAGAAACAAAATTATGTTTAAAAGGCACCCGGTTGCAACAATACGTTTTTCTGAAGAAAAACTGGTTATTCGATTTTGTCAAAGTTTGCAAAGACTTTGTCATTGGATCTTGTAAAGGTTCTGTTTTCTGTTTAAGGCACATAGTAGCAATTGGACTAGATAATTGATAATAGATCATTGGACTAGATAAGAATGGTATATTCCCCTTATTCCATGTTTATTTTTCTGTACTTTATTCTATACATAAAAAAGTCAACTTACATGTTGTCATTTCTGTTCTGCTCACAGAGATTGCTGGCCCAGTATTTAAACGAGTCATGATTTACCATCCCTAAATGTCTGGGTAAAAGAACAAGCTGTGGTTGGTAATGTTACATTCCTAGGTCAGATGGTCTTTTTATGTCAAAATTTGCAGTACTTGATCAGAATTAGTTATGATGATATATTAGACTCAAGTGCGACACTGTGAGTCTACAGCTACTTTGCTTCAGATTGGTAAAGACTGACAAAATAAAGGCATTTTGTCAAAAATAGATTGAACAATTTCCATTTAGCCCTAGGAAACCCATCATAGAATGACCAAAGACCACATTTTGCTTCCCTGAGGAGCGTAAACATACATCTTAGAAAGTGGAGAAGTTTGATTGATTTAGCTTTATATAAACCAAGCTAATAAAGGCTGTCTTGGAAGATATCCATTTTATTCAATGCAATTTTTAATCACTGTATGACTCAAATTACAACTATAAACATTGGCCAGAAGCTGTAATTCTAGGGTTTATAAAGAAGTCAGTCATGCTGGTAGCATTGGAAGGGAAGAGAGTTGCATAACTTTCAAATAAAAGCAGTAAATACAGCAAAGCTTGTAATTGTGCGCTTTTACTTTATATTAGACCATTTCTCTTTCTCTTTGCCTAAATGTATTACACTCTCAATGTTCAATGTCATCTGACATGTTTTCTCACATTACTCTCTGTCTGTCTTTGTGGGTGGAAACTTATGCCCGTTAATTATTCATTAGCATGTATTTATTTCCCTAAACCCCTGTTTTAACTGATTACACTGTCTGCATGCTGCAAAGGTATTAATCTTTGGAAAACCTCTATAGTCACGTTCTATTTTAGAGCAGCTATGATGAGCTGAAAAAACAAATGCAATTTGTAAGAAGTGGTGACACTCTTTTAATTAAACAAAGTTTGAGTCATTATTAAATTGGGAGCAGAATGCAGGCTGCCACAAAGACTAATGGGTTACTTTCAAAGAAGTAGCACTGTACAGCAAAACAGCAAAATGATACTTTCAGTAGCCGCTATCTATCACAATTAATAGGCCTTTGTTCCATTGAGGAAATGCTTTCCATTACTTCTGCAAAAACCTATGAGTCTGTTTGGTGGACAGTTATGTTTCTCGTTTATAGTATGACAAAATGCCAGAGATGTGTTTTTGGTATGCATGTTTTTTTCTTTTGTGTGTGTGTGTTTGCTTGTGTTTGTACTGAACATGCTTGCTATGCCCTTTCTTGGAAGACTACACTAGGATATGAGTCAAATAGTTCCAACAAATGAATACAGAAATGCAGTAGATGGTTGGTTATTTTAGTAGAAAGTTTTCTACTGCATCACATTTCTGATAAGATTTTCTTTAACATGTGGATTTAGTCCATACTGCCCATATAGTGTATACACTATCATTCAAAAGTTTGGGGTCTGTGTGTTTTTTTTTTTTTTATGTTTTTTTTAAGTCTCTTATGCTTATAAGTTTTAGTTTTTTCTTGTGATGGCAAAGTTTTCAACTTTCAACAGCCATTATTCCAGTCACATGATCATTCTGAAATAATTCTAACATGATTTGGTGCTCAAGAAACAATTCTCATTATCAGTGTTTAAAACAGTTGTGCTGCTTAATGTTTTTTTTTTTTTTTTTATGTTTTTTTTTATGCTTTGATGGATATAACGTTCAAAAGAACAGGATTTATTTGAAATAGATTTTTTTTGTAACAATGCAAAAGTATTTATTTTGATCGATTTGATGCTTCTTTGCTGAATAGAAGTATTTATTACTATCAAAAAATAAACCCCAAACTTATATACACAGTATTGTGGTATATATACAGTATTCACCACATACCACCGGTATTATGGATAAATTCTACAATTTTTCAAAGCTGTATCACACCTCTATAAAGGAAAGACCATCTTAGAGCCTGAATGGCCAGGGGCCGATTACATATGCATGCAGGTGGGCAGATGATCTCGCAGTCTCTTGAGTTGGTGTATAAGTGGGTGATGAGTGGAATTTCACTTAGAATTCCATGTTTCCCTCTTCCATGCTGAATATGAACCAGTCAAACAATGGCATAAGATAATTTCCTTCTCTTAATGCCTTGCAGATGTACAGCATATATACCTTACCATGCTTATACAGTTGATTAAAAAGTATAAAATATAAAGTAATCACATCCTCAATGTGAATACGAAAGGAAACAAGGCGAGGAGATGAAAGAGTCTCAGTATGATTGATGTTATCTTTGTAATAAGTAAAGCAGACTGGGTTTCTGCACATATACTTGTATGATAAGACAGCTGTCCCTTCCAAGCACACAAAACACTGCTTTTCTTTCAAATACCGGCAGTCTCTGTTTTTATAATGCATACGCCACATTGCCATGCAGGTTACCCACAGAGATCTAAAAGAATGGTATATATTAATATGCAGCATGAGAATGTCATCAGAGAACAAAGAGTCACATTCAGCATAAAGAGGGAAAAATTTGGAATACATTACTTCCCCTTCAGCTCATATGCACAAAAAGTCAAAAATGTGTGTAACAGCCACATACATACTTCATATATATATATATATATATATATATATATATATATATATATATATATATATATATATAAGATGCAAAAGTCTTAGGCACGTTAGTATTTTCACCCAAAAAAAATGGTTTTAAGCCAGTTATTTATGTATTTTGCTCTAGTGTGTCAGTAGAAATATCGGTTCACATTTCCAAACATTCCTTTTTCCATTAATTGTAATAATTTTTGTAAAAAAAGAGATTTTTGTATGCACAAGGAGTCTGACAACAGCTGGCATGCTCCACTCGGAGATCTGATCTCACCATCATCGAGTCTGTCGGTGATTACATGAAGAAAACTGTGGCAACGTCTTCAAGACGCTTGAAGAAACCTGCCTGCAAAACTACAGTACTGTGTAAAGGTTTAGGCACTTGTGTAAAAATGCTGTAAAGTGAGGATCCTTCAAAAATAATGTCATAAAAATATTTAAAACAGTTAAAACGTTTAAAACAGCTTTTTACTTACAGTGTAGGTACACTTGCACATAGTTTTTCAGGTAGTTTTGCAGGCAGGTTTCTTCTCCTTTTTTGGCACAGATTATAGTTGTTTGCTTATTATTTGCTTATCTCCTCAAAATTACAGGTAGACTGTTCACAGTTTTGAACAGGAATGAAACAAACTTTTCCATTAGGCTGTATGATTTCCGTGTGATGATGGGGGATAAGATCTTCAGTCTCTGTCGGCTCTATCTCCCTCCTAGCAAAAGCAACATAAATTAGGGCATTTGCCAAGGTTAACCTGTATAACATGCTATCAGTTGATGTCCCCGTATATTTACTTTGGTCTTGCTGTAACGGAAATGGTTTACGATTTCAGCCACCCGGCACGGTAAAATCAACCACCCTGCAGTTTGTGTTGAGGGACAGGCCTTATCATTACAGAGAGCTGTGCAGGGAAATATACTCGGCAGAGACAGATGATCAGCAGATCGATACAAGCGGCGGCTGTTTGAAAGATGCAGCATCATTATTAAGCAAAAAAAAAAATCCAATGGCCGCCTTGCATCAAAGTCACATCCGTTATTAGAGCGTGAAACCGTAATTGAAGAGCATGATGACTGAAGAAATGAAAGCAATTTTCCTGACAGGATTCAGTCTTGCCACCTCCTCCTGGTAGAATCTTTAATGGAATGTGACCACTCAGGCAAGTGCAAGCTGCTGTTTAGTGGGCTGTGTGTCACCTTAAGACCTGTGTTGTTCTGTGATCAAACAGTTTAAATGGACATTACACCCAGAAGCAATCATTGATGTCTCTCACCCTGGACAGGTAAAGATTAATATTGACTGCAGTGATGACCTATGCAAGCAATCTTGAATGTCAAATACGCCACTGGCTGCTCAGGGTAGGATGTCATTTATACACAGCTGGCCTCACTACAAAAAGCAAATATCTGCTTGGAGACTCTCTGTGGCCTAAATGACACTATTATTTGTTTCTGGTTTATGGAGGAGACAAGAGACATGAATATCTTGTTGAAAAAATTTGTGCTTGTACTCATTGCATACATATGAAAGAGTTTAATCATGCAGTAGGCAACTGCTCTGTTCTAAATATACAAGTTTAGGGATGGTAAGATTTTTTAAATGTTTTTAAAAGAAGCCTCTAATACCCTTCAAAGCTGCATTTATTTGGTAAAAAATACAGAGAAAATAATATTGTGAAATGGTATTACAATTTAAAATAACTGTTTTATATTTGAATATATTTTAAAATGTAATTTATTCCTGTGATGGCAAAGCTGAATTTTTAGCATCATTACTCCAGTTTTCAGCGTCACATGATCCTTCAGAAATAATTCTAATATGCTGATTTGGTAACATTTCTTATTATGGAAAACGGTTGTGCTTTTTTGTAATACTTTTTTTTTCTCAAGATACAAAAAAATAAATAAATATATATATATATATAAACATTTATTTGAAATATAATTAAACATTATAAATGTCTGTCAGTTTTGACCAATTTAACGCAATACATAAAAGTATTAATTTCTTTAAAAATCTTACCAACCCAAAACGTATTTTTTTATGTAACTTTTGTTTTGTTTTAATATCCCTATATTAAAATTCACAATGGTTCCATTAAAACAGTATAGTTGTTTCAATTATTGTTACTATTGTAAAATCTCAAAATTAGTTGGAGAAAGCTTTGAAAATCTGAACCAAAGTCACTACAGTTTTATTGTAACAATCACATACTCACGGTCTCTTGATGGGAACTGCGATTATACTGATTTTGTTGATTAACTTTTCAGCCTTTTCATTCAGTGTCATTCGGTTAGTTCAATCCTTCTTTACAAATACAAAAATGTGTTTGATTTTACGGTTGCACAGCTACGACTGTCTCCTGCTCTCCTGTATTCCTGCAGCAGACAGATATGGTCTAGGCTCGGAGCCAAGGACAATCTCTGAGGCCCTTTGTGGCACACTCAGCCTTACAGAGCGGAAACAACACGAGGGGCTTGCTAGCTGCAGCGCCACTGTGAGAATAGATGCACTCTGATGGCTTTGTGAATGAAGAGCCCTTGTCTTCAGCCAGGGCACGTAGCCAGGCTGCCCTGAGCTCTGCCTCATTGACTCACACTGGGAAGGGAACATGCATAATGCTCAAGTCTTATCTCTTTACTTTTCTCGCTCGCTCGCTCGCTCTATCTCTCTCTCTCCAACCACCTCCCTCGCCCACCCGTACACTGTAGCATAGCATAGTTTTGGCACCAAATAAACCACCGGATTATATGCGTGTGGAATAAAAAGGACAAACAAATGATAATGGCATGTGCCTCCATTGGCAGTCAGACCTACTGGTTCTGTGACTTTGGGAAATAAATAATTCATCTGTTTTTCCAGGTGGCAGGCTGTGGTGGGCCGATGACGATCTGGCTCAGCTGGGGACGGTCGCCAAACGGGATGGACGAAACCCGGTGGTGCTGCGCAATAAGACCAGTGGAGTGGTACACATGAAGGTCTACGACAGAGATGGTCAGAAAGGTGTGCCGTGATACAGTCAATGTTGCCCCAAAAATACAAATGACTGTCTTTGAAATGACTAACTGAAGGGATTTTGCATTTCTTTCCAGTGTTGACGTGCTTTGCATATATTGTCGCTTTTAGCCTGTAGGCTTTAGTTGAGTCACAAACACGTACCATGATTTAGCTACTTGATAGTACATCCCCATTCTACAGAGCATTTGTTTGGATTTTGGATCTTTGTAGTTTAATATGAGTCATCAATGTTTAAAAAAAGAAAAAACACTCTTTTCCTGGGAGAGAAAAATTGCTCATTTTAAATGCATATATCTGTGAATTAAGTCTATGTTTAGGGCTACACAAGCAGTGATTAGCCTCAAAATGAACAGACACAGACTACAAACCAACACTTTGTATGGAAGTTCATGGGGTCTTTAAGTAGCATATAAAAAGAAATGTACTGAAATAAACAAGACCATACATTTTGAGCATTATACTATCTTGTTTAATTTATTTGTAAATTGCTAGCTCTAAATAAGTCAACTGCTTTCTGTTTTCTATGAGAGAGATTTCCTAAGCAGAGATATATTCAGATATTGGTTTTCCATTTTGTGAGTTATTCTGCAAATAATTCACACTAATGGCAGATCCATTAACGGCATTGCTGTGGATCCCACTAAACTGTCGACTTGAATAAGAAATGACCATTAAACGGGCTCAAATGTAAATCTATCCAGCCACCAAATTTCTCCGGCAGCAATTAGCCTCTCTATTCATAATGCGGAGCTGTCTTATTACTGTCGTAGATGTGCAAGCTGAGCTTTCCGTGAAAGCTTGTGCCAATACACAGTGGTGCAGTTTCCCTCCCCTTCAATTTCAGTTATACAATTAAGACGAGAGTAAGACTTCCGGGAAGAGTGTGAAGTCATCTTGACTTGATGGCAACACTTACACCTTTCATAAATTGAGGAGAGACATCCCAAATTACGACCAGACCAATGTGACCGAACTTGTTAATATATTGCGTTCATATAAAAGCGTAAATGACATGCCTCAGAAACAGAGAATTTTGTGGAAGGGATAATGGATTGCACAAAGTAAAATAAATTAAAGAAATCTTTGAATACCCGAAAAGGGGGGCAATGGAGGGCCTAATCTCCCCTGAGGGCCCCCATGATTTCTAACCCCTCATTTCCTCAAGTTAAAAAACATTTAAAAAATATATTATTTTGGAACTTGAACAATGAATTGAACAAGTTAACATATTAACTTTGATATGAGGGTTTCATTCAGCTTTTTAATGATATTAAACATTATCATTCATATTCTTTTGACAGCCCTAGTTTTTAACAGGAGGACATGGGTTTTGTATAATATCAATCTCTGTGAAATTGCTTTAGGAATGATATCAGAACAGCAGTTTATATGTCAATTGGCTTTCAAATGAAAATGTTTCTCTTCAGGTTTACTCTATAGTTCAAATGTTTTTTACTTCTTTTTTTGAAAGAAATTAATACTTTGATTTAGCAAGGATGCATTAAATTGACTAAAAGTGACAATAAATACATTTATAATGTTACAAAAGATTTATTTTGTACTTTCTATTCAGTTGAAAACAGTTCTTGAGCTTCAAATTAGCATATTAGGATGGTTTCTGAAGGATCATGTGACACTGGAGTAATAGCTGCTTAAAATTCAGCTTTTAGCATCACAGGAATAAAAGACAATTTTATATATATGTATATATATATATATATATAATATCTCACAATATTGTGATCAAATAAATGCAGTCATGGTGAGCATAAGTCATATGCTCTTGCCAACTCCAAACTTATGAACAGTAATGTACATTAGCAATAATAATGAGTATAAAATAACAAGGCTTAACTATGGGAACAAAGTAAAACACAAGAAGTAAACACTGGGAGCAATGTAAACAGAAAAACACTTCGAAATAGCAGTCCGGATATCAAAACCAACAAAACTCAAAACTAGTGGACATGTATCACATCTTAATACAGATTAGATATTTTCCTCCTGATACATTTTTTAGAATTTGCTTTGGCTTAAGTATAATGACAATATTTAAAATCATCATACAATGTCAAAAGATTGTTTGTATGAGCAATGGGAGATTTATGGGGTTCAGGAAATGTATAAAAAAAAAACAGAAGACTTTTTTAAATTTTTTTTTTATCTGGCTGTTCAAGTAGATCGGAATATAAACTTCACCTATCATGTTTCTGTGTTTAAGAAATATACATGTTTTCAATACGGTTTGGAATAGTTCTCTTGCAATAATGTAGAAGTGTCAGAGAAAGAGAAGACCAACAACTACAGTCAGCAGTTGTCTCTTCTCCACAAATAGTTTTCAAGACTTATTTTCAAGACAATTTCATCACCATGTTGTCTCTTCTCATTGCGGTCTCTCAGGTAGGAATGCCTGTCAGTTAAATAATGGTGGTTGCTCTCAGCTCTGTCTGCCCACATCTGAAAACACACGTACATGTGCCTGCACCATTGGCTACAACCTGCGCAGTGACCGTCTCTCCTGTGAAGGTAGGCTGCAGTCGTGACGCGTGTCCTTGTGTTTGGCAGGGATGTCATGAATTTTTTCTTCACTTTTAACTACAATTCATATAGTTTTTTCAGTTAGTTACTTCTTGTATTGTGTGGAAGGCGTCTAAAGAAAACTGTGTGACGTTCATTTGACCTCAATCTAACATCTCTCGCTTGCTGTTGTCTATCACAGGCTTGAGTTCTTTTCTGATGTACTCTTTTCATGAGGGGATACGTGGAATCGCTTTGGATCCCAGTGACCACGCAGAGACACTGATGCCCATCAGCGGCACCTTGTTTGCCGTTGGCGTGGACTTTCATGCAGGTACTTTCATGTAGTCCTGCTATCTTCTATTCTGTTCACTAGAGCCACTCTCTGAATCTTCTGTGTGTGCACAACAAAGATAAGGCATGTATTGCCTTCTCTGTATTACTTTTTTTAAATGTTGTTTGCTGTCAGATCTACAGTTTTTGTATTAGCTACACAGTTTTATACCAGATCAGAAGGGACTCTACAAGACTCCATATCACATGTTGAAGAGATAAACCACTCAGATTGGTTAAACAAGTTGATGCAAACAGTAACTCAGATAAATATTCCCTTTTGTGTCTCATATGCTGTTGCTAGAACCATAAGGGACAGAAAGCAGTATAGTAGATAATCTAGCAAATGAAAGTAGTGCTGAGATCACAAAGCTGATGGTGTTGAGGGGTTGTTGTCATACTATGCATTATTCATTCTCTGAATGAGGTTAATTTGACAGTGGTCTGATGCAAGATTATTCAGCCCGTTTTTGTGGATCATTTTGTGGTGACAAGTGGCATAAATGAAGTGAGCGTCAAGGGGGCAGTCCACATGTGATGGTACCAAATTATCATTCTAACAGTCAATAATATGAGACATTTCCATAAACATGCAAACACGTATGCATGCATTAGCACAGACTACCTACTGTAATCATTCAAATGGGACCTGACCTTTCCTTCTCCCATTAACAAACAACCAACAAACACTGTGCTGAAAATACAGTCCATACAGCATTCCATTCAGTTTAGAGCTGGTGCAAAGGATAAGCACGCTATACAGACGATGCGAGGTTACTGTTATTTATTTGTTTGTTTGTTTGTTTGTTTGTTTGTAATATATGCTGCATTTATTTGTATTATTGTTATTATTCATATTTATTTTATTTTAATAAATATTTTATACATTTTGTCATTTTATTTATTTATTTAAATTATGTAAAGTAAAATAGCACTACTGCTACTACTGTACTACTACTAGTAATAATAATAATTAGGTCTGTCAATCAATTAAAACGTATATCAACATACCTTTTTACATTTGTTATCTTATTATTATGTTTATATTATTTAAAAAATATAATGTAAATATTAAGAAATTATGAATACTGTTCATTATTAATAATATTACGTTATTATTATTAATTCATTACATCATCATTCTACATAATAAACTATTGTTATTATTTTTTATTAATTATCTTATTATTATTGTTATTATTATTATTAATAATAATTCAAAACTATCATTCTATGTAATAATACATATTATTATTATTATTATCATTATTATTATTTTATATACTACTAGTAGTAGTATAGCACTGTTGTCAATACATAATTTAGCAAGAAAATCATTACCTTGGAGTAAAGCGTACTTCATCCTTTCTATCTGCTCTAAACTGAATAGATGTTTATATGTATTCAAACAATTATTCAGTCACCTTAATTCACCTTAAGTCATTAGATGGACAGGTCTTTTTTTTTACACGCGGTGTGGGTTGGGAAACATGGCAGAATTGCTGACCTCAGTAGCAGGGCAATAGAGGCAGATGGTCAGAGAGTTTCTATGCAAATACTCTCGCCTACCACCAGAATCAGCGCATCTCAGGTGAAGAAAACCCCAGTCCGACTCAGCCTATGACAGCTGATTACACATGCATACCATTTGCATGTTATTAAGAGGCAGCTTGTTGGAGCATAAAACAGATGAGGGCCTTCCAGCTGGCTGTTGTCACATGTAAGAAATCCGTTAGCTGTGTAAATTCAGCAATAACAGTAGGGTGCAAGTAAATAACTACTCTTGCCGCATTCGGTTGTAGGGCAAAAATACCATTTACATTTAGAGCGTGCTTCTGTCAAAACAATTTTTTTGTCATTGCTAATCATGTTTGATTTGTTTGCTACACAATTCTTGTTTTTCACTTTGAATGTCCCCTTACAAAAAGCTTGTTGGCAACTGTAGTTATTACTGTTGAAAAGCATTAGAAATTATTATGGGATCTCTTACAAACCTTATAAGACGTTTCCAGGATATATCTGTCCTGTGCTTACTTGCTTTATTTATTTATTTAAAGCTTCTGAGATGCATTCTCAGACACTATTTATGTTACCAGCTTTGCTCTTAATGTGAATAAAAATGTTCTCCTTCGTACAGGCAATGATACAATTTACTGGACAGACATGGGTTTAAACCGGATCTCCAGAGCCAAGAGGGATCAGACATGGAGGGAAGACATTATCACCACTGGCATCAACAGAGTGGAGGGCATCGCAGTCGATTGGATTGCTGGTTAGACACAAACATCATTATAAAAATGGAATGCTGCCATTTTTCTATCACTATCTGTCTGTGTATAGTTTTTCAATAAATGGTATTGCTCAGCACACAATGTCAGCACTTCTCAAGATAAAATCTTTGCATTTTACCATTCAAAAGTTTAGGTTTAGTACAATTGTTTATATTTTTGGGAAAACATTATTTTAACAAATACTTACGCTCACCAAGGCTGCATTTATTTGATATAATATAATAGCATACAATACAATTCAAATACAATAAAAACAGTCATCTTGTGAAGTATTATTATTTGGTATTTTTTTTAACCAGGTAACCTTTACTGGACAGACCATGGCCTCAACCTCATTGAAATTGCTCGTCTAAATGGTCTCTACCGGTCAGTTGTAATATCAGACGGGCTGGATCAGCCAAGAGCCATTGCAGTGCATCCACAGAGAGGGTACGTCACATGCCTTTGAGACAATGCATCAGATTCAGCCATGTCTGCTGTTCAGTAATATAAATCTTTAGAAAGACTTAGCAAATTACTAAGTACATTTTAGGGAACTATACAAGTGCATTAGACCATGTAATACAATGAGCTCTTGAGAAATGAAAATGCAGGGGATTTTTGACCTTTGAAGGTCAAATACATATTGTGATCTGCCTAAGACTGTTTTGCTGACAAAATGGCTTTAAAATGTCTTGGCCATCTCTAATGAACCAAATGAAGAATTTAAACCGAGCAGAAATGCATCTCCATTTAGTCCCATTTTGTAGTCCATTATGGTATTCTTTCAGTAATTAGAATCAAAATCTATGGTCTCCATGCTAGTTTTTTTTTTTTGTGGATTGCCTTGATTTTGTTCTTCACACCCTACAATCAGAATCACACACTGAGAAGACAAGTTTTAGACATATGAGCGTGTTAACCCATCTACCAAATATCTGCTGACAGCAGACAGCATCAGGAGTGGGATCCTCTAAATCCCAGACATCCAAAAAAAGAGCCTCCCATTCAAGCCTAAGGCTATAAAAGCTGTCTTTTCCTTTCCCAGTTGAGTCAAACTTTGAATGACATTTCCTTGGTGGTATTACAACAGTTATACACTTTAAAGGAGTAGTTCACCCAAAAATGAAAATTCTGACATCTTTTACTCACCATCATGTCGTTCCAAACCTATACAGCTTACTTTCTGTCAGCACAAACGTAGGAATTCTGTGCAGGTTGTTCTTTTACTTTTTCCTTGTATCCTTTAGATAAAAGTGTCTGCTAAATGATTAAATGTAAATGTAATTTTATAGTGAATGGGGAAGCTTTCAAGATTCAGAGGGGATGCAAACAGTATCATAAAAGTATAATACTCAATGTTAACGGCTACGACCAAATCATTGAGAACCATACCAGACAGATTGGTGAAGTTTTAAGAATCAAATCAAACAGTTCACTGAACCAATTCAATTTAAAAGAATGATTTGTTCACAATGATTTATACTTCTGTAATGAATCTAAAGCCAAGTTGTTGTAAGGCTGATGTCAATATATATTTAGTAATATACAATTGTTTCTCTCAAAACATTATCATAAGGTTTCTGAAGTCTTGCATTAAAGTGATTTATTGAAAAGATTCAGTTCAAAATAATGACCACTTGGACCACTTTATGATACTTTTGCATCCTTTTCAGATTTCAGAGTCTTCAGATTTTTGTAGGAAAATCATATGTGTTTGGAATGACATTAAAGGGATAGGTCACCAAAAGATGAAAAGTTGCTGTTAATTTACTCAAACTTAGGCCATCCAAGCTGTTAGTGGCTTTTTTTTCTTCAGCAGAACAGTAAACAAGATTTTTAGCTAAAACGGTGGTCCTCTGTGATTCAAATAATGGAAGTCAATGGGTGCTATTACTGTGAGATTCAAAAAAACACATGCAGACAAAACAAAATTAATACCTACGGGCTGCGGCTCATGATGATACATTAAGGTCTTAAGAAGCGAAACAATCGGTCTATGCCAGAAACTGAACATTATTTACAACATTGGCAAACGGTCCTGAGCACGTTGAGCGCGTTCACAACAGTCTGCAGTGTGAGCTTCCTGTCGCATAATGACGTATGTACGGGAGTGACCTCACACTTTGTTTGTTTACTACAAAGTGTTCACCAACAGTAGGAACGTCTAAAGCTGTTTAAAAGTACCGCTCATCACAATGTCTGATGATTTCAATGTAACACTAGACAACGTGGAATTTTTTGCACAACCATACTTGTTTGAACCAGAATACTCTGATCAAGAACTGCGAGAGCTTGAGGAAGCAGCGGCAGGGTAACATCATCAAGCCTCGGGGAGACAGAGGTCTCTAGTAGAGAGCCTCTGTTGTCACGAATGGAACATTGCAATGCCACAACTTGAAGAAATCGTTGAGGCAGCTGCCTGACTGAAGATCCCAGCTTTTCTCCATTGCTGAGCCGCAGCTTTTTGTACATAGTCTTTAGTTTGCCATGTGTAAACTGCAGGCAACACTTTGTCTAGTGTTACATTGAGATCATTTAAATCATCAGCCATTGTGATGACTGGTACTTTTAAACAGCTTTATCCATTCGTACCGCTGGTGAACTCTCACTTCCGCGCATACGTCATTATGCGTCAGAAATTTCACGCTCAGGGCCGTTTGCCAAGGCTGTGGATTAGAGGTAAAAATGTTGTAAATAATGTTCAGTTTCTTTATAGGCCGATCGTTACGCTTCTTAAGACCTTAATGTATCGTCGAGCTGCAGGTATTTTGTTTTGTCTGCATATGTTTTTTTTGTTTGTTTTTTTTTATCTCAAAGTGATGACACCCATTGACTTCCATTGTATAGTCACAGAGGAACACAGTTTCTTCTAAAAAATCTTCTTTACTGGTCTACTCAAGAAAAAAAAGAAGTCACCTACATCTTGGATGGTCGGAGGGTGAGTAAATTAACAGCAAATTTTCATTTTTGAGTGAACTATCCCTTTAAAGTGAACAAATGATGACGGAATTTTCATTTTTGGCTGAACTGTTCCTTTAAGGTCTTTAATTGTTAAAATGGTCATCTGGATCAGATTTTTCCAATTAACAGTTACTTATTCTGGACCGAGTGGGGGAAAAATCCTTGCATAGGTCGTGCACGACTGGACGGTTCTGACCAAGTGACCCTGGTCAGTTCTGGCATTGCCTGGCCGAATGGAATCACCATTGACTACGAGGTAGGGTGACATGATTCTACTTCCTGATGCTCCGCTCACTCTCTCTTCTTCTGATGCTGATAAAATAGAGCTGCTCAAAGGGAGAGGTGCTCATTTTCAAATTGCTTTCTAGGAAAATAGATTATACTGGAGCGACGCCCGGACCGACAAGATAGAAAGGATCAACCTTGAAACAGGGGAGGGCCGAGAGATTGTACTGTCAGCCTCCAATGTGGACCTGTTCTCCGTGGCTGTGTTCGGGGCTTACATCTACTGGTCTGACAGGTAATTTATTATTTTACTAAGTGCTACACTCTCCAAAGTGGCCCACGGAGCCAGCTGCTCCAGTCTCAACGGATTAACCCCTTCCGAGCAAGGTTATTATGAGGCCTGCCGTATGTTTATGTCATCTCCCAGGCAGTCTCCGTTGGCCTTATGTAAATAGGATGTACCACAAGTCATCGCCAAGGTGACGTTTTCTCGGCTTTGCCGCTAAAGCAGCTTTTCTGTGTGTTTAATGAGTCTTGCTGCTTTTAATTAGAAAACTGCCACCATTACGCCAATGTCAGACTCTCTCTCTGTGCCGTCTATTGCAGAGCCCACGCCAATGGATCAATCCGGCGCGGATTCAAGAGCGATGCCAACGACGCCGTGACGATGAGAAGTGGTCTTGGCGTCAACCTGAAGGACGTGAAAGTGTTTAACAGAGGCCGGGAGAAAGGTTGAGGTTTCAACTTAATGAGTTTATTTTATTATGCCACATATGTTTTCTTGAAACAGAACAAGATTTATTCTGATTATCGCAGTGTGCATCCAGTGATGTTCGTCTATGCTTTTGCATGCAGGCACCAACCCGTGTGCAAGGAGCAATGGAGGTTGTCAACAGCTGTGTTTTCACTTGGGCAGTGGAAGAAGGACCTGCTCCTGTGCCCATGGGTACTTGGCCGAAGATGGCTTTGCTTGCCAAAGATATGAGGGCTATCTTCTCTACTCTGAAAGGACCATCTTGAAGAGCATCCACCTATCTGACGAGAGTGATCTTAACTCCCCTCTCCAACCTTTTGAGAACCCAGATTACTTCAAGAACGTCATCGCCCTGACGTTCGATTATCGGCAACAGAGCTCACACCACAACCGCATATTCTTCAGCGACATCCATTTTGGGAATATTCAGATGATCAACGATGACTGGTCAGGAAGACAAGTCATAGTAGACAGTAAGTCTAGTTGGTTTTATTGTGCATGCTTTCTTGCAGAAATGGTTATGAAGGGGTTTTTGGAAAGTCCTGCTAATTGCTTCTTGGTTTGGGTTTTGTGCTAGCCTTTTGATGATCATGAAAGATATTGCTTCCACAGATTTGGGCATTTGTTTTTGGTCCTTTCGTCGTCCTGATGCAGACTCATTGCAGTGGCCCACATGTTGTTTAATGTTCTGCCACTAGAACCATTCCAGCCTCTTAGCAGCCATTTGCGAAAGGCCATTTGTTGGAAAGCGTAAGTGGCACTGCCTGTGATGTACAGCAAGGCCTCCATGCATCCAACATCTAGTAAAAGTGTTGTAATAGCTACCTCCATTTTTCCACAACTAAGTGGGACCAATTTAACTGTCAAAAAAGATGTTTAAAACACTGCATCTTTTTCCATGATGGATTCTTGATGGATTAAAATCGCTTGTCTCATTTCCACCGTCCTCAAACTGTAACAGAAATATGAATGGAAGCGGGGTGATATTTTTCAAGATCCTGCCTGTCACTGCTGTTGGAAAGTTCAGAATATGGTTATTGATTTCCTCATGTACGCTATATACGGCAGACATTTCAGCCGCGATCGATATCCACGTCTGATGGTGGCCCACAATGAAAACCTTATATGCCTAATGACTGTGTATTATCCATTTACAATGTAATGAGACAATCTTGGCAGGTGTTTTTTTTTTTTTTTTTACAACAAAAACCTCATGTACTACTTATTATAGCTTGTTCACTTCGTAATTTCTTATTCAGAACGCATGCAAACATAACTAAGTTCAAATGGAAAATAAGAAGAATGTTGCAATAACGTAATTGTACACCAGAAATTCTTGAATGAAATTCTTCATGATTGATAGCAGAAATTCAGGGGATGTTCTTAAAGAAATAATTCACCCAAAAATTTAATTTGTCATAATTTACTTTTATGGTATGCTTCTTTTTTTAAAGCTTATAATCTTCAGTCCTCAGAAAGAAAGTCATATAGCTTTAGAACAAAACAATTTGAGTAAGTGATTTTTTTTTTTGTTTTTTTTTTTTTTTTGCATGAACTATCTAAATGCATTTTCTTTGTCCTATGTAAACAGAGAAAAATAAAGTCCTGAAGGCCTTTTTGGTATTTAGTATCCCAGCTCATTTCACTTTGCTGAAGTTAATGGGATGCAGATATACTTAGAAAGCCTCTGTGCTGCATGATTAGTGCTTCTATCCACTTACAGTACTCTCTGAATTCTCTTTTAACTAACCTCATTGCTCCTTGGGTATTAGACCTTTTCATATTTCATTTTTACTTAATTTGCCATCTCTATCCTCTTGGGGATAATAAAAGGGGTTTTCTTCTGATTCTCTCTTGCCTTTGTTTAGCGTATATGACAAAATATAATTTACAGCAAACAGAATCACTGTTTCTTTTTTTTTCTTTTTTGGAATTTCAGTATTACAGTTAAAACTAAATTGCTGTTGAATACACTACTTTTTTTAAATTAGTTAAATATAAAAATGCATTATTAATATCTAAAATTAACTAATTAAATAAAAAAAATGGCATGCACATTTGTCAAGTGATTACTTAAGCATAAAATGCACATTACATTAATACTGATTTGACTGAGATGTAAGGTCTGTAATTAAAATTAGCTGTACATTTTTTTTCAAGACCTAATGTACAGATTAGATATTTTGATGAATATGAGCATTGAGATGTTTTTGAACGAGACGTGCATTTGACCATTAACCTGAACTTTTCATACCGCAAGCACACTGTAACGTTCACAGAGATATCCTCCACCTAGATCCATTTTGAGCATAAGTACCGCAGACAGCCAGAGAGTGAGAGAGTGATGTTGACTACAGGTTGAAATGAGCCTGCTCTTTTGATGGCGTTTCCACACTTGAGCTCACTCACTTTTCCAGAGATGAAAGCCAATCCCAGCCACCTAGACTACATGCACACTCAGAAACACATACAAACACTCATGCACACTCTGCGTTCTGTCACCGGGAGAGGGTGAGGACGTTAATAATCCGTATTTCCCTAATTAAGTCATACATCCCCTGTTAATTACTCCCTAGCCTCTCTAACAGTTTCTGCAAAGGCAAGCTGTCAGGCACTTTTTATTGTGAATGATTAATTAGTGATGGATTTCTGCAGACTGTTAATAAAGAAGTATCTAAGATTTTTCAAAGTGTGGCATTTTTAGCTACAGCCTCTGCAAAGTTAAACACAATTGCTATTTAACTGATGAAGTTTTAGACTTGACAGCAGACAAAACCTTACAGTTTTATAGTGCTTAGTGAGATGTCACTTTGATTTATTATGGTTTTCTGAATGAACTCACAAACTGTGATTTCAGTATCAAAAAGAAAACCAACATTACCTGTGTGTGTGTGTGTGCGTGCGTGCGTGCGTGCGTGCGTGTGTGAACACCATTGCAATGTTTTTTGTTATATTTTTCATTCAAAAATACAACATTCCTTCATTGCCATGGTCTATATCAAACCGTACGATGGTATAATCATAACAGTAAAATAATTGTAACATATTCTTAAACTGAGCTATGAATACAAAAAAAAAGTTGAAAGTATTAGCACAAACGAACACGCAATTTAAAAAAAAATACATCAAAGAGAACATACTATTACATTACCTTTCCATGTGACTGGATAGAAGCATGGTCAAACTGTAGTTTGTTTTCCTCTCCAGATGTGGGTTCGGTTGAGGGCTTGGCTTATCACAGAGCATGGGACACGATTTACTGGACTAGCTCCACCACCTCAAGCATCAGCAGATACACAGTAGACCAGAGCCGACAAGGAGCCTTCACCAGGCAAGCTGTTGTCACCATGTCTGAGGATGACCATCCCCATGTCTTGGCCTTGGATGAATGTCAAAAGTAAGAAAAATGACATTGACACTGCTTTTTAGAAATGTTCAATGAAAAGTACAATGACAATACTTTCATACTGAAATGTAATATAATTTCAGATGAGAGTTTGTTGTCATGTGCATTGAAATGGTTATTTGCTCTTAAAAACACCCCAAATGCACCATCATTGGTCATGTGACATGCGAGAACCAATGAAGTTTGGTGTGCAAATGGTGCTGTTTTTCTGCTTCGGCAGAGGGAAAGATTCCATTCACTATAGTCTAAACAAAATGGATACATTCACTCGCTTGACAGATGAACCTTTGTCGACACGTAATGTGAAACAAAATAGATTTTTATGTCAGGAGGAAGCATATTGACTTTTAAAATTGAGAGCAAATTGATTCATCACACACAGGAAAACTGACATATATGGAATGTCAATCAGTCAAGAAGGAAAACATTTTAATTAGTTTGACCTCTTCCAATGAGCCAAGCATCGTGTGAAATTTGTTGTGGATGGAACATTTTTATTCCTTACCGAGCAAAGTAGCAACTCTCCAGACATAATGGATCGTATATGCACTTAAATATCCCATCTAAAAGAACCATTTGAGACTGATGAACAGCATTGATATTCAGAAAGATGTGCCGACCCTGAGTTCACTGACTACATTAAACCCTCAACCTTGGAGAGAATATGCTTACTTGGTTATCTGGCACTTTTTCAAATGGACTACGGACTGCTGTTAATTAGAATCTAACCTGAAATGATTAATTGGCATAGAATGTCAGCATGTATCACTAATTTTCAATTAGTCCATGGAATTAGACTGTGAAAGGAATTTTTTAAGAGGAAATGTCAAACAGGCCCTGAGGCCTTTCTGTCCACTACAATTTGTGAAGTCGGTGATATTCCCAGTCCCATACAGCGGGTTTAAAAACACAGACAGATGACAGTATTGAATATTTTTTCTATAGTGCTGTCTGTAAAATCACATCTATTCCTCTCATTTTCTGTCCTTTGTATTTTATAGCCTCATGTTTTGGACCAATTGGAACGAGCAGCGCCCCAGTATCATGCGCTCCACTCTTGCAGGGAATAACATGAAAGCCATCATTAGCACAGATGTATTCACTCCTAACGGACTCACAATTGACCATAAAGCAGAAAAGCTGTATTTCTCTGACGGCAGCCTGGGCAAAATTGAACGTTGTGAATATGACGGCTCCCACAGGCTTGTAAGTATGACTCTTTCTCTGTTTTGTGGTGTTTTGGAGACTTTTCAAGGAAATTATGATGATTTTTTTTTATTTGATTAAGTAATTAAGCATGATTAAGTAATTTTCATGTCAAGATATATCATTTTTGTTGCACTTTACAGTAAGGTTCAATTCATTAACATTTAATAATGCATTAGGAATCATATACTAACAATAAACAATATCCACTGCATTGATTAATCTAGATTTATGTTAATTTCTAGAATATAATTTTATATTTATAATATTTGTATACATATTTCTGAATTCGCAAAGAACTATAGTATTTTTTTATAAATTAACATTTAACCTAAATTATTAATGCTGTAAAAAAAAATTGCAACTAATGTTAACAAATTGAACCTTACTGTCAAGTGTTTCCACAAACTTAATAATATATTATTATTAATGATAATTAATTCATCAACATAATCACAATTAATTCCATATAAATATGTGTTGAGAAAAAAACCCCAAATGAAGATGATTGAAAGATGTCATAATTTTGTTTTCTTTTTAAATAATGAATCATGTTAAATTAATTCTAGAGGGTTTCCAGTTCCAGTTCATTCTTTGTTTACGAATATTAAAAAAATAAAAATTATAGTTGTTGTTTAATTAAGTGCTTTTGATTAGTGGAAATAACAACCACCAGTTGAAGCAATTACTACTCATTTTCGAAAGCATAAACCTCAATTGGGTTTTGTGTCCGGTCACTACGTCTACATGATAATGACTTGATCACCACTCAAAGGTCAGGCAACCCCCTAGAGTTATTAGTGTCTGTTGACCCTTCACAAGACTAGTTTAATTGTAATTAATTATTCACTTTAAAGAAACACGACAGAGTTCATTAGAGTTCCTAAACCTCCCAAACTAAGCGCACTGATGGTAATGGAAGCTTATTTTGAGACTCCTGCTGGGCCGTCCTCTCAACCAGCCAATTAAACTGTGAAGAATTAAGCAAAACTAAATCAACATGGCTTTTGGCAAACTGCCTTACAGTTGGAATCTCCCAACTGGTTTTAGTGTGGGGGATTGTGCGGTAAGTCGAAGCTTAACGCTACGCATGGTTAGACTTTCTCTGATGAAACACAGTCTGTGCGGTGCCATCATTTACGTCATATCCACACAGAGAGGAATATTATTATAGATGTTAATTTTCTGTAATGCCCATCAGAACTGAAAACAAATGCATGTGGCTATAGTTGTTAGCCGAAAACTCTATTTGACATCTATTTGATCAGATAAACAGAGATAATTAGTGCTGGAGCAGAACGCTTGCACCCCTAAATTTAATTCTGAATCAATATGCTCCATCAAAAACCATCTGGCCTGCTCCTCATCCACCCCCCTTCGGATCTCCAGTTGTTGTTTGCTCAAGCTGGGCTCTCTTAATCAACACCTGTCCTATTTTTCCCACCATGGTGGCAGGGCTAATGTGATCACGGCTACAAGCGTGTTCCTGTTAATGCTTGGGTCTCCGGAGCTGTGGGACATCCTCCCGCCCCACAGCCCGGAAACTCCCAGAAGGAGTCGTGTGATGTATATCCGTGTCCGTCACCATGACACCTGCATTAACACTCTCAGGATCTGGGCTAAACTGGCTGCTGGGGGATTATTTAAAGCACGTGTCCTCTACCTACACATTAGTTTTGGTCCCCTCTAAGAGACTTTCCAGTGGTCGTCAGAGTCTGTTTTTGTCTCTTGTTTTTAAGTATAAGCCAATGTTTTGAGCCTTGTGTAAAATGCATTTCTTTATAGAGCCATTTTCTTTGAATGGCTGATAATAATGGTGAATATTTCGACAGTAGGATGGTTGAAAGTTTAGGGATGCACAATATGTCAGTGCCATGCTATATTAGAGATTTATTTTTATTTGTTCTGTCCATATTTGATATATAATCGTGCATGATCATTTTCTTTGGTTTGCCATTTAGATTACCTTTGTGATCGTCTAACGCTCATTTTATAATATTGATTAGTATTTTTTATAGTATTTTTTATTCAACAGTGTTAAATGTAATCTTTAAGAAGTATTGAAATAAATATTTTTTTTTTCATAATGTACATGATAATGCCTAATTTCACTTTGTTTGAAACATTTGATTTGATTTTTTTAGTGTCTTAATTTTAATTTGTTTAAAAAAGCATTGTATAGCATTTTAATGTCAGCCCTAATATGAAATGATAAATAACATTATACATATAAAACCTGTAAGCAATTTTCTCTTTAAGTGACCCTCTGTATTTGTTTTTAGGTGATTGTTAGGTCGGGACCTGGCACATTTTTTGGACTTGCTATCCATGGAAACTACATTTTTTGGTCTGATTGGACTCGGCGGGCTGTGCTACGAACCAACAAGTTCACCGGAGGAGACACTAAAGTTCTTAGAGCTGATATTCCCCACCAGCCAATGGGAATTATAGCAGTTGCCAAAGACACTAATAGCTGTAAGTATTCCAAAATAAATAATTGGGCACTTAAAGTGCCCTATGAAACTTTTCATATCTGTGTTTCGTGCTTTGGATTCACAGCCGAGCTTTTGCTGGTGGAGGCTCTTTTTGATTTCTAAGGAATAGTAGGGATGATAAATTAGAATGGACTTATTTAGTAACCAAGCAAACTAAATTAGAGACATAATTAATTTTAAAACGTATCCTCGAGTCGAAGAGGATTCTCTGAACTGTCACAAATGTGAAAAGTAGGACATTAAGAAATGGGTTTAAGAGACTCCCGACGGTTTGTGTTTGTGAGCCTGCTGTGAGGGGTTTTCTCCTCTCATTTGTTTGATCACACCATATATGATTGCAGCTGTCTGCCCCTAACCATTTTTACCTAGTGAATGTTACAAGTCAGCACCTCCAGAGAGAGATTCGAAGACAGATTTGAGGATAACTGCTATTTTGATCTAGTCTGGCTATCACCAGACCAAGATTGAACATTAGTCTGGGGAGTCTGCTCTGTATTTTCTACTGCACAAGAGGCGTGATCAACGGGCATAGTTCAAATGACTCTGTACGCAATTGGATAGTCCTTCAACCAATCAGACCGACGATCCAGGTGATGTACTTTGCAGAGCGACATGGAAACTCCAGGCAGGAAATGTGTAACCAAACGTGTTGATCAGCGGTTTGTAGAAGCAGCAATGGAATTGAGTGATTTTTGCAGGTTATGCAAAAAAAAACATGAAAGTTAGTGTTATTTTCACCCACTCGAGCGATTTGTTTGCTAAGAAGAAGCCATTGAGCATCATCGAGAGGTTAAAAGGAATTGGACAGAGCCGTAACGGCTCTGGAATTGGATTGGATTAAACCCGCCAATAGCGCGCCAGGTGGATAAGCCAGTTTGTGATTGGTTCCCACAAATTTGTAAAGGAAGCAGCAGAGATAAATGTACAGGTTTCCAGCCTGAGCTGCAGGGCGAAATCAAATAGCCGACAGGTCAGGCTGGGTTTACCCAGTCTAATTTTGATCAGCAATGTGATCTTTCCTATCCTGTACTTTCATCTGACACAATGTCAAGTTAACACACCACCTTTGATTTTTGAGGCTCATTTCCATATTCATGCTGAGTCATAGCAAAATGAATTAGAGATGCTGAAGGCTCTTCATAGGTGTGCTTCATACAGCTTCCAGAGGTTTTAGATTCATACCATTTTCTGACAGTCTGCGCATTCATTTATAACTACTTTGATCAATCTGATTGAACGCACTGCCGGTGAAAATACTTCTATTTAGATTTTTTCATTAAAAAATATATACCATTTTCATAATAATTTGAGTGAAAATTGCTGAATGTCTTAGTATTTGGTTTGTCCTTTTGCTTTAATGACAGCAGCACTCGAACTTCATGAACTGAACACCTGTTCTTCAGCATGATTTGAGAATGATTCTTCTTGTTGTAATGGAAGCAAGAACATTTGATGTCTGTACAAAGGGAGTCACACGATCAATTTCACAAATTTGCTTATTTAATTGTAGTCCAGAATTTAGCACTTATTTAAATATATCAGATTCTGAAATATTTATAATCAATTTAATGTTTTTTTTATTTTTTTATTCATTTAATTTTTTCTTTGTTTTAAATAGTTTCAGAATCCTCAAACGTTTTTTTATTGTCATGTTTGATTGGACTTTAAATCCCTTATTTCCAATATGTTCACAAACTTTTGGACGCCACACTTTTAAATAGTAATTTCCAAAGCCTAACAAAGGAAAACAGTACCGTTTTCTTTTTCTGTTTTTGAGATTACACTATGTTTTAACATTTTAAACAACTTTTTTTTTTTGCTTAGAAATTGCACTTTTTGTCAGAACTCCAGGGTATTCAGTGAATAAGCCCCTGATGGTACCGCATTTGTCGGTGTGCTTTAATAGTCAGCTCTTTTAAAAGAAAGCAAACCTGTTTTTAGCTCAAAGTTTCATGGATTGCTCACTTCAAAGACTTTGGAATGACTTTTCTCTGGGTCATTGTTTGTTTGTTGTTTAATATTGTTATTTAGGCTTTTTTTTTTTTTACTCCGAACACTGTTGTGATGGTACGTGATGTTCCCTTGTCCCTCTGTTTCAGGTGAGCTATCTCCATGCAGGGTTCTGAATGGTGGTTGTGGTGACCTGTGTCTCCTTACTCCAGATGGCACAGTCAACTGCAGCTGCCGAGGAGAGCGGATCCTGCTCGATGACAACAGATGTGTGTGTAAGTTTCGTCTTCACAGTGCCGTGCCTCGCTCAGACTCTCAGGAAATATGAGACCCTCCATCTCAGAAAGATGTGAAATTTGTTTTCTTTAGCTATTCTAGCATTTATCTTGTGTTTTAGCAAACATCATAATGGCTATTGCTAATCTACTGTAGAATTAGGGATTTGAACTTTTCCCATACCTTTTTTACTACGGACATGAATGATACCTCAAATCTTACGACTTGTCGAGTAGAGGTCAATTTTGTCCTATCTATTATTTATAAAAAATGTAATTAAAAGTGAAATAAAATATTTCTATGATGATATATTTATTGTCTGATATATCAGAGCATCCCTAACATATATATAGGCTGTATATATATGTGTGTGTGTGTATATATATATATATATATATATATATATATATATATAAATATGTGTGTATGTATATATGTGTATATGTATATATGTGTATATGTATATATGTGTATATGTGTATATGTATATGTATATGTTAGGGATGCACCAATATATTGGCCAATAATTGGTATCGCCATGATGAATACACCACGAGTCATCAAACTTAAAATGGTCTACACATTTTTAAAACCATTTGAAACCAACAAGGATACAAAGTACATTTCTAAGAACTTTATACATGTTGTAGACATTTGTTTTCTTCCTTTTGAAAGTTTTTTTCAGCCTTATGATTTTCACCCTAATAATGAAAATCATGTTTTTTTTTAAAAAAAAACATATACTTGCATTGAATACAGGTCATAATTGACTTGTAACCCACAACACTATTGTGAAAGCAACTTTTGCATCACTCCTTTTTCTTCAGAAAATCTAGTACAGTAAGTGTGTAATTTCACCAAATGATGATGCAATTTACAAAAAATAACACCCACAAAAAAAGAAACTGTATTTATTAGCCACACAATTAATTTCGCTTAGCTTAGCTTTTGTTTCCTAGATCGGTTAACATCATTATCATGTTGTTCTCTTTTATAGCCAAAACGTCCTCTTGCAACATCCACACTGAGTTTGAGTGTGGAAACGGGGAATGTATAGACTACCAGCTAACATGTGATGGAATCGCCCACTGCAAAGACAAGTCGGATGAGAAAATGCAATATTGTGGTAAGTAGCCGATCACAACACTTTGCCATATGTACTCTCTGCTCTCACATCATGATAGCAGGAAGAACGCAGAATTGGTTTAAGGTGGCAGTTCCATTCCCTGAGGCTTCAACCTAATAAAATGAGCCGCTACTCCTTACTGCTTTCAACCAGAGGAGCAAATGGGAATAAGCTCAGAGCAACAGAAAGAGTAAATAAGAGAAAGGATGTGAAGCTTTTTTTCCCCTGTTGTGAAAGATTTGCCGTGCCTTTGCTTTCCGTATCGCTAGACAACAGGAGCTGCCGAAAGGGTCACCGTCCTTGCTACAACAGGCGTTGTGTGGCTAACAGTCGCTTTTGTGATGGAGTCGACGACTGTGGGGACAACTCAGATGAGGCATTTTGTAACAGTGGGTATCCAGTGTGTGAATATTATTATTGTGACATTTTGCATATAAATTTCACTTAAAGAAGTCATTTATTTTTGCAGTCTATAAAAGAAAATAGGCAGCAAAAAATATGTTGTGCCGCTACTCGGTTTATTTCGGTATACCCAATTTTCAAGCTGTGAAAGCATTTCACAAGTCATTATCTTTGGAGCTGTCTGGAAGACCCTGTTATCAACAGTGAATTGCGGTGCATATCATACAAATATCTGCACACAATATTTCATTTCATTTAAGCGCATGTCCAGGTGCTTTAGTCTCTCCGCTCTGTGTAAATGAAGTGTCTCTGTTCCAGATGTCACATGTGCTGCGTCTGAGTCATCCTGTCAAGATGGAACTTGCATACCAATATCCTCCTGGTGCAACCAGGTCATCGACTGCGCTGATGCCTCGGATGAAAAGAACTGCAGTAAGGCAGCGTTGCCCATGTTGCAAAGCACAACGCGTTATCTTTATCCTACCATAATAATCATTATCTTGACGTATCAGATTATTATAGACTACAAATGTAGTGCATTCCTAGATTTAACTAAATTCAGCCATCATTTAGTTGCCCTCATATCGTTCAAAACCTGTATGACTTTCTTTCCTCAGTGGAACAGAAAAGGCACATTTTTAGATTCATTTTTAGTTCCAATAATCTCCTGTCCGCTCTTTCCCATATAATGGAAGTGAAAGGGGACATTATGGAAGCAATCTGTTGGATTTTTGTTTTATAATCTAAGTCTTTTGATGTCATTTGATACAGCAGCTAGCTTCATATAACAAATAGAACAAAATGAAGTCATTATTCACTGAAATTCTTCTCTGCTGTCGCTTTAAAATCCAATATGACAGCATTGACATCAATGACTGTCGTTCAAACGTTTGGGGTCAGTATGGTTTTTATTTGA
Organism: Leuciscus leuciscus; assembly: GCF_965113295.1. Taxonomy (NCBI): domain Eukaryota; kingdom Metazoa; phylum Chordata; class Actinopteri; order Cypriniformes; family Leuciscidae; genus Leuciscus; species Leuciscus leuciscus. Next base: position 34,554,300 of record NC_138731.1, read on the forward strand.
TAAAAAAAAAAAAATCACAGTAAATATTGTGAAGTATTATTGCAATTTAAAATAATGGTTTTCTATTTTATTATATGTTCAAATGTAATTTATTCCTGTGACAACAAAACAGAATTTTCAGTGTCAGATGATCCTTCAGAAAGCATACTAATATGCTGATTGTATTATTATCAATGCTAAAAACAGTTGCGCACCTTAATAGAGTAGAAAGTTCGGTATCAGTAACAATTTACAATAAGGTTTCATTAGTTAACATTAGTAAACTACTTTAGTAAACATGAATTAAGAATGAACAAGACAAGCTTGTAATAATCTAAATTAATGTTCATTTCAACATTTACTAATACACTATTAAAATCTAAATTTGTATTTGTTAACATTAGTTAATGCACTGTGAACAAACAATGAATGACTATTTTTATTAACTAACATTAACAAAGATAAATAAATACTGTTACAAATTGTTTTGTTCATTGTTAGTTCATGTTAGTTAATACATTAACAAATGAAACCTTATTGTAATGTTACGTTTTTTTTATTGTAAAGTGTTTTTTGTTTTATATATATATATATATATATATATATATATATATATATATATATATATATATATATAAAAACACTTTACAATAAAAAAAAATGTAACACATTACAATAAGGTTTCATTTGTTAATGAAACCTTATTGTAATGTGTTACATTTTTTTTATTGTAAAGTGTTTATATATATATATATATATATATATATATATAAAACAAAAAACACTTTACAATAAAAAAAAACGTAACATTACAATAAGGTTTCATTTGTTAATGTATTAACTAACATGAACTAACAATATATATATACTGTATATATATATATCGGATAATATATACTAACCCAAACATTTGAATGGTAGTGTAGTTGTATTTTAATGATACTTTATTGATTTTATTAATTACTTTAATGCTGTTTTTTTTTTTTTTTTTTTTTTTTTTGGAGACCCAGCTTCATTCACTTTCATTATATTGCAAAGTGCAGCCTAGGTATCTTTTGTGTCTTTTGTGTTGCCCGAAAGAGAGTAATGTGAGCAGAACGATCTGTGTTTGTGTAAATAATGAAAGGATTTTTTTATTTTGGGGTGAACTGTCATTTTAATTTTGATTATGGATTGTGTGTGTCTGCATGGATGATCATATGGGTTGGAATCATTTGCATCGACCTGTTATGCCATCTCATGTGACCTAGATAACAAGCCCTTCCTTTTTCCCCCCAGATCACACAGATTGTGCAGACTTTTACAGGATGGGAGTGGCAGAAAAGGTCTTCGTCAGCTGCAACACCACCTCACTCTGCGTTCACCATTCCTGGTTGTGCGATGGAGCCAACGACTGTGGAGATTACGCCGATGAGAGGAACTGTCAGGGTAACGCTCAGTATAACTCTCCATTTGTTAGCTTTGCAGCTTGAGGAAGCCAGGTTCCATTAAAATGGAATTAATTTTGTCGAAACACTATTTATGAAAGGGGTAATGAAGCCGAAACAAGCCCCTGTTTTTTCCTCCTTGCTTGAAGAGCCTCAAAAAGTGTGGAAGGCTGATGAATAATTATTGGTGATTGTCAGACTTGCGAAGAGCAGACATTTAAACACTCTCGCAAGCTGCGGTCCCTTCAAAACCGATAATGAAAAGGCGGCTTGAAAATTAGTCTTGGCAGGTTTCGGCTTATTACTCATTAGCATGTCAGTGGTTTCAAATAGAAAGCACATGTGGAATTTATCGGAGTAGCACCAAACAACCGCTGGACCAAATTCTCACTACACTAAGCAAATCTTGGACTTTTCCGCTCTCTATAATAAAACACATATTTTCTCTGACTGCCGCAGTCTCTCACGGGCAGAAATGTGCAGAAGGCCACTTCGCCTGCCCCAGCGGGAACTGCATTTCCAGTGTGTGGCTTTGTGATGGCCAGAAGGATTGTGAAGATGGTGCAGATGAGTTCCAGTGTGGTAAGCATGACTGGTATTAGCCTCCCATTGCTTTCACTCAGCTCGAGAGATTACGGCCCACCTCTTTAGATGGGCTTTTAATGCAGAAACCAATTCAGCTGCTAATACTGAGGTCAAGAGAAGATTTTCAGGTGATAAAAACCAATCTCCATGTGTGCTTGTCCCCTTGAAAGCTTTCGTGTATGTATATAACTGGAGCCATGAAAGCATTTTTAATTCACAAAATGTTGTTTGAAATTCAGATAGATAGACAGACTATATATTACGAATGAACAAACAAACACCTATGCACATTATCTAACTAGTACATGCTCCCTTCTTGGAATTCAAAGGATGTTTTTCACCATAAAATGACTACATCTTTGCTCACCCTCAGCACTTTGAATGGTGATAGGATATCTGCAAATATAGCAAGAGACCATCAGGGAGTCAAGGTGAATCATGGGAATTTGAGATCTATCGTGCTGTGACCCTTAATTTCACTCTCCATGGTGTAACCCCAGGAGTGGACCACTCTAACTCTTTTGGCTGGCAAAATCTGTCTAGAATAGAACTGAAAGGAAAATAATAATAATACTTGGCTCAGGTATAAACTGGCATTTTGTATCGCAATTTACACATGCATAGGCATGTTGTAGTATGTCATTTTGTTAACCTATAATTATATTCCTGCAGATCTCTGAGGTATTTTTAATAATGAAAGGATATGACAAATGTCTCTTTTAGGTCTACAGTTCAGTAGTTTGAGTTTGGCAAGATGTTTATGTTTTTGAAAAAATTGTCTTATGCTCTCCAAAGCTGTGTTTATTTGATCAGAAATATGGTATAAACAGTAATCTTGTGAAATATTATTTCAATTTAAAATAAATGTAATGTAATTTATTCCTGTGATGGGCAAAGCTCAATTTTCAGCAGCCATTACTCTAGTCTTCAGTGTCACATGATACTTCAGAAATCATTCTAATGCTGATTTGCTGCTCAAGAAACATTTCTTATTATCTGTTTTGGTGATCAAAAAACATTTCTTATTATCAGTGTTGAAAACAGTTGTGGTGCTTAGGATTTTTGTGGGAACCATTATAAACAAATTTCTGGACTCTTTCATGTAGAGAAAGATTAAAATAACAGCATTTATTTGAAATATTTTGTAACATCACAAATGTCTTTGCTTTCACTTTTGAATTTATTGCATCATTGTTGAATAAATTATATATCTTTTAAGAAAAACTTACTGAGCCCAACATTTTTAACGATAGAGTATACGAGGACATTAAGATCTGTGGAAATTCGCCATACTACAATTATTATGGACTGACTTGACGAGCACAAGAAACAGAAATTGGTTCCGAACACATGCTTTTATTTTGCTTTTCAATATCTTTGTTCAGTTTTGCCACAAAATAAATGTTGTACATTTTAAATCCATATATCAGCTGGAATATTATTTTGTCAACTTGTAAAATTGCACTAGCATGTAGACGTCCTCAAAACTGACAGGGGAAGGACTTAAAGCTATAAGTTCAAATTTTAAGAGTAAAATTGCTGCTCGACACATAGAACATACAGATAGATGTCTATGCAAGTACTATATGTTTGTGAAGGATGACAGAATAAAGTGTGATTACACAACAAAAGTGCAGAAAACTTTTTTTTTATTAAAAACTTTTGCTTTATTTAATCTTCATGTAAAAGCCACTTTGAGAAAGACTGGCGTATGTATTGCATGTTTTGTCGTTGCTGTGTTTTGAGAGCACAAGTAATATAAGTGTAATCCAGAGGTCTACTTCAAAGTCTGCTGAATTTAAAAAATAAATATACTATCTCTAAAAGCATTCAGTTAGAGAGATGAGGCGTAAATTGTGTATGTCGTTTTTTCTAAGCACTGTTATTTGTGACTCGTAAACTATTTTGTTGATAGACTCCTCCTGTCTGTGGAACCAGTTTGCTTGTTCAAAGAACAAGTGCATAGCGAAGCAGTGGCTCTGTGATGGTGAAGATGACTGTGGAGATGGGGTGGACGAGAACATGGATCTCTGTGGTATGCATTTGACCTCTCCTTCCATTCTGTATGACTGTAAATGTTCCTTTTTTTCTGTGCTCAAAGACAGCGTTTTGAATGATTTGAGTTTATACACAGGCTAAATACTATGCAACTATTATAAATTGGCCAATTATAAATATGCAATCATGTTTTAATATATTAGTACATATTGGTGGTAAACAATCATGTAATTGGATTGTAATGAAATGTCAGTGAGATATTAATGGCATTGCTCTGTTCCTAATAATGGAAAATGCAATTAAACACAATAAATACTTATCAGAACTTGATAAGCAACACTGAACTTCCCAATGTTTAACCAGTCCTACTCTACCCTCTCTGAGCAAGATTTTATCCAGCATCTCCGGCATGGGAGGCAGTCTCTAGTGCCTCTTGAGGCCAGGGGAGTGAGGTTTACATGCACAGTACTAGCTTGCCTCCGTTACACTCATCCCCTTTAACCTCACTCACATCTGAGTCACGGCACCAATATGACGGTCTCGCTTGACCCACTCCAAGCGGAATTCAAACCAGCGTCACCGGCATGGGAGGCAGTCTCTAGTGCCTCTTGAGGCCAGGGTAATTAGGTTTAGATGCCTAGTTCTTACTAGCTTGCCTCCGTTACATATGCATTTGCCAAAAAGCTTTCTAGTGGTACTGTGATTCCTCCAGATATTCGTCATTTATAATTTCTAGACCTGAACAAAAATAAATGATGCATTGCTAATAGAGATGCACCGATTGATCGGCTGGTGACCGGAATTGGCCGATTTTCACGTGATCGGCCGTGACCGGCGACCGGCCGGTCAGTCTGACAAATGCCGATTTTATGCCGGTCAAATGCACTCGGGCGCCGCATGATTAACATCGCGCAACATCAGCATCACACGTGCACACGGAACTCACATGTAGGAAACCTCGTGAATTACGTCCGTTCAGACCGCAAGCGCATATTTTTTTTCCGCCGTGCATGTTAACCAATGAGTGCATTCACAACGGGAGTAGGAGCAGCGCGTGAGCGTCAAGCAGGAGCGTCGCCAGCAGTGAAGCGCGTGTTTCGGCGCCGAGTCTATTTGCTGCACTGCTCACGCTCAATTAAAGGGAAAGCGCACTTTTGATGGACAAAATAGCCTTAATAGGGTTTCACAAAAAAAGTGCCCAAAATGCACAGAATTTGCGTGTTTTAACAAGAACTGGAGTAGGCTATGTCAGAAAAGGAAACGAAGACTAATATTTATATAAAATGTACCCATTTAAACTTGTTTTATTATTCAGTTTGTACAAGTGATTGCAATAGGCCTGTGTGTGTGTGCTTTGAGAAATATCTTTATACTGCAAGGCTGTATTTATTTTATTTTTTATTTATATATTATTTTATTGCCGTTCCCTCAACTTCCCTGTTTTCATAAAGATGTTTAGTTTGCTAAATACATGTATAAAAAAATGATTGGATATTGAATGTGAAAAGGAAATAGTTCTTCCATAACACTGCACTTGTGTGTGAATTACCCACACCTGGAGTAATTTCTATAGTTCTATTTTATAGCGTTTATCTGTTCAAAAAAATATGTACTATGCAAATTGTAAAATGTTCTATTACAGAGAAGATATAAAATAAATATTTGTGTATGCTGTAAAGTGGTTAGAAAAAATGAAATCGGAATCGGCTAAAATCGGTATCGGCAGGTCAAACTTAATGAAAAATCGGAATCGGCCCAGAAAATTGTAATCGGTGCATCTCTAATTGCTAATAAAATATGTTCCAGGCTCGGTGACCTGTGCCCCAGGGTTATTCAGTTGTCCAGGCTCGTACGCATGCGTCCCAAAGCGCTGGTTATGTGATGGGGAGAGAGACTGTCCCGATGGCAGCGATGAGCTCGCAGCGGCCGGCTGTGGTAAATATTCCCATTGATCTGTTTAAAATGTCTTCTGCATGTCGATGTGTTATCGATGAAAGCTCCCTTCTAGCAACGATGTTGGCCATTCATTATAATTGGCTATTTGATACGTGTGTCAGGTCAGGATTTAAAAACTCAATGACATCCATTGAATAAGATATGCTTCACCACAGGCACTTCATTAGTGATGCGTTTTGTGTAACATGTTAAGAGTCCAGGCTATGATAGAGAAGGGTTATGACTAGTACCCCAAGGTGAATAAAAGTCTTAGTGAGCATTAATTAAGCTCAAGGTTCTGATGTTTACCCCGCAGCTCCGAATAACACATGTGATGAGAATTCCTTCAGATGCCTTAACAAAGGCTGCATTCCAAAACGCTTCGTGTGTGACCATGACAACGACTGTGGAGATGGTTCGGATGAATCGGTTGAATGTGGTAAGCATCTTTCTGAATTCACACATCTGTCTGATAAGCAGAGCCGTCTTTGAGAAATAATTTTGTTCCACATCTATGTCTTTGGTCACTATAGGTTACCTGCTTTTCCCTAAAGGAATTTGTGAAAGCGACTATTATTTATACAGTAAATTGAATAGCATTGAAATAGTAATGTGCAGTATTTTAATGTAAAAAATCAGGCACTTCTCAGTTAATTAAAGCTCTACAGTGAGCCTTAGGCTGCTCTGTGCTCATATTATTTGTACTATACATTCTTAATTAAGTGGAACAATTTCAAGAATAGTCAATATTGCACTTCAATTATTGGGGTTTCCTAATTTTTATTGTGCTTAAAACTGAAACATCTGTGGGCTTTTTGATGGAGAACTTGGACCCTGGTCTTCACAACATGAAAGCACAGCCTATCCACAGGACATCATACATGTGCATACGCCCTCATAATTTATTACACTAGAACTTATTGCACTGAGGTTAAAATATGAAATGGAAAGTCTGGGTAATTATTTATAACAAAAGGGATTCAAAGAGATCTCCGTTTCTAGAAACTGTCGCCCAAGAAATCTGCAGATAATTTTACTAAAAAAGTATCACACATCATTCTTATTGTTTCATGTCCATCTTGCAAAGTCCACCCAAAGATTTAAAGGGGTGGTTGATTATGATTTCACTTTTTTAACTTTAGTTAGTGTGTAATGTTGCTGTTTGAGCATAAACAACATCTGCAAAGTTACAATGCTCAAAGTTCAAAGCAAAGGGAGATATTTGCTTTTAAAGAAATAGCTTTTTAAGGACTACAACAAACGACTGGTAGGGACTACACAAGCTTCCTCCCGGGTTAGTGACATCACTAACCCTAAAATTTACATAAACCCCGCCCCCGGGAACGTGATTTATAGACTATCATGACAGAATATGCTAATCAATGACTAGAAGATAACTACACATAAGCTACATAAATTCATCAACTAACCATTCAGAAATGTCCTGTTGTATTCTACATGTTGTCACTTCTTCTTGAGTCTCTCCATCATTGTCTGAATCCGGTTTGAACATTAAAGGCTAAAAGTTTTAAAAAATGTTCAGTGCATGTCTGTGTGAGGTAAAATGACACTAGCTGTTGAAGCTCCGCCCCCTGTGCTGGAGCAGCAGCTCATTTGCATTTAAAGGAACAGACACAAAACGGTGCGTTTTTGCTCACACTCAAAAAGTGACAACTTTAACATGCTATATAAAAATATCTGTGGGGTATTTTGAGCTAAAACTTCACATACACACTCTGGGGACATCAAAGACTTATTTTACATCTTATGAAAAGGGCATTATACCACCCCTTTAAAATCAGTCATAATTTACTAGCCCTCAAGTTGTTTAATACCTGTTTTTTTGTTGTTTTTTTGTATATGATGTATGCTTTTTTTTCCACTGAAAACAAAAATGATTTATCACAGTGTCTACGAAAGTGAATTATATTTAAGACTGTAAAGATTCACATAGTCATTTGGATGTTCTTGAGTCAACCATTGTAAAAAGAGCAGCTTTGGCATTCCACTAAATATCTGCGTTTGTGTGTCCATAGAAGAAAAACGAATCGCACTTTTTTTTCTAAATTAATGAATGCTGTATCTTTTATTTTTGTGTGAGCTGTCCCTTTAAGATCTCTGTTTGGTCACAGAGTGTGTCAGTGTGCTGACAGTCGTCACTCTTTCCGCAGTGTACCGCTCATGTGGGCCGGATGAGTTCCGCTGTGCTGATGGCCGATGCCTGCTCAGCGCCCAGTGGGAGTGTGATGGTTACCCAGACTGCCCTGACCACTCTGATGAGCTGCCCCTCAACCTCAAATGCCTGGCTGCCGGTAATGGTCCAACAGAGCTGTGCCTGAAATATGTTTGACTGATGGATGTGGGGCTTACTGAACATCTGAGGGAACACAAGTGGCCAAGGAACATCATAGATAAAAGCAGGGGGCTGAAGTGGATAACTTTGACCTGTGGGGATGGCATGTTTTCAGCTGAGCATACCAAGCATTTAAAAGAAAAAAAGGCCTTGCACTTACTGGCAGTTGCAGAAAGCTAGAAATATCATTTGACTTTTGTTGGATTGCAACTTTGATGCCCTCTAGCTTTGCAGAGTTAAAGCCATTCAATCTTTAGTTTTTTACAAAAGCATTTTTACATTTTCAGTTTGGGTTTCAACACCAGTCTGTATTGCTTGTATTGCGTTGTACTTTTCCTTAATTTGTTTTCTTTGTTTTCACTTTCCTCCTTTATTTCTAGAGAGCTTATGCAACAGTTCCTTTTTCATGTGCTCAAATGGCCGCTGTATATCTGAGAAGAGTTTATGTGACCTGAAAGATGACTGTGGTGATCACTCAGATGAGAAAAACTGCAATGTCAATGAATGTCTCAACCGTCGTGTCAGCGGATGTACGCAGGATTGTCTAGACTTACCAGTGGGATACAAGGTTGGTCAATAATATCTTTATAAATTGTTCAATTGTTCAAGATTTGCTACTTTAATGTCCACAATCATCTTGTTTTGGTGGTGGCACATTATCACTGAAGTAGTCATTAATAAGTTGGGCAAAATTATCCATGTCAATTGCTCCGACAAGATTCACTGACCGCAGTGCGTTTAAAGCGTTAGCCAGCGACTGAGCACTCTTACTCTTACTAAGGAAAGGTACTCCTCTCAGAAAACGTTCAAATAAAGATGTTTAATTGCTATTTGGAGCATTTTGATTGCTACTTGAGAGCTTAATGAACACATTTTTGTGAAAACCTCAAATTCGACCAAAATTGACACATTTCACTTGTTTTGCCTGAAGCACATTCCGACTCATTTGGCCAGAACGGGTCACATATTTAAGCTTCATGTGTTCCTCAAGGCTGACTTTTTTTCCCTAGAACTTTTTGCAGGACTTTCAAAAAAAATAGTCAAGCAAAGCTTGCCTCCCTAATCAATTATGAAACATTCACAAGTTAATGTCTTTCCAAATATAACATCTGTATTTATAACAAAAATTACATTTTTAGATGCTTAAAAAATTATAGAAAAAAAAAGCTTTTTTTGATGCAGAGCATTTAATTCCATTTGCAATTCCATGTAATTGACCGGCAGCATCAATTATATTATTTCAGTTATTTATTTATTTATTTATTTATAATTTTTTTGTACGTACATGTTTATTCTATTAAAAGTATGTTTATGCATAAGTAAAACAATTATATTTGTATAGTATTATGTGTTCTGAAGAAATACATGTGTGTATTCTTTGTAAGGTAAATCAATTGCATACAGTATTATTAAGTGTTCTGAATAAATTCACATCTATATTTCTTGTGCACAGATATGTTATATGAAAAGGACAAAAAGATATTTAAAATCTCTGACTATTTTTCATTGTGAGACAGAGTTGCCATATTGCAAATAATAGCAAGTTTCTATACTTCCTTTTTTTCTGTTTTAAAGATGTGGCAGTTCTTTTCAATCTTGGCTTATTTTATGTGACTTCAAGTTTTGCAAGTATGTAACTGTGATAAATTGATTTGCAGAAGCTGCTGTGTTTTTGTTTCTGCAACAGCTTTTCACTGAATTACTTGGGCAAACATTCAAAGAACAAAGAAAAAAAGCTATAGGAACGATTTGTCCCAGTTTTGTTTCATTGGTACTTAATTGGCATACTCAGATCAAGTTTAAACAAAGACTTGTTCCTTCGGGAGCTGTCTAGAGGCATGCCTGGAGGAGGACGATTTATGAGCTAATTCTCTCTAGATACAGACACTTCTGCTGTGTTACTGATGGGCAAACTAGGTGTCAGGAGTGTCCTGTGATCATCAAAGGTGTTTGCAGGCAGTGTCATTCCCTGGCAGATTTCCAACCAGTCACCCTCAAAATCAATAAACACATCACTGAAACTGTAGGTAATGTAGTTGAGTCAAAACCTGTAGATAAAGAATCTGACCTCATTCACTGTGGTAGAAATGAAGGGATCATAGGGAAACCATTGAGGTTACAGACTGAGCAAAAAAGCATCAGTCATTAAATCCAGCTACAATGATTTGGAAAATTCATTTGTTAATCATCATTATCAGTAAAATGCCAGCAGTGTTCTTGTTTTGTTTTTCTAGTACAACTTTTAAACCTTTTGTTTGGAACGACATGCAAATTACCTCAAATGGTAACACAATTGTCATTTTTGTGGGTTTTCCTATAAGTTTGTAAAATGGTAATGGCACTGAAACAAAGTGGAATTTTTCCAAGTGGTCTCAGCAGAGAGGTGTCTTTTTTATTAATGGCAATTTCAGAATCAAAACACCTCAATTGTCATTTTTTTCACCAATGTGTGTAGTGTAAGTGCTGGCCAGGATTTCACCTAAAGAATGATGGGAGAACATGCGTTGACGTTGACGAATGCTCCACCACCCTACCCTGCAGTCAGAACTGCACCAACACTTACGGCTCCTTTAAGTGTCTGTGTGTAGATGGCTATGAAGCTTCCAGAAAAGACCCCAACAGCTGCAAGTCTCTTTCAGGTAAGTATCATTTAGTGAATTCCCCCCAGAATGTGTTTCAACTGAACTTGATGATTTCAGGCTTTGTTAACTTGACAATTGTCCGGCTCCATTGCATCAACTCACCTTTATATTTCTCACAGCTGAAGAACCTTTTCTTATACTTGCTGATCTTCATGAAATCAGAAAATTAAGTGTTGATGGATCCAATTACACTCTCCTGAAACAGGTAAAGCTCTACGTCAACTGTTTTTTTCTAATTGCATAACTCCCATTTATTGTTTATTTTCATATCACATCATATCACACCTTATTGAAAGGTTACCCATTTAATCCGCCCAACCGAAACTGCTGTACTGCTACATGAAATTGTTACTGGACTTCAGAGACCAGATCATAAGATAGAACTGCTGTGTTTGTAAAAGCCTAATGGAGGACCAATTAAGCTGTGGTGACACAGCTGGGATAACAACACAGTGTTATTGTCTCCTATGCCATTTGAAAACACTAATTGAAGTCATTAACTAGTCTCTTGGCTTGGTGGAACGTCACATGAAATAATTAAAAACACTCCATTGCTGGTCTTGAAAGTGAGAAGTACGTTTACCTTTTACATTTAATATCAGTTTTTATATCAGCCAGGCCAACTGATTTATATTTTGCCATTTTGAGATTATAATATTACATAGTATAAAAATGTTGACAGGTCAATGATTAATAAACAATTTCTGTTCTCAAAATGTTTAATGAGTTTTGATTACATATTATATAAACTAAATATAATCCTGTATATTTCTATATTATTTCTATATTCTATATATCTATATTACTCAAACTTGCATCATTACCAAATTTGATTTCGTAAATCGACCTTCCTTGGGCGTACAACACACAGAATTATCAGCAATTTTTTTTTATTTCCAATTGCGCAGCCAATTCAGAATCCAGAATGAGAAAAAGAAAAAGTTCAAATACCTGTTACAAATAATCAAAAAGAAAACATAATTCTGTAATAATTCAAAATAAGTGCTATTTTTATTTGAGCAGTTTTCTCAATGTATTTTGCTGTCACTAAATAGTATTTTTTATACAGTATATCTGCATTATATTGATCATCGGCCTGTTCATTGGCTGTTGAAAAATGCATTAAAAAAATCAGAAAATTGTCAAACAAAATCCATTAAATATCCTAGCCTTTACTTTGAGGTTCTACATCACAGGCAGTAATTTGTTTGCAGAGATTAACAGTTTTTTATTTATTTTTATTTTGCATATTCAACAGTTTATCTGACACAGCGTGTTTGGCACACATTATGAATGCTCTATGAAATGTCATTTTGACTTTATATGTAACTTCTGATTGGCCTGGTGTAGCAAGTGGTGTTTCTCTGTGCTATTATCCACAGCTGGTGTCATTAGAGGCCTTTAGTCATTACTATCGAAATGATGATTCTTAGTGAAATGTGAGTTTCCTCAATTCTGCGCTCGTTACATTATTCATACCAATTGAGGCTGTCATCCAGGGGAATGTCTATAGGGCTCTCAGAAAACTCTTCCCTTTATTGAGTAGTCTCATCAGCAATCATTCAGTTTCATTTATTCCATTTTGTTTAATAAGAGTGAAGGGAGGAAAGCTTTTGAACTTAAAAATGAGTGAACCCTGTGGCCTCTTCCCTATAACGGAGGTCTTTGTTGACCTCATACTAGCATAGTGCATGAACTCGCTTGCTCTGTCGAATGCTAGTTAGCTATTTATCGATCTGCCGTACAGTATCCATAATTAAAGAATACTTCAGTTTGAAGCATGACCTGTGTAGTAAGTGAGAGATAATATACAGTCACCTGGTCTTTAGAAGCCCACTTTTATCACCCTGAATGGGTTCATTTTGCAATAATGACTCACTGACTGTACATTGTTCTGCTTATCATTTATCATCTTTCTTCTACCTCATAGAAAGCACCCGGCCTGGCAACAAGACGAACACTGGCAACAATATTGCAATATTAATTTATAAATTATCAATATTAATTGCAATTCTAATACTGATAATCTACAGTTCATATTATCTTTTTATATGGATTAGTTAACTGACACATTTGATTTCAGTTGAACATATTTTCCTCTTATACAGCTTTTTTATTATTATTTTTCTAAGAAATGAACACTTTTATCCAGCAAGGATATTAAATTGATCAAAAGTTACAAAGACTTTACCTTGTTACGATATATTTATATTAAATGTTGTTCTTTTGTGTTTTCTGTTCATCAAAGAATTAGCACAACTGTTTCTTTATAACCGAATCAGCACATTAGAATGATTTCTAAAGGATCATGTGAAAATGAAGACTGGAGTAATGATGTTGAAAAATCTGATAGGACATTTTTTTAATTTTAAATATATTATACAGTTATTTTAAATTGTGCTAATAAATTACAGTATTGTTTTTACTGTATTTTCGATCAGATAAATGCCGCCTTGGTGAGTGCCGCATAAGCGACTGGAAAAAATTGTTTAATTTGGCCATTTTTTATACAGTTTGAAACTAACCATTTGGGCAATATATACAGTAATATTTATAGATAATGTTTTCTCTATACCTGTATGGCCTTGCTATAAATACACCAGACCTATTTGACGTGTATGGATCTCTTATTTGTGTTTTCACTGATGTCACATCAAACATAACTTCTTGTGGCCCTAAGTTAACACTGGCGGTTCTGGCCACAAGACTAAAGGTCTTTGTGGGTCTCACAGTGCTGATGATCTGAAAGGGGTATCAAAGCTTTGCTTCATCTGTCATCATGCCCGTTGCCCGATCTTAACAGCTGTGATGAAGTGGGCAAAGGAAGGGGGGGGGCTAGTGAGCGGTAAACTGAGTGACAGCAGCCTGACGTGAACATGACAGTAACGAATGTACCGTCAGGATTCCCTCTGAAGGCTCTCTGAACCTCTTCCCTGGATTTTGAAGCCAGCATCCACGTGCATCCACCGCACACTGCGTCCTCTTCCAAAATCAATACGATGAAGAGACATCAAAAGAAATTCTCTGTATGTTTCGAGTCTGTAGTACATCCTTCCCAGGTCCTGTCGAGATAAGCGTACGCGGAAGTAGCTAATTAAGCCCTCCAGCTAATTGAAAAGCAGAACAAATGCAGAACATCTCATTCTTTTGTGTTCTGCTTAGTTGATCTATGCGTGCTGACTGCGGCCTTTACCCAGCTAATGCATCATGCTGACTGCGCTAACAGTCACATTTGTTGTGCAGTCCATCTCGTGTTGTTACTTAATCCACCTCTATTAATTCTATGCTGTGTTTCCTTCTGTCTCCTGTTAGGGTCTTAACAACATTATCAGCTTAGATTTTGACTACAAGAAGGAGTTCATTTACTGGATTGACTCCAGCAGACCCAGCGGCCGAAGGATAAACAGAATTCGCCTTAACGGCAGTGACCTCAAGGTATGTCTGATTTCTTATTTAATTATGGTGGGTCACCAAGGACTGAAAATAACGCTAATAGGTCTGGACTAACTGTTATACGGCATGTTAGCAACAGGGATGCGATGAAGAGGTCTAAAGTCAACATCTGAGTATTAGACATCTGTAGTCATACAGCCATAAATATAAATGCTCTTTTTAGCATTATTTGAGGGACTCATTAAGGTCACATGGTTAGCGCTTAGATGCACATCTCTGCCGTGTACCTGCTGAGCAACACTTTTCCCCATCTCATTAGCTTCATTGCAGGGGCCAAGAGCCTCATTTGGCTTCATCACACAGTGTTGCCCCCTCCTGATTTATCACCCCTGCTCAGCACAAGCTAAAGCCATTTGAAATTCATTAGCATTTGTGGGTGTAATCTTCAGAATTTTGGAAATAGAGACAATGCATGCTGGTACAATATGTTTAGATTGGGTAGGAGACCTTTACCCATTATTCGCTGGGGTTATAATGATGCGGCTCCTTTGCGGAAGAACAATGTAATTGATGATTTCATTAATACATTATTTTGTGGCATGGAGACGCTGTATTCTTTTTTTCTCCCACTATATTGGAGACTCATGACTAGAAACTGACTTTGACTTAATATAAAAGTGTCTATTCTAAACAATGTCTCAGGGAAATTGGAAACATTATGAAGGACTCTAGTCTCCCCACACAATAATTTTTCACCTTTCTAACTTCCAGAAAGCGAATCAGGTTCATCAGCACATCAAGATTAAAAAACAGCTTCTACTCCAATGCCATAAGACTGTTTATTAACATTGTTACTTCTGACACACACATATGATTCCTTCACACTACACACTCATTTAAACTAATCTCATCTCACATCGTTTACCGTAACCACTACCATTCTACCTTGAGAATTCTTCCTATGTTGCTGCTGCCTTTGAGTACTCGTGCTACTTAATAATTTAAATTATTATATGCAAATATACATTTATGTAAACACTTTTACATGCATCCTGCCTTTATGTGGCTGTAGTGGCTGTACATGGCTATGTCTGTGTAGTTTTTGCTTGCACTGCCTTTTTATTTTTGACATTGTATGTTCTTAGCTCTTCGAGAAGCTCCCCATACAGTATCCATAATTAAATCATTGCCTGTTCCTTCAGTTTGAAGCATGACCTGTGCAGTAAGTAAGAGATAATATGCAGTCTCCTGGACATTAGAAGCCACTTTTATCAACTTAAATGGGTTTATTTTGTAATAATAACTAGCTGACTATACATTATTCTGCTTATTTATCATCTTACTTCTTCTAAGGACAAATTGTGTATTACATCATAGAAAGGAACCGGAGTACAATAAAGATATACGTTTTTGCAATATCTATTTATGCATATTTATTACCACATAATCAGCTTTTTTTTCAGACTTTGGATGCATTATTTTGCACAATTGATAAATGGAAGCGAAGAGAAAGTTATAAGACCGCTTCTAGCAAAAAAAAAAAAAAAAAAGGAATCTGGGAACAATGCATCAAGGGTTTGATTTCTCTAAATGATGAATAACTCTTGCACTGGAGCATGTTTGGCATGATGCCACAGGCAGTGCCTTTGGTGTGATTCAATAAGGGAATTTGTCTATTAATAAGTAATGGGCCAAAGTTGGCATGCTATTGTATATGGCCTTATTAGTAAGTATCCTGAACCACTACAATCAACTTTCAATTATTTAAGTGATCTGTTTTGGCTCTGTGAATGTGAATACTATATCTAAGTTTGTATTCACCAAATAGGACACATGCCATAACTAAAACCCTTCAATAATCTCTAAAAGGTGATTTTAGCTATCATGCATACACACACACACACACACACACACACACAGGGGTGAATTCAGGGTGATAGGGACACTTTTTGCCATTGAGATGACTTGGAAAAAATGTCCCAATCAACCTGAAATCACCCCTACATATATATCCCTTAAATGCATGAATGTTTCGCTAGTCATTTATATATTTGGGTATTTAGCGACACAAATCTATATCTAGCATGGATGCATTATTTTATTATTTTGTAATTTGTTATTAAAGTGGTCACAAATCAGTTTTTTGCCTCGTCATTATGGTGGAGTGTAGATTTATGTGGGAGAAAAAAGTAATTTAAAGTAGTTTAACAAAGCTGCAACATAACAAAATGTCATCATGGCATTCTGTGCATTCAATGTTTATATATTCAAATGTTGACATTTTAAATGAGTTCGCGATCTTTCAAATCAGTGCTGGGCCAGATCACTAGAATACCAGAAGCTCTTTCTTTCCCACTTGGAATATTAATGTTTCCTCTCATCCTCTCATCTGGAGGCACTTTCCTGATTGGGGAAATGTTCCTCAATCACTGACATTTCAGAGAATTTTTCAAGCTCAGCTTGCTGAAGGGGCGTTATTGTCAATTGGCATGGTAACATATGTCCTGTGAGATGACGATGAGAGAGAAGATCTCAAAGCATGTCATGTCTTGCAGTGACAGATTGCAAGAGTCACCATTTTGACAGTAAAGTTTGTTTCACAAGTATGCAATGGAATATTAGCATTAAACAGCTAGAATAACTCATTAAAAGGAATAGTTTATTCAGAAATGAATATTCTGTCATTATTTATTCACCCTCATTCTAAACCCAAATGTCTTGCTTTCTTCTGTGGAAGATAGGACACAATAGGAGGATTTTGAAGAATGTTCTGGTCACTTGTTTCTGAGGCTTTTGGGAACCAGATAATTCTGATTTAAGAATGAAACATCCCATAAATGACACAAAAGTCATCATAAAAGTCAAATTCTTCTGATTTGCATCTTTTCAGTGAATCACTATCTAGTTTTCAGTGGTCATAATTCATTCATGAATCAGATTGATCTAGTTCTTGAGTTCAGCTCACTAATTCTAGACACATTTATGTTACTTACTCAAAGCTGACTTCAGAGAACTTAAAATATAGTGCATCGAATGGACTACTTTTAAGACATTTTTATGGTGATTTGCATCCTGTTTTGAAGCTTGAAATCATGATATTCCCTCTTCATTGTAATTGCATGAAAAAGAGCAATGAGTCCTTGATTACTCAAAATCAAGACTTTTTTTCTTATTTACTTAGCACCAACATTCCCATAATCCTACTTGCTCATTACAGAGATATTATGTGATCAGATTATAGTGACTGATCTGAATAATACTTGTTTGCTTTATTAGATTGTTCACCGAACTGCTGTGCCAAGCGCACTGGCTGTCGACTGGATTGGAAAGAACTTGTACTGGTGTGATGTGGAGAGAAAGACACTGGAAGTGTCCAAATCAAACGGTTTATATCCCACCGTCTTAGTGAGCTCTGGCCTGAAGAACCCCACGGACCTGGCTCTGGATGCTCAAACAGGGTACAAATGCTTCCTTTTCAAATTTGCACAATATCCTTTCTACTTTTCACCATCAGTCCAGGGAGACTTCATTTTGTCACGAGAAAAAGAATGAATGTATAGTCCCCCAGAACAATGGGAATAGCTATTCTCTGTTTAAAACAACTGTGATGAGATTGTGTCTCTTGTTATATGAAGTTCATGGATGAGGGTCACTCTCTGTCCCTCAGGTATGTGTTCTGGATTGACTGCTGTGAAAACCCTCACGTCGGTCGAGTTGGCATGGACGGCCATGGCCAAAGCGTTATTGTGAACAAAGAGATCTACAGCCCCTCAGCTCTAACCATTGACTACACAAACAAGAGAATCTACTGGGCTGATGATAATCACATCCTTTTTGCCAACATGGACGGTTCTCAGAGGCACCGGGGTACAAAATGAGTCTTAAATTTGTTCATTTTCCATGTATTGGATTGCTACCATAACAAGGCAGAATTGGATAAAAGAAACTTCAATAAAGCCTTTTAACAGTATAATATCGCAAGACCACAATCTCCTGTGTATATACGCATAACATTTGCAAAAAGAAATAAAAGATATGTTATTATACATTCGCAAAAGTTAAAATGTATATTTCACTTGAGAACAGTGAATTTGAGAGTTGTTGGATAATGATTTTGATTAAATCACTTATATATGCAGTAATTCATCTTTAATGATGGTGCATGGTATGATGCTCTCTACCTCAGTACCTCATGACCACATCCAGGGTGTGATGGGGCTCACACTGTTCGAGGACTTCATTTATTGGACCGACGGGAAGTCCAAATCTCTCCGCCGAGCTCATAAGACCACCGGTGCTAATGCTGTCGAGCTCCTAAATTCATGGCAAGCCATTAAGTCTGTCATTGTCTACCACCCACTGCGCCAGCCTGAAGGTAGACACGGTTTCAAATAAATAGTATATTAATTTTATGCTTGGTTTGCCCAGAAATTTAAAAGCTTTAATCATTATTTATTCACTCTTACACAGCTCTTGCCATTTACAAACATTTAAATCCTAGTTTAAATGTTGTTCTGGAAGACTTGGAATGTTCCAAAACGTAACATTATATTACATTACATTATATTACATTACATTACATTACATTACGGATTACTTTTGTACAATATGGCAAGAGCTGCGTAACTTTTCCTTTAAAATGAACTATTCAGAAACAATGCATTTCTATCCCCTTTTTACAGTCCCCAAACACCAATGTCAAGTGGCCAATGGAGGTTGTAGTCACTTGTGTTTACTCTCTCCTGGTGGAGGTCATAAGTGTGCCTGCCCAACTAACTTCTACTTGGCCGCCGATAATAAGACATGCCTGTCCAACTGCACAGCCAGCCAGGTCTGTATGCAAAAATGATGATTCCATGTCATTAGTCGGATCTGCAAGGATTGTTCCAGTTTGTGTAACCCATAACCAATTGACCTTTTTCGCTGTGTTGGACTTTTTTTTTTGCAGTTCCGCTGTGGAACAGATGAGTGTATCCCTTTCTGGTGGAAATGCGATACAGTAGACGACTGCGGTGATGGGTCTGATGAGCCTGCGGATTGTCGTGAGTGCTCAGCTTCCAATATTACCCAGCCTACAGTGTCTGCACTGTTATTTTTGTTTTGAACAGTCTGTAATATTCTTGTGGTGTCAGAACCAGGGGTTTAAGAACAATCCAAAAAATGTGTGGGCCACATTATAAACCTCATCAGCCTCTCTTTACAAGTATGATTCTGTTTTATATAGCCTAGTTGCTATGGTTACACCCATGAGACCAGCCTAAATTCACAACCCTAAAAAAATATAAAATTGCAGGTTTTGGCCGGACAACTTTGTTTTTCTTCTGTTGTTCACAGTAGATAACTTCATGTAAGCTGCTCAGCGCACTAACTTGGGTCATGAATATTAATTATATTATGTGATCTTGTGATTTGCTGAAAGGCAGAAACTGGAAGATGAGCACAAGACATGTAGGATTACAGTTTATCGCTTGCGTGTTCGTTCAAAACAACTGCTTGGCAGAGACTTCAGCTTAAGCTTAAATTCAGCATGAAATAGTAATATTCACCTTATCTATTTTCTAAATGCATGCAATTGATCTTGTTATGAACGATTCATCCATGTATATGCTTTTTCATTTATTTATTTACTCTTTTTATCTTTATAGTCAGATTTTTATTCAGAATGTCATAATCTTTCGGTGAAACAACAGACTTCTTTAATCATTTTGTTTGCATATACCCCGCCCCTTTCTCACATTCAGATCTGCCTCCGTCCAAACAATAGAACCAAGAACCAGTAGAACCCCCGTCCTACTTTTTCTTTTCGATAATCCGTTTGACTCAGATGTATGATTATTGCTACTTCCGTTACACTGCAAGTACTAAAGTCTTTGTTTTTACACAGTTGACGACAGAATCACAATACAAAATGCAGTGGTTATTTTCCAAAAGAAGAGAAGAAATTCTGTCATTTCTAAAACTGGCTTCCCCACCAGTTATAATGGCCTCTGATTGCACCACATGGCAGTGCTGTTATACAGTATGAAGATGAACTAGTTCACAGCTTCACCCTTGACAGACCTTTAAGTTGATCTTTTGTTCTTTCATTTCATTTTCCCAGTGAGCTTGTTTTTAGATTCACTCTGTGTCTTGGTGATTTACTTGAGCAGAACAAACAGAAAATGACAGGCTGCCGATGGCTGCTGTTAATAGGTGGAACCTCTGTTGTTTGATAAAGTGCAGGGGGCATTAAATATCGTAGAAGTGCTTTTAAAGAAATAATGAAATGTGGGTTGACCCGCCCATTTCAGGCAACCTCACGCAGCTCGGGTTTAAAACACATACCTATGCGCAAATTGCTTTGAATCCTCCGGAGTTCACTGTTAATCATCATTTTTGCAGCGGAATTCAAATGCCAGCCTGGTCGTTTTCAGTGTGGCACTGGCCTTTGTGCCTTACCTCCCTTCATCTGCGATGGAGAGAATGACTGCGGGGACAACTCAGATGAGGCCAACTGTGGTGAGCAGAATAATACATAATGTACGAAAGCTGTTCTTAAATGCCATGTTCTTTTCGACAGATCCATTGCTTTTCCTCTCTGTGTGAGGCTACCGGGTCTTCCTTGTAGAATACGGTTCCTGTGAAGTATGTGGCATGCATGAGCAAGAAAAATCTGCCTGGAATTTTCATCAGCAGCAAATCTTCTTTAGCACAGCTGTCTCTGAATGTTCAATTATACAGACTATTGCTGCTATCAAACGATCAATATCCACTTTAGAAGTATTAGAAAAGAGTACAGGGTGTTTTGTCATTTAACGATCGTAATTGGGATGTATTGGGCCAACATGGATTTAAGATTCAAGACGTTTAGTGCTTTTAATACAAAATTATATTGTTCCTCTTTCATCTCAGTTTTTTTCTAATTGCATTTCGAAGCAACCAAATATGACCGGTATATGGATGATCGTGTTGCATTGACCCAGCATGATGATGTATCTAATGGTTTTTCTCACTACAATGTCTCCCCCCATTTGCAGATACATACATCTGTCTGTCAGGACAGTTCAAGTGCACCCGAAAGCAGAAGTGTATACCTTTAAATCTTCGTTGCAATGGTCAGGACGACTGCGGGGATGGCGAGGATGAGACAGACTGCCGTAAGCAACGCCATGACACTTTGTGCTTCCTCCATTAAACATTTAACAATAATGGGCCTCATTCTCGTAAACTAAAGGGTGTTGTGACAGAATTGTTCAAACTCTGCCAAATTTGGCTTTTCCCCTATGAATTTAATGATCCAGACTGTCAAATCTCAAATGTGGCTTTTATCCCACCACATGAGTTTACTGGTTGGGAGCTAAAAGGGTAGCCAGGTGCTTATTAGGTATTCAGGGAGAAAAGGCCCTTCCCTTGGAAAGGTAGCATGACTTGTCAGCGAGAATACAGTCACCTGGGGTGGAAATGTGCATACATTTTTTGAAAATAATTTTCTTTAATTCTTTTTCAACTAAACGTTTTGTCCAACAGTGAACATATGTGTTACAAAAGAATTCTGTCATTTGTGTATTTTTTCTTTTTTTCTTTTTTCTGAACAGTTAAAAGGACATTTCCACCACAATGTAATTTTCATCGCATATTATTTAGAAAGGACTGTGGTGGATTTTTTTTTAAAATAAAACGGCAGGTGGCTTTTGTCTGGCTAAGGTAATTTATTATGTTATAATGGTTTAAATAACATTTTCAAATCCTATTCTGTGATTTAAAAAAAGAAAAAGTTTGAAAAATGAAAAGTTTTCATCCGTTTCATATTTCATCTCAGGCCTGCCTCACTTAACTTACACTTTTGCCTGGTTGATAACCAAATACACTAATTGTTGCTAGTAGCAAAGTAGCTAGTAGCAAATTTGTTGTTCCATTAGTAGAGAAATTGTTGGTCAGGGTCCCAACTGAGGTAATTTTTGTAAAAATGTATCTAAGCCATAAATATTTTACCATAATAAATATCGAAATGGTTGTTATGTTTTACTATTTGTAAGATTATAATTGTGAAGTTTGATCCAACATCTAAGACAGTCAAAATCTATACATAAAAGACATTTGAAACGTAGGAGAAATCTATGATGATGGCATAGTAAAATGCCTTTACAAGGATTTTAATTTGACCGTCTCTCAAACAAAATCATACTTTTAATCATAGTAAAAATAAAATAAAATAAAATAAAAAACCCTGCAACGGTTACATGATTACGTGTCATTCAACTCCCAACCTTTCTAGGTTGTTATTTCCTCCATTCTTGGGTGGTAATTGCAGAAGACCTTGTCGTAACGTAAAGAAAGTGAAGATGTCAATTACATTATTCCTTTCTACTGAATCATGGTCATTATGTATATGAATGACCTTTACAAGTACAAGAAGTTGTATATGTTTTTTCCTCTTACAATAGCTTATCCTGCTATTTCCTCTCTGTCTTAATGTCCCAGCTGAGAGCACTTGTTCTCCAGACCAGTTCCAGTGTAAGGCCACCATGCATTGCATCTCAAAACTGTGGGTGTGCGACGAGGACCCGGACTGTGCTGACGGCTCTGACGAGGCCAATTGTGGTGAGTGGCCGCAGTTATTATTCACAAATCAGAGCCTTGGTCAGCCACACGCGCAGACCCATCTGAAAGTCTGATTGAGGCTAATGTCAATTCTGTGTGTTCCCACAGTCTTCTCTCTCTATGATGAAGTGAGGCCAGCTTTAATCATGAGCCACTCGGCTTTTATTAGCTGTGGCTTGTAACAATTCCCCTGGGCCTGTTTTGTTGCCTGAATGCCTGATTTAGTTTGACAGTGGCACATCAGCGGTGGCCTCACATATTGCATTCTTCCTCAGCTATGTGTTCCAGACATTTAAAGTGCCGATGCACCAGCAAAACAATTTCTGAGGGTTCGCTGGACGTAATTTGCTCAGAATAATTTTCTATACTCTATATTGAACAAGCGAGCTGTGTACCTCATTTTATTAGTACTACTCGTTTGATCTATACTGAAAATATAGAGATGTATTTCAGAGGTTCACTATAGGCAACTGCCTTCTATGACTGAATCCTAGTTGAATTGTAACCTCATAAATGACTGATTTGGAAGACTCTACATAGGCAGAAACTCTGGGCTGCATATAAATAACATTCAACACGTGAAACGGGTGAGACTTTACTCACGGTTGATTTCAATAGAGTTTTCTCATAGCATATTGCTAAGCTTAAAACATGATACTCTTATAAACACAAAACTATTTGCAGATTTATTTCTACAGATTTATTTCTACACTTATACACTTATGAAAGAAGTATTTTATGCTCACCAAGGTTGCATTAATTGTATTAAAAATACAGTAAAAACAGTAATACTGTGAAATATTATTACAATTAAATAAAAAGAAATGCAATTTGCATTGCAAAGCTGCATTTTCAGTCTTCATTGCACATGATCCAACACAAATCATTCTAATATGCTGATTTAGTGGTCAAGAAACATTTCTTATATTATAAATGTTGAAAACAGTTGTGTTGCTTAACATTTTTTAAACCCCAAACAGTAGTGGAGTCTTAAATAAAATTATATTTTTATACAGGGGTTTCTATACAATTATTTTACTTACTATAATTTAAGTTATTCTCAGGAATGCATAAAGAAAATAAATGTAAAATCATTACATTAAACATACAGCACAGTATCTCATTAATATCATAAGTGCACAACTCTAAAAATAAGTTTTGTAAAAAGGGAAAAAAGATAAGTGTCTTTTTGGAACATGCCTTAAAAATGCTGCCTACTGTTTGTAGTCAGCTCACTAGGTTTTAGGTCAGAGCCATAGTCTTTTGAACCGTAACCATTAGACTCTATACTGCACGCTGATGTTGTTCCTTTTTTTTACTCTAACATCATTGAAGATAATCATTTATTTACATTGTGGATATGACCTCTAAGTAGATTTTTAAAGGCAATTGTCCTCAATTTATGGTGTATATAATAACACTGTGACATCCCAGCAGGGATGATGAACATGGCTTTCCCAAATCGGCCAACAAAAGAAATTAAATCAATATCTTGGCTGTTGCAGGAGGGGGAAATTACATTGTCGGAATTTGATTGAGAAAATTGGTTTTATTGCATTGGCTGAACAATCTGATGTTGTTATGGATTATCCGTAACTCAGAGAAAAATCCCCCAAATGAGTGACACATCCATGGAACAGTGGAGGGGTCACTTTGTAATTGAGGTGTGACGGCTCCTCTGGTGTCTCCATTGATTTTCCAGACGTGACGCACTTTATCTACATCGGACTGCAAGTAATTATAGATCTTTATCTTGGCAATTGATGTAAATTGGTATACGATTAATGTAACAGGGTAGCTTTATTGATACTTACCAGCTCACTTTTTGTAACTGGGAATTACAAACATACATAAATAAGTGGAAATGCATGTAGATTTAGAAGATCTATGAGTAAATTCTGCCTTTACATGAATATGCATTGTTGTATCTTAGAAGACCCTAATGCAGTGGCTCCTACAGTATGTTGTTGACATTCATCAGTGTTTGTGAAAGACAAATATTATTATTATTATTATTAATTCTATATCACAAAACAATAAGCAGGTTTTTTTTTCTTTTCTCAGATGCCAGTGTCTCTAGATGTTTCTTTAGAAACGTTCTATCATTATAGAAAAAGCTAAATGTCTGTGCCACATTAGAGAATATTTAAGCAGAAGAGTCTGTCAAGGGAGGATGCCCTTTTATTATTTCACACTAATGAAAACCAGCAAGTGTTTGCAGTTTGCTTCTCTTAGTCTATCAAATCTCAAATGTCTCTCAATCTACTGTAACCAAAGTTTTGACCTGATGATGTCATCCTCCTGTGTGTTCATTGAAGTCACCATAAAACCAAAATTCACAATTCTTTATTTTTTTTTATTTTTTTTTGAATATTGTGATATTTAATATTAATGATTTATTGTTCACATCATTGTTTTATTCATTTCAAACCACAATGATCCAGCGATCCATTCCCAATGGACATAATCAAGTCCCACCCTACATTTTGTCTTGTTTGATAAAGCCATTCACTCGGATTTTATTCACATTAGGGAAGAAAAGACTATCGCAGTGTCTGTTTCATGCCGACTTTAACAGTTCTTCTTGGCTCTAGCACCTCAGAAAGTTCTTAGTTTATATAACATAAACACTACACGTACTCTGGAAAAAGGTGGAATGAGCTCCTTCAGAAATGTTCATCGCAGATTGTGCAGAGGTGACAAAGTGTTTGATGTTACGTGTCAAGTGTTCAGGTTATTGAGGATAGAAGATATCGGCACCACAGTCAGGTATCTCATCTTATGGTGTGTTAGCCTCTTGAGTGTGGGCATGTTTTGAACTTAGTGTCAGATCCGGGCCCAGGAACCCTGAGGAAATGATGATTACGTGTCGAAATGCAGTAGCAATGCATTAATATTCATGCACTTTTGAAGCATTTTCATCTGTGTGTTTGTTTGTGTCTGATGAAAAAGATGAAAAGACCTGCGGACCTCATGAATTTCGCTGTGAGAATAACAACTGCATCCCGGACCACTGGAGATGTGACAGCCAGAATGACTGTGGAGACAACTCCGATGAGGAGCATTGCAGTGAGTCGCTCTCATCTCTCTGAGCACAGTAAAGCTTTTTCCACACTCGTGTTTGTACTAAATTGTTTTAACTGTCAAGAAACATTGTCTGGAATCTTCAGAGGCCAGTTTCACAGACTATTTGAAGATTTCTTACTTTCTGTCTGTTTGTTTACCATTTGTCTGTTCGGTTCTGATCTTGCTCATATTGCCACAAAGAAAGATCAACTATTTAAGTGTGTTTTATGCCATGTCATTTTTTACTTATGTTTCAAACCCATATGTTCTTTCCATACAATGACTGTTTATAGTAATCATTGGCTGTCAAATTTTAGAACAAAGGACAAAAAACATGCAGCTTGACAGTCCATGGCAACAAGAAACTGTTGCGTGGATGAGATGTGTTTTTTTTTTTTGCTTCAAAAATGAAATGGCTGTTTTTATCGTCAAATTTTGCTAAACCAAATTGTTTGAATGTTATCTGGAGAATACTTTTTTTTTTTTTTTTTTTTTTTTTTAAATGATGGTAATACCATCATTTGTACCATACTTAAAGCTTATATATATGAAGAATTATAAAAGTATTATCCCTTGTAATGCACCTTATAATGCACTGTACGGTCTCATGAATAACTGTAATCAGTGTTATAATACATTATAATTCTTATCTATTCATTGAACACACCTTTAATGCATTAAAACATGAAAAACTACCAATTTTAAAATGTAACATGGAATCTGCCAATATTATAATGTATTTAAACTTTGATTACAATTATGTAAATGTGAAAAAAGAATGCATTATAATGTCAATTATGAATACCTTTATATTGCATTATACATAAATGCTTCAAGTAAAGTTTTACCAAAATTATTTTAATTAGAATAAAACAAATTCTTACTTTAAAATAACTATTAAAAAATACATATGCATATGTGGTTAAAATAACGTGAGTTTGAATAAATAATGAGCATGTATAATGTCCAAGATGCCTTCGTTTTAATGGCCCTTTTTCGTACTTTATGTTGTTAAATCAACAACCTATTTCAAACAGTTTATATTAACAGGTTTTTCTAACCACCCAACATGTTTTTCTAGCCATTACAGCCTGTGAACTTTGAGAACAGCCCTTTTATACGTTCTAATTGCTGATTAGTCTGCAAATAGCTCCTTTTAAGTTCTTGGCAAACATGCAAGAACCTTGAAAACAGATGGTACAATGCCAATTCATCTCCAAGTGCAAGGCCACTTTGGCAGTTTTGATTTTCTCTTGCTGCCTCTCTGCTAGAGACTATTTCAGTTTTTTCAGTGAGGGTATGGTCAGGGTAGCTGTGCATCTATAGCTGTCTTATTGTGCTTTCATCTCTGCAGAGCCGGTGACCTGTAATCATAAGGATTTTGCCTGCGCCAGTGGGGACTGTATCTCAGCACGCTTCCGTTGCGATGGTGACTATGACTGCGCTGATAATTCAGATGAGGTCAGTGAATGCTAGATGTCATTCGAGGTCAGCACAGCAGTTGACTTATATTCCCAAACATTCCCTTCTAGCCATTTATTTCAAAGCTGTTTAATCTCGGTTGTCATACACCATTAGTCCTCATTATCTTATGGCTTTATCAGAAAGTGATGAAGAGAGTGGATATTTTTTACATTTGACTTTCAAAACTTTAAATCCTGTCCTGACTCTCTCCCTAATTATTATCAATAAACAGTAAAAAAAAAAAAAAAGATACACTGAAGTATGAAATGACACCAGACTGAATTCGTCCTTGCTTTGTGCTTTTTCAGAAGGATTGCGAGACTCATTGTGCAGAGGATCAGTTTCAATGCCACAACAATCTCTGCATCTCACGTAAATGGTTGTGCGATGGCCAGGAAGACTGTAAGACAGGGGAAGACGAGAGAAATTGCCTAGGAACAGGTAACTTTATCACATCTTGTGGTCTTTAAAGCTGAGGTTTATCATTTCTGCACTACTAGCATCACCAAACAGTTGCAAACACAATTAGTTCCCTAAATATTTCCCCTGTCAAACACATAGTCCCTCCCCAAACTCACACCATTGGTTGAACCCATGCTTGAGATGCTCAAACAGACAGAGCAATATTGTCATAGCTGTACAAAGCCATACATTTACTTCTGCTTTTCGTCTGAATACCTACAACGTATTTGCTTATAGCGGTCTCTGCACATTAACCTGGCATGGGTTGGTATGTAAACATTGACAACATTAAACATTTCAGCTTTAAATGTTTTATGATTACATTGTCTGATAAGTTCAAATGCTGTTGCTTACTTTTGTCTTTCAAAAGTTTGTGTGTTATGTACATAATAAAGTGACTTAGTCAGCTCTCTAGTGTGTTTATTCCTTGGTTAAATTTTTATTTAACCTACGAACTTATTTAGAAGCCTCAATATTTTATTATGTGCATATTTTCTAGAAATCTCCTTTGAAAGTGCTTGAATTGAATTTAACTGTGAAGTTTCCCATTCCAGTTCCAAAATCGTATTTTTCTGCACATTAATCAGAATATCTGACTTAAGCTAAAATATTTTCAACATTTTATAATAGTATTTCTATTTTTTGCGGTAAAGCTCACTAAAGCCATGTAACTGATTTTGGCATCAACAACATAAAAACAACTCTATATGGTCACATGACAAAAACTTTAGATTAAGTGGGTCTGTTTACAGTTTACCCACTGTCACATATTACCCCACTCTTCCTGTACACGTCAGTTGAATGTAGCTGTGTCGGAGTGTTTTTTTTTACCCATCATCTGTTTTGCAGTGCTTCCCTCCTGCTCTCTAAATGAGTATGTGTGCGCCAGTGGAGGTTGTGTGTCTGCCAGCCTGAGGTGTGATGGACATGACAACTGTCTGGACAGTTCTGATGAGGTCAGTCCTCTGGCAAGACCCTCTCACCTTACATAAAGCGCTCCGCTCTCAGAAACTGTGCACAAGTGCAGTAGTGAAACAAAAACAAAGAGATGTACAAGTATATATTTTGGAAACACATTTGAGGAAGATACTACTATCCCCTATAAAACCTCTCTAGGGGAAAAAACAGATCACAACAGGTTAAAGTGGACAAGCTGGTTCAAGTTCAGTTCAAGCTGAAAATCAACATGAAAAAACATTTAAAATCCATTCGACTTTCTTAATCTCTGTGTGAATCACAGTTGAAAAACAAGAGGGATTCAGCTAAATAGGAAAGTACATTCAGAAGCAAGGCAAGTTATTAAATTTCTCTGAAGGATTATGACAAAGATTCTTTGTTTTTGGCATAGCATGCACTGATGAATTGTGCACAATAAAACCAGCAACATGTATTAAAGGGATCATGTGTTATTTTTGTATTATTTGGTGTAATAAAATGGGTAAACATGCTTTAATGTAAAAAAAAAAAAAAAAAACTTTCACATATTCCCAGTCTGTCTGAAATGCACTGATTTCTGCAAAGCCACTCCTTCCAAAAAGCTCAGATTGCTCTGATTGGCCAGCTGACCCAGTGTGTTGTGATTGGCCAAACACATCAAGTGTGTCGGAACTGTAACGCCCCTTACCATAATCCAGAGTTTCAGCTACCAAAGCATATGAAGCATTTGTTAAACACAGTTAATAATAATGTGAGTTTGAGCCCCAGTCGGGTTCTGAAAATGTGGATATCAAGCAAGCGTGCCGCACAAGCCCTGAAAAGTGAAGCCAAAACGTCTCGATCGCCCCCTGGTGACTGGTCCTAGTATAGGTCATAAGCCCCGCCTCCCCGTGTTATTCAACGGGACGTGAGACCAACTAAACAATTAAATACACTTCAAATATATTTTTTCCAAAGGTGGTTTCTTTCATTTGCTGTCGTTTTTATGACGCGGATGTAAGTTCAAGTGTCTGTTTCAAAAATAAGTTGGTTTTTAGTTAGTTACGTGATGCAGTGGTGTAACTTCATGATTGACAGCTGTGATTGACAGGTTCTCTGAGCGAAGTAGTCACTGAAGCACCAACGGACATTTTTTTGGGATCTTCGGAGGACTGAGGAGATTGTATTTACTTTATTTTAACAAGCCTCTTGTCGTACTGCAATCAATTTTTAAAAAAGTGTGCAGAATGCACTCTCCCTGAGTGCATTCTGCGAGAGTGAGGGCGGAGCGTTGATTTCGCGGCTTTACTTCCTGCTCACTACTGCGCAGGTCTGGTCCCGAGATCGCTACTGCGCAGACTCAAGTTCCAATATGTCAGCGCCATATCGGGACACTGGCGGCTTCAGTTCTCATCAATGGAAGAGAGCGAAGGGGCGTCGTCCATCTTTTTTTATAGTCAATGATATCAAGCCGTTCGATTGGAACCAATTTTGCATGCACGACTTGAGCAGGACGTTTTACAGTGGAAAATAGTCTTTGTATATAGCCTGCATTTTACTCTCCCAGGTTCAGGAAGCTGTCCTCTGTAAAATGACTGTGCACAAGCAAACCTTTGGGTTGTACTGCTCAGGAACAGCTTTATAAATAAACTGTAAAAACGACTACGACTAAAGGCTGTAGTACACTACACTACTTTTGCCCAGATTTTTGCCCAGATTTACAGTCTGGACAAGTTGCCAAAGTCAGAGCTACTGTATGCAGATTTGAGTTGACAGATTTCACAGAAAATCGTGTAGTGTATAATGGTCACAGACTCCGATTTTCTAGCTTCAAAGTTGGATTTAGCAGCAAGGCTCGTGTTTAAGTGTGAGTTTGTTGTGTTCGTATAATGACTTGAAAGTCTGGTATTGTGTGATTCTCAGTCGTTTAGTGTATGATGCCCAGTTTTTCCTCTGTAACTATTTACAAAGTCGGCAAGTGTATGATGCCTAGTTTTTTTCAAATCTGTTCAGAATTTAAAAGTCGTTTAGCGTATTCCAGCCTTAAAGCTGATTTCAGCTGGATTTTTAATCAGTGTAGAACAGATGAAACAGTTGACAATGTAATTGATGTCACACTCCACAGTGAAACTATTAATTATTAATTAGTTTAATCAGATACATCAGTAATCAAAAGTGCAAAACCAAAGACAGATATAGAACACTAGTACTATATATATTAGTTCAGAAGCTCATATTTATGATTTGTGCGTCAAACAAGCAATTAACATAATAATGGCATATTGTTTTAATTAACTGTGAGAAATACATAAGCACCATATTGGAAACATAAATTGTTTTAAACATCTAGTATATTAGACTCATGTTTGACTCCATGGAAACAGAGACTTTCTGCACTTTCACAAGTACAGCAAACTCTTTCTCTTGAAAGTGAGTATTTTAGGCTTTTGTTGTTCTGCTCACACCAGATGGACTGTGTCAAGGAGTGCAGAGAAGATGAGTTTCTGTGCAAAAACCATGCTCACTGCATCCCCAAACGATGGCGCTGCGATGACGTGTTTGATTGCGTGGACCACAGCGATGAGGAAAACTGTGGTCATGGTATGAAGATCTGCATATTTATGGTCAAACTTTAGTTTGGTGAACAAACATTCACTATTAACTATGACTTTTGCCTCAATAAACTCTTAATTTACTGCTTAATAATAGTTAATAAGGTAGTTGTTGGTTAAGTTTAGGTATTGAGTAGGATTAAGGGATGTAGAATATGGTCATGCAGAATAAGGCAATAATATGTGCTTTATAACTACTAATAAACAGCCAATATGCTAGTTATATGCAAGCTAATAAGCAACTAGTTAATAGTGAGAATTGGTCCCTAACTAAAGTGTTACACTGTTATAAAGACAGTTTTCATAATTAAATTGTTTTGGACATGATCAAATTGTTTATGTATGTGCTTGTTCAGGTTGTCATAACCCTTTTTACTGCAAAAATATCCATGCGTTACAGTTTAAAAACCAGTTTAATGTTGTTTATTCAGATGCTTTCTTCTGTCGCCCCGATGAGTTCATCTGCAACAACACCCTGTGTAAGCTGCATGTGTGGGTGTGCGATGGTGAGGATGACTGCGGAGACAACTCTGATGAAGACTCCGAAATGTGCGGTAGGATATTCAACTCTCCCAGTGGAATTGCATGACCTACAGCAGCGCTTTTCATCTCCTGAACTTTTGTTTGAGTTTTCTGATGTTAAACTCTGTCTCTGTATGTACAGTAGGAGTCACTGACTGCATTACCAATTAAATACACCACATGAGCAAAACTATATCACTGATTCCAGGTTCCAACAAATGAGTAATTTATAAAATACTAGTATAAAAAAACATTTTATGAATCATATAGCTTTACAATGCAGAAAAAATGGCACATACTGTAACATTTTGTTCTTATTTCTATAGCCAAACTACCTTGTCCTCCAGCAAGGCCATATCGCTGCAGAAATGACAGAGTGTGTCTACGGCTTGATCAAATCTGTAACAATGTGGATAACTGTGGGGACAACTCAGATGAAGATGAATGTGGTAGGCTCATTCACAATAATGATGCCTTTATCCTCAACAGCACAATGAGAAATCCATCTTTTGTGCCATACATTTTATTTAATTGACAAAAAAAGGCCTAGTCTAGAATTTAGTGGTGTCATTGTTTTGCTAGCAGTTCCTGAGGTCTTTCGAATACAGACAGTTGTGCTCATTTATCATTCAAATGATCTTAGTAAATTTGATGGAAGACTCGAGTAGTGCTGAATAAGATGTCAGCTGAAGTTTGGATTGAATGGATGTTTTCTTTCCTTTTTTCCTATGGGGCCCAAACCAGAGACAGTGTCAACTAGGCCCAAGCCGTGCGGGAAGGCAGAGTTTACCTGTAGTAATCGTAAATGTATACCCGCACAGCTACAGTGCGACCTGTTTGATGACTGTGGAGATGGAGGATCAGATGAACAGGACTGCAAGGCTTGTACGTGTTTACCAAATCTCTCAGATACATCCGTCGGAAAACAAGCAATATTGTCCGATTTAAGGCAGTCTTGGTGGATTACATGGACACGTGCTGTGCATCTGGAATTGTCCTATGAAAATCATTCAGACTTATCTTCCAGATGAGTTTTTTTCTTATACTTAGTTTAGTTGTCGCCAATGACCAAGCATCAAAACACACACACAACAACAACAACAACAACAACAACAAAAATCCCATCATGCACTGGGACAGTGGGTTGCAAGTATAAAGTATATCACTTCAAAGCTCTCTCTCTCTTTTATTCCAGCTTCAAATGGAGACATATGTGGAAAGAGGATGAATCCATGTGGGGAGGATGCAGTGTGCAATCATACAAACACAAATGCAATTTGCCACTGCAAACCTGGCTTTCAGAGAAATCTCAGAAGCAGAAAGTGTGAAGGTACTGTCAGACTATTTTCCCTGATTCTGTTAACGTTCAGAAAAATGATTCACTGCTTTATCTGAGGGGGATTTAGACTTTCAATGTAAAGTGTGCAATTTCTGTGACACCAGCGTCACCCAACAGAATTGTAATCTGTTTGTTTGAGCAATTCTGTGCTTAACATTAGCTAAACCAGAGTCAGAAGGGAATGGGTTTAATATGCCCCAGTAAATAAAGTTGGAAAATCCCAGTAATGAATTCCTCTATTTTTAATATATCTTATATATCAGCGTGATATATTTCCTAATATTTTGTGTTAGACCTACTTATGCGCTTTATCACATAACATATGAGATGTGTAAATGTATTGGTAACAGTCTATGTAATTAATTAGACTGAGGATTTCTTTTAATTAATTGATTAAACTCAGATTTAAAGTAATTTTGATTTAAATGGTTTTGCTTTGAATCCTGTCCTGTCAATCACTTTATCATTTAGAGGTTTTCCGACACATTTTTTTGAGATTCAAAATGCCTGTTCTTTTTATCAAGCAAAAAATGTTTCAAGGATCAAAAAATGTAAAGGATCAGTGTTTTCCTCTCTGTGTGGTAAAACTTAACCAGATGCCAAAGTTAAGCTTAAGCTCCTGAAAATGCTTAACCTACTGAAAATGTTTTGCATTTAAAAGAACATTTCCAGTAAAAGGATTGTGCACTCACATATAGTGTTTTTGCTGGGAATCAATGAGATTTAGTGAGCAGACCATATCTTATGTTTTATTTCCAAGCACTCAGCATGTGAAAAAAAATCCTTATGGTGAACGTCACACAGTTTGCACAGCCAAAAAAAAGATTTTCCAGAGAGTGCTGTTCCTCAATAACAGACTTTTGTCCTTCCCTCTTTTTTTTTGTTGCAGAAATCAATGAGTGCCTTAACTTTGGCACTTGCTCTCACTATTGCACAAACACAAAAGGATCATACAAATGTACATGTGACAAAAATTATAAGGATATGAATGGTAGCTGCATAGCAAAAGGTAAGGATCTATATTTTCTATTGACTTGACCTTTGGCTTCACTGTGACATTTTATTTAGATTTTGAATCACTTATTAGATCTTTTCATACATTAGCTCACTACACCCGGCCTAGATATACATTTTAAACCATTCAAAGCATAAGTATTATTTCTGTGGTAGATTTATACTATATGTTGTCATACACATAACTATATATTGTCTTTTTCCTGTAAAGTATTGAGCTTGAATTACTGATTATTGATTGATTAAAATGCATATTGCTGTGTTAGAATGATGTATCTGCATCTGTAATTGTCAAACTGTTGTCTTAAACCCAAAATGGAATTTAGCCACTTTTCATTTTTTTTGCATATTAATAACTCAACGGGCAGGACCAGAAGATCGAGTGCTCTACATAGCTAATGACACTGAAATCCGAAGTTTTGTGTATCCATTTAACCAGAGCCATGGACACAAAGTACATGCTCGCATCGAGGAAAATGCCCGCATCATTGGGATGGATGCTCTGTATCACCAACAAAAGTTTATCTGGGCTACTCAGTTTAATCCCGGTGGACTTTTTTACAAAGATATCCTAAACAGGAGTCAAACTAAAACAAATGTTGGCATCATAGTAAGTATCATGAGTCTTGTGTGCAGCGTACGTTATATTTTCTCAGGAAAATTCTGGATGTTTCCTTCTAGTTATTAATTTATTTTTCTTCTTCTGATTAATACAGTAATTCCACATCGCATCTTCTTAATATAATGATATACAGCAAACATTTTATCTGCTTCTATGTTGGTATATGTACTTTTCATTGAAAATACTACCCCATAATTTATGCATTTTACCACTATTTTATAATAAATATAGAGATTTTAGACAAGCAGGATATTATATTTTGATCTTCCTTGTAATTAGTCAGTTTGTTTATACAGTATAACATATTAAAACAAAATCATATTTTGAGTCCAAACCTAGTATGCCTACTTTGCCCTATCCCAATATCAAAAGCAGTTTCTGAAATTTTCTCCATGTTTATGTATGAATAGCTTTTTCCTAAAAATACCTTATCGTACGCATAATCTTAAATATTCTATGATGTCTTTGGCCCACATGGGAATCACCTTGTTATCTGGGTGACTTTTGCAGTGCCCAGACTTCCGCAGACCCAGAGATGTGTCAGCTGACTGGGTGACTGGTAATATCTACTGGACAGACCACTCTAGGATGCACTGGTTCAGTTATTACACAGCTCACTGGACCAAGCTTAGATACTCTATTAATGTGGGGCAGCTCAAGGGACCCAACTGCACCCGTCTGATAACTGACATTGCAGGAGAGCCTTATGCCATTACTGTCAATCCAGTCAAAGGGTAGGAGCATGTTTCAATACTATTTAGGCTCCATTTTCTGCAGTTTATTATTTTTTTATATATATATATATATACAGTGGGTGTCAAAAGTCTATAGGCACATTGAAAATAAAGTTTTAGAATTTAAATCAGTTGAAAATGAATGGAAGCTTGTTTCCGTCACAGAATAAAAAATAAAAAAGGTAATTGCGACTCGTTATCTCACAATTCTGACTTTTTTTTTTCTCAGAACTGCTTGTTTATATCTCGCAATTCTAACTTTAGAACACGCAATTGCGAGATATGAACTCACAATGGCAAGATATAAACTCACAATTCCGAGAAATAAACTCGCAATTCTGACTTTTTTTCTCCCAATTGTGTGTTATAAAGTCAGAATTGTGAGATATAACCATGCAATTCTGAGGGAAAAGTCACAATTATCTTTTAAAACATTTTATTCTGTGGCAGAAACAAACTTCCATAGAAATGTTATGATTTAAAATGATTTAGGATTCTGAATTACTTCTAGGTCACTTATCAAATAAGCAAATTTATTACACTGACTTCTGAATCCCGCTGTATATAAACTGGAATACTTGGTATAATATACTAATATTATATTTTGTAAATATTTTACCTATTTCAGGATGATGTATTGGTCAGTAATAGGTGACCACTCACACATAGAGGAGAGTGCGATGGATGGCTCCATGCGTAGAGTACTTTTGGACAAGAATCTTCGGAGACCCACAGGTATGTTTTTGTATTTCTGCTTTCTGTTTTTGCTTTGAGTCCTCAGCTGTTTTTCTGTGAGTGTGATAAATGAGAGGTTGTTGTTTTGGTTCTTTCTAAAGGGACGTGGTCAAGGTCTGAATGCGTTTGTGTAGAAGCTTGTTGGTCTCGCATCCTTTTTTTCAGTACATCACAGCACTTTCCTCATTTCCGAGTTTGAGGGAATGTTTCAGATGCAATGCCTTTAGGTAAACCTGCAGGCGTGTTCCTCAGGGAAACACTAAGTACCGCTACATTTAACCATGGCCTCCTTTACAGGGGCCAATATTACGCCTCCAGTGCAGCTTTAGGAATCCATCATCTCTAGAAAAGGAACAAAACTGCAACATCCGAGTCTTTAATCAAGAGAGGAAATGTAATGAGTCAAGCAATGCAAACTCCGAGAAATATGGGACAAACTTTTGCTGAGTTTATTTCAGGAAGAGAAAAAGGACACATATCTGAAGCTTTTGTGCTGAATATGTCCACACCGAAGCAAGGGTTTCTTAAAGGTTATTTAAATACATAAAAAGTTCAATTTAGCACCTTATTGACCTTAACAGCCTTCGTCCTTCTACAGTCTCACATGACCTAAATGAATGAAACTCTTCTTGCATGTTGTTATTTATTTATTTATTTCGGTAAACATGTGACAGTTATGGTCAATAATAACCTGTTCTCATTTACTGGATTGTTTTCTTGTGAGCTTTTGCTTTTGTGTAATATGTGTACATGTTTAAGTATGTAAAGTTTCTTAACATTCTGTACCAAGCTCTGAAAATAACTCTTCCCGTCATTCATCTGTAGGGTTGGCGATTGATTACTTCAGCCAGCGTGTGTACTGGGCCGATGCCGAGCTCTCTGTTATTGGTAGTGTCCGTTTCGATGGCTCAGACCCATTGGTGGTAATCGATAGCAAGCAAGGTGAGAAGAACAGTTGAAAGGGAATCTGATAGTATTTTGCTTTGTTCATGTATCTTATATGCCTGAAATCATTAACCATTGAAATGGTTTTTAGAAGATTCAATTTTGTCTAATGTCATTGCTTCACTTCATGCTTGCACAGGAATATCACATCCGTACAGAATAGATATTTTTGAGGATTACATTTATGGAACAGGACTGAAAAATGAAGTTTTCAGAATACACAAATATGGGAAAAAAAACATTGAACCTCTCGATCTGGGTATTGAAAAAACAACAAATGTCCTGATCTCTCATCGTTTCAAGCAGCAGGATGGTAAGAGACCACATTTTCTCTAAATGTTTTCTCTTTAGTTTCTCTTTTTCCATTTTTACCTTGGAAAATAATGAAATTGTTATTTTTTAAGAGTTATTTTATGGATCCTAAGAGATTATTTTATAGATTCAGACTTGCCGCTCCTTCCACGTTTTTGAAAGAAAATGATTTTGCAGTGTTTTGAAGGTCAGAGTGATATTCTTCATCAATTGCATGCACAGTATTTTGAGACTGTTATAGTGTTCTGTTCTTATGCCTAACGTTAAAGTAGTAATCCAAGTTCAATTGACTAAGTCGCCAGAGTTGTTGTATATACAACTATTATTTCTTGGAACAAAGAAATGCATGTTTTTATTTTGTTTTTTACATGAGGCGATCACATGGTTTCTTCATTATTGTTCTGTGCACCTCATTGAGACACTCTACAAAAATGAGTACAGCCCATTTCATTTGCCTCCCCTATGCATTGTGTTTGTGACCGCATTCTAATATGCTATCTTCTCAGAAGAGGACCTCCTCTGCTGTCGGTCTTGGTTGCTCTTTGTTATCAGGTTGTGTTAATGGCCTCACAACCTAAAAAAGATCTTTCTGTTCTGGTGGGTTTGTAGTTAGGGGCAGCAAAGCCAGTCCCCACTGACTCATTAAAGTCAGAGATCTAGCCTTGCTGGAGAGACTTCTGCACTGGCAGCAAAAGCTAAAAGTATAGGTTTGATGTCCTCAGCAAAACACTAAAGATTGATACAGATGTCCCCTTATACTGTCGGCATCTCTGAGTAACGGCTTTCAAATCTGCAGCTTTTGAGGCGCCAGTTCGATGAGCTGCTTTGAGAAATGAAATAAATAAGCAGAAAATGTATGGCACTTTCCACAAATAGGTTACAAAATAGGACCTGGAACTTGACTTAACTTTTTTTTTTTTTTTTTATAAATGGTGAGTGAAAGAACCATTTACCCTTTAGAATATGTGGATCATCAATCTCAATATTAAAGTAAATATAACATTTTGTGTAAATTTCTAGTATACATTTCTGGATAAAAAGTTATTTTTGTGGTTTATATAATTTCCTGGCAGTAAAATAATTTGAATAAACATCAAAAAGCCAGAATGGGTAAAAAAAACACTGGTCTAAATTTAGTTATTAGACAAAATGTTGGTTTGTAGTAGGAATGTCAAAAAAATGTGTAATAGGTAGAAATTGATGTGGTAACAGGGTTGAGTGCAATATGTATGAAACAACAAATAGTTTTTTCAGGTAATTATTTGTTAATAAATAATTATCATGATTTTAAACTGAAGCTCAGCATTGATTAATCTAAATGTTATTGTACCTTCCAAGTTAAATGTATGCTTTGTCGTTTTTGTATTCAGTGGCCAATCCCTGTCTACGGATGACCTGCGATTTTATGTGCTTGCTCAATCCAACCGGGGCCAGCTGCACCTGTCCAGAGGGGAAGACCTTGGTCAATGGCTCTTGTATTGACCCCATTGTCTCAGGTCTGAAGCCTCACTTTACTGTAGGGCTGCTCACTTTGATTCGTTCTTTGCTAAGCCGGCTGTTTTTTTGGGGGGGATTTTGTCATTTTGGGGGTCTATATATATATTTTTTTTTAATTTAAAATATTAATTTATTTCAATATGGTAAAGGTGAGCTGTGCCGACCTGCCTGTGAAAATGGAGGGCGTTGCTTGGGCAATGAAAAAGGAGACTGGCGCTGTTACTGCTGGCCCAGTTTCTCTGGAGAACGCTGTGAAGTCAACCACTGTACAGATTACTGCTTAAACGGAGGCACGTGCACTGGCTCACCTCTCGGTAAGAAACTCTCTTAGCTTTGTGTAAATTTGAATACATGACTGAATTATTTGCCTCAGTTTGAGTTTTGAAGTATTTAAATGGTCTTATAATCATTACTTGTTACATATTACATGCACTCTACATGCAGCTATTGTGCCCAGCAGTTTCATTAAGAGTTTTTTTAAATACATTTTTAAAAGAAAGATATCTGTAACCAAAAATGTGTGGCAGTGTGTGTGCTAGTAATAACATAATCTAAATTTATTCAAAGCAGCATTATGGACTGTGGTCTACTCTGTATGGTAATTTACCATGGATCTGTTTTAATAAAGTATTCATTTAAAAAATCGAGCATTTTAGAAATGTATAAAAGATTGCTGATGACAAAATCAGATGAGTGTTTGTGTCTGCACCTCAATTAAAATTAGTCAAGAGTGTCATATTACAGCTTCGTCTATCATAATCAATCAAATGACTGATGAAGCATGCAAGAAAGCAATTATTCTCAACATCAGAATCCTCTGAAATTTGACACATTTCATCATTTTCTCTGGCGATTGTTAATGGCCGAGTGAGATGCAGTTATTGTTATTAAAAAGAATAGTTACTGAGCGACTGCTTCGCTCAGAACTATAAATACAAATGTATAATTGTTGAGGTCATGTGAACTCAAAACTCAACACCATTTATTGAATCTAAACAGAAAAGCTCCTTCCACCCCAGATTTCTGACCTATAGTGAAAACATTTGAACACATGCACTTTGTACTATGAAAATTGTCGCTCTGCGTGTGTATATATATATATATATATGTATATAATAATTGTATTATATACAGTGACCAGGAAGGAACATGTTCAATATAATATAATATAATGTAATATTCTAAATAAAATGTTATTTTATTAATCATCTCAGTTTCTGATAATCCCAGGTTGCTATGGTCACACAGGTTTGCTTATCCATTAAACTTGCAGCAAATTAGCCCAAAAGAAAATATGAATAATTAATAATAACTAGTTATAATTAATTATAAATATTTAGATCAGCTGTAAGGATGAACTTTATGTAGCAGAATTAATACCACAATCAGCTAACCTGTTCATCCAGCAAACACTCAGTGTTAATTGTTTATTAGTTGTAAGAAATGTTCATTTCTGGGGTATAGGAAATAACTTTCTTACTGTACAGTACTACTACTCAGAGCATGTAGACAAAATCTGCATGATTAGAGACTCCAGTACATGAGCATGAACCACAAACAGCTTTACATGTGAGGCAAACAAGAGTTTATTAACTAGACTAAACACTTAGACTAATCTAACAGAGAACTGAAGCAGAATACAGGAAAGCAAGAAGTTATCACATTGTTTGAAGTGCAACAGATCAACAGCTTTGAGCAAACCATCAGTTTCTTAGTTCTAACCTTCTTTAAAAAGGGGTAGGGGATGCTTAATGTATCATGATGAGACTAAGTTTGATACTTGTATGTCTCGCCCATTTGAATAAAAGTGTCCTAATGCAATTTGTTGAGGCTCCAGTTGATCTATGCTGAAGTCTTGATGAGAGAGAACAAGTTTGAGTCAGAGGATCTTTGACAAGGCCGCAGCCTGGCACAAACCTGGACTTTTAGCTCAGCATCATCTTCATGTCCGAATTTCTCAAAATCAGTGTGATCTTTAAACCATTAGGATGCCACACTTCCAGGGGTCAGTGAGCCAATGTTAATTTAAACTTTTGGATGGAAAGCGTATGTTCCTTTGTCTTCGAGCATGGTGTTTTGCGTATGTAATTTGATTGGGTGTTGATGGAGAAACTATTAAAAGTTCTTAAAATAATATTATGCTGCATAGGTATCGAAATTTGATGTAAATGATCATTCAAGAAATTAGAAAGTATAAAGTATAAAACATTCATTCAAAGAGTTTAGATTAAAACACTATAAAATAATCTGATCTGGCTCAGTCACTACAAACTCGTGGCCACAAAAAAACAGGATGTTGTTTCCTAACATAAGAAGCTGTGGCCTCGAGATATTATCACGTTCCCACAAGTGTTATGTTGTGCTCACAACAACACTAAGTGAACTGAACATGTCCCTTCCCTGTCACATTAATTACCCTGACTTCATTAATTTACATCGTTTTTTTTTTTTTTTTGGCACTTTTACACTAAAGCTTTTGGTGGCAGAGCTTAGTTCATTTGGTTGCTGTTAAAGCTGTTTTTAGACAGCTTCAGTGTATGGTTCTTGTGGACTCCAGTACAGTTTAAATGTATAAATTGCCTAAAAAGATACCTTGCTCATTACCTCTCTGCTGAAATTGCCTTCAGCAAACAACTCACATTCTCTGCAAGTTTTGGTAGTAAAACTGAAAAGGACAAAACAAAAATAAAATGCCCACGTCTGCTACTCATGGGCGTTTCTTCTTAATGTGGACACGTCTGTCTACTCCAATCATAGGGAAACCTACTTGCCGCTGCATGACAGGCTTCACCGGTCCAAACTGTGAGAGGCGGGTCTGTGATAATCACTGTCTGAATGGAGGCACATGTGAAATAAGCGCTGGAAACCAGCCAGTGTGCCGCTGCTTGGCAGAGTACACGGGTGACCGCTGTCTGTATCGTAAGTATTGTAAGAGATTGCTTGTACCCAGCAGAAATAGTCAGTGACTACATTTTAATTCAATAGGTCAGTGATTCTCATGGCAGCTAATTACATCCACAGCTGTGCCCTTTTAATTCAGTATCATCATAATCCATATTGCTTGTTTAAATCATTCAAGTACCAAGTGAAACAGGAAGAAAGAACTGTGGAGAAAATCATATGATATCCAGAGAGGGTTTTTCTCTTGAGTTGTTGTATTTTCAACATAGAAGACTAGTCACTAAATTGTGGTTAATGGAACAATTGTTACATTTTTCTCTCCACAGCTGGAAGCAGCAACATAAAAACCCCAATGAAAGCAAATATTGTATCTGACTCAAAAGGGCATTTGAACAATATGTGCCCAAAGAGGTTTTCTAAATGCTACTGTAACAACCTTGAGGTGTTTCTGTGCTTTGCTGATAAAATATTTGTTGTTATAAAGTCTTTGTTATTATAATTTGTTGCAAAACAATTTAATCTGTGCACCCGTAATGCATTTTTAGTGCTCTGAACCCAAAGGGGTGACGCATTTTCATCTTATTACCAGTAGATATTTTATCCGGGTAATTAAGTCTCATTAAAGCTTTGTAAAATTCTAATTAAACTTGAACATGATATGAAAGAAATGTGCTCATGTTATCTTAATTAGGGACATATCTTGTGTTTTTTCGGTTTCTTTTCCATGACAGATATCTGTCATCACCACTGTGTCAATTCCAAGGCGTGTACGCTGTCCGGATCAGGACACGTTGAATGCGTGTGCCCGGCTCGCTATGAAGGGATCAAGTGTGATGTCGACAAGTGCCTGCGCTGCCACGGAGCCCCATGTATCATTGATGGAGATACGGGAGATGTGGCTTGCAAGTTAGTTGACTGTTTTTTTGATATTGCTATAAAATTGTATGTTTTTTTTAGGCAAGACTACTTGTAGACGTACCAAAAGGGAGATTTGAAACCTGTTTGAAAACACTCCTTTTTTACAGATCTGTTTGACGACGGTATTGGCATAGTAATTGCTCATTTTATCTTTGAAAATCATTATTCCTCTTAAGCAAATGAAGTGCAGAATTTATGTTGTGCCCTTTAATTCGTCTCATTCTGCAAAATATAATTGTATCCAGGATAATACATTTTCAGCACCGATGGTGAACATTCATGTAGCTTATAATAATACAAAGCCTATTTATGTAATTTATATGGTTAGCCCAGGGGTGTCCAAACTTGGTCCTGGAGTGCCACTGTCCTGCAGAGTTTAGCTCCAACTTTCCTCAACACACCCGCCTGGAAGTTTCAAGCATGCCTAGTAAGACTTTTATTAGCTGTTCAGGTGTGTTTAATTGGAGGTAAACTCTGCAGGACAGTGTCCCTCCAGGAGCAGGATTGGACACACCTGGGTTAGCCTGTAAGTTTCCACTTAAATTACCTATGTAACAATCACATTTTTAGCTCATCCAAATTGTTGTCACTCTGCCAGCTGTACCAGCGGTCGAATCGCCTCCAGCTG
Source organism: Leuciscus leuciscus (assembly GCF_965113295.1). Lineage (NCBI taxonomy): Eukaryota > Metazoa > Chordata > Actinopteri > Cypriniformes > Leuciscidae > Leuciscus > Leuciscus leuciscus. The sequence continues at coordinate 34,597,878 of NC_138731.1, forward strand.
CCAGTTGTGTGATGGCTACTGCTATAACGGAGGCACATGTCATCTTGACCCCGACACCAGCCTACCCTTCTGCCAGTAAGAATGACTAAATGCATCCTTTTGTCCACATTCCAAATGCCAGCTATTAGTCCCACATGGCGCATACCTTTGAAAGCCTTAACCATTCATTTAGAAAGGTTCTACAGATCTCAGAGACTTTGACAGACTTAAAAAGCACAAAGGAACAATTAGGCCACACTCTTAAATGCCTAAAAGCCTACATTTAGTTAAAAATCGAATTACAGCAAGCCTGAAAATGAATAATCAGAGCTACCAAATATACTGTAAGTTTGGGGTCGGTAAGATGTATTAATGTTTTTGATGGTAAGTATCCTATGCTCACCAAGGCTACATTTATTTGATCAAAAAACAGAAATATTGTGATGTATTATTATATACAATTTAATCATACGTTTAATACATTTTAAAATGTAATTTATTCCTGTGATGGCAAAGCCGAACATTTCTCTAGTCTTCAGTGTCACGTGTTCCTTCAGAAATCATTGTAATATTTATACTATGTATTTATACTAATATACTGATTTGGTGCTCAAAAACATTTCTTATGATTATCAATGTTGAAAACAATTGTGCTGCCTAGCATTTTTGTGGAAACTGATACATTTCAGAACTGTTTTATGTATATAAAAGTACAGCATTAAAATGAAATAGAAATCTTATAAATGAAACACTATAAATGTCTTAACTGCCACTTCTAATCAATTTAATCCTTTCTGAATGAAAGTAATAATTTATTGGTAACACTTTATAATAAGGCCTCACTTGTTAACATATCTTAATGTATTAACTAACATGAACTAACTGAGCAATTTATTACTGTATTTATTCATCTTTGTAAATGTTAGTTAATAAAAATACAGACATTCATTGTTCATGTTAGTTCACAGTGCATTAACTAACGTTAACAAATACAATAATGTATTAGTAAATGGAATTTAAATTAACATTAACTAAGATTAATAAATGCTGTAGAATTGCTGTATTGTTCATTCTTAGTTATTGTTAACTAAAATAGTTAACTAATGTTAACTAATGAAACCTTATCGTAAAGTTTTACCTATTTATTTATTTATTTAAAAAATTTATCTTACTGACCCCAAACTTTTGATGTCATAATATCTGTATAATTTTTGGATTACATAATTTCGACTATTAAATATACTGTATAGCCGAAACTGCATAAAGTCCTGATTCATGTCAGAGCTTCAGCACTAAGAGAAAGAGAACGTTCGCACAAACCATGTGAAAAATCCTCTATGTATGGGAAATCTCACTTTTTATTAAACAGTACTGGTTAATTATTAGTGTAAAATCATGAATGGCTTTTGAGCTGTCATTGCTGGGCATGGTGTTTTGTTTCAGGTGCAACAGGTGTTTTCTTTTTGTTGTTATTGTTTTTTGGCTTTGCATTGATAAATGAGGTTAGGCTCTCACAGCGCAGGAGCTGCTGACAGAATGTCCATCCTGTGGACTTGTGTATATTGGGACGGCATCCTGAGAACAGCTGGAGTCCTGCTCTGTTTGGTTTGGCAGGCAGGAATGGATACATTTAGAAAGCCTGACAATTTGTTTTGTCGAGAATAAATTCGCTTTTCTATTGCGAGATCAGGAGCTGTTGAAGGCAGTGGCTGCTTGCAGAGCACCACGTGTTTGAGATGTTGATTATAGAGGTAGTAAAGGCCACAAAGCTTTCAGCTGTGACCAATGAAAAAATATTTGTCCCTCACACTTTTATTTGAAGAATTTCACTATTTGTGCTGCAAGTATTCATGGAATGAAAAGTGTTTTGAAACCTTGGTTGACAGGGCTCCATATGTACATTTTATTAAAAAAAATGTTTTTTGAATATTTGTAAGTAACATTTTAAGTATTTATTTATTTAAAATTGTAACATCACAATACAAGGTAAAAGCTGAATTTAGAAAATTCTAAAAAAAAATATAGAAAATATTATTCTTTTATGTGTATGTGTAAAGACCCCAATAAATGGTTAGAGTTAAATGTTCGTTAATTATTTCCCATAATGCTTGCCCCTCCTGAACGTCTTTTCCTATGCAAGATATTTACAGTTATCATTTTGTTCCCATCAGATTTTATTAGCTGCAAACGCAGATTGTGACAGAAGGCATGTATAACGGATGCTCTTTGAAGTGTGATGGTTAGCAAGCATTAAATTATCACATATTCAGTCTCCAAACTTAAACGGGTTGTAAATGGTTGTTTTGAAAATCGTCAAATGCTCTATGCACTTTATAGGAATGACTGGCATAATTGAGAGAATGGAATCAATTTCTATGCAAATGATCTCTCTTTTTGTATTGTGAGGTCCCGATAATGTATTTCATTCCCTGGCTCTGAGTCACAGGAAATGTATGGAATGATGGATGTGTATCTGCCGAGCAGTCATCATAGTTGACCTGAAATGAATATCATTTAAATTAATTCCTTATCAAAGCTTAGAGTCATATATATGGGAAGGCAAAGTTTTTTTTACTTCAAAGCACAGTTATTTACTTTCATGATGCTCAGACATCCTGACAAGAAGGAAACATAAAGCATTTTTCCAATTTTTTTTAAGAACCAAAGAATGTTCTCTTGATTACAAACAGATCACAAATTAAGTAATTCTTAAAAAATGCATATATATATATATATTGTGGCGGGAGGAGCAAACTACAGACACAATAGGAGTGGTGTCAGGCCTCGGAGAGGCATTTATTAAAAATAAATAAACATAAAATGTCCAAAGATGGGGGAAATAGTGTTAAAACAAAAGGGGATCTGGTGTCCTCGTCATGCCAGGGAATCGTGAAGGATGGGTGGTGAAGAGATGGGATGGGTCCAGGTAAGGGGGCGGTGTCCGGCGGTCGCACACGCTTCTCTCTCTCTTTGGTCTGAGGCTGAGGCGGCTTCGGCATCGCGGCTTGTCCTCTCGAGGCCCCAACAACTGAGGGGAATAGCGGCCCGGCATCCTAGCCCGTCAGCGGCGTCACGCATGTTTCCGCATTCCGGACCATGGGTCCGGCGACTCACATATTGGACCCACGAGGACACCAGTGTGCATGCACAGAGAAGAGACCAGTCTCTCGAGGAGAAGCGCGCTCAGCATTTAACAGCGGCGGTGATGAGGCTTCATTCTCTTCAGGTGTGCCTCATCACACGCCGCCAATTCTCCTCTTCAGCGCCCCTCCTCTCCAATCACACCCACTCCAGTCGGGAACCTGGCGAAGAGCGGCGAGTTAAGGGACGGGGTGGCCTGGCCCACCCAGTCAGAAGCTTGGCCCGGCCCACCCAGTCAGAAGCTTGGCCCACCCTGGCCCCACACCACATTACAGTCAATCACAAAATTGGTGCGATATTCAATTCAGCTCCAGATATGTTATTTTCTGTTTTCTTCCCAACCCCCTCTTTTATTTCCTCCAAGACAGACTTAGCTTATTCCTTTCGCTACCTTTGAGGTAAACGGACGTGCTGAATTATGAAGCAATATAACGACAGTAACAGCCAATGAACTTTATTAGAACTATTAGTGAACTTGATTACCACACTCTAGTAGCCTAATAAAACACAACATGCACAGATTTCTTGTTCCGAAAGGACAAAAGAAAACCACTTTAGCTCACCAGGACACAGCTACCTCCTCCTCATCCATTTGCGGCAATGAGGTCAGAGAAATGGATGAGTCAAGTTCATCAGCAGCTTCCGATGGTGTCAAAAGCACAATTACACCCACTCAAAGATGCAGCAATTCTGTCCCAAATGATTTAAACAGGGCAAATCCTTACCATCCGGTTCTGAAATCATACCCCCAAACTCTTTTTGGAGGGAGAGAGAGATGCTTTTCGGCCGATTGGCATCAGTCACGGCCGTGGCTTGAATATTCTGCAGAGCGCAATGCATGCTTTTCTTTTCTGTGTCGAGTGTTCGGTGTGGCTTTCTCTGAAAATGGCACGTTCGTTTCAACAGGTTTTGGAAACTGGAACTAGAACGTGACCGTGGTCTTCAAAAACATTTACAAGCCTCGACCTCATGGACAGAGTTTTGCCGCTGACAGGTGTCGGGGGAGACCGCAGCATGTTTGCTCGGCCCCCAAAAGATAGAAAATAATCGCTATTGCATAAAAAGCATGGCAGGTGTTGTGAAGTTTTTAGCAGTCAATGAGCTTCCACTACGCAGGGATTGTGAAACATGTGACAGTGGGGAAGATTGCATAGCTGCGGGATTTTTGCCAAGTTGTTTAAATACACATTGGAAAAAGATAAATACCTGGCTGACATTACATCAGGTATCCCACAAAATGCAAAGTACACTTCCAAAACCATCCAGAATGAAGTTATTGAAATTTTGGCATCCATGGTTCGGAAAAAAATAAAACCGAAATATGACACTGCTGATTCAGCTGCATTCTATTTAAATAGTGATGGCACAAGGGATCGGTGCAGAATCAAAAATACAAAACTGGTGTGCACATCCCAAACACCCAGATTGGGCTCAGGTGCAAGGACAACTAAGTAACATAAACGAAAAAAGAAGCGTGAAGTCCGTACACTCAAAGTAGCTGCTCCAAATGAATTTATTAATAGCACAACGTTTCGAACCTCAGGTCTTCATCAGGCACAATCAGATCGGTGCAACACTGAAAATTTATAATTTGTTTTGTGTGCAATGGTGTGCCAGAGGAACATCTCATTGGCTTGTTAGAACTCCAGCAGCTTGATGCAGATTACATCACTACTGAAATATTACAACACTTGTCTGAAACAGGATACAGTGCTGATAATATAATGAGACAGTGTTATGATGGTGCATCAGTGATGAGTGGGGTGCGAGGTGGTGTTCAGGCTTTATTAGGTTTACAAAGGTTGGGCAGGCATATCCCCTACATCCACTGCTATAACCACCAGCTTCACCTCACTGTCATACATGCAATTCAAAGTGAACCTTGTGCCAAAAGATTTTTTTGACATGTCAGGCTCCCTGTGCTCTTTTTTTCAGGCATCATACTGTCTCTCAGAGATACAGTTGCCCATATCTCAAGAGACTTTTGGAAATCCACTGGACAAGTCATTATGAAATCACAAAATGTGTTGTGGATAATGAGGAAGTCATTCTTAACATTCTTTTTAAGGTTTCCAGTGATGACAATGCATCAGTTGACCTTGCAAAAGAAGCCTCCAGGCTTCTCTCTCAGCTGAAGCGACGCCATTTTTTAAAAATTGGCAAATGTCTGATACACTTCTCGCCATTTTAAGACCAGCAAATGCCATCCTACAGTCTCAGCATGTTGATTTGTACAGTGCAGCTGAAGTTGTGCAGGGATGTTTTGGTGCACTGAAAAATCTCAGAGAAAATGACAGTGAATTTCAGCAGGACTGCGCTGACATATCTACTGTTGAGCCCTCACCAAAACGTCTAAGGACTTTGAATCCCTCCTATGGTGACTCATTTTTTCACCTTTAGGGAAGAAGGGCAGTCAGGTTCTGAATGTGCCTCTGAAGCTCTAAGACGACAGATACTACATACTATACAGCTGTATCAGAGATAGAAAACAGGTTTTCCACAAAAATTTACAGCTGAGGCAAGCCCTCTCAGGTTTAATGCCAAAATCCAACAAATGTCTAGACATCCAGTTGCTTGAGCCTCTCTGTAGTCTTGCAGGGGTTGCAAAAAATGAACTCCAGAATGAAATTCCTGTTGCCAGATCAATGCTGTCCAAAATACTTCCATCTGATGCTGAATGTTCTGCTGTTTGTAAACTCTTGCAGGAATACAAAGATGCTTTTGCAGGTCTTCATAAATTGTATGTATCTGCTGAGGTCATGGGTGTCTCTACTGCTTCATGTGAGAGCTCATTCTCTTCTCTGGCAAGAATTTTGACACTATTCCGCCGAACAATGCTTCATAAAAAAAATTAAAAAAATTTACAATAACACATGAACTGAATTCTCTAAAACGAGTAGAAAGCTAATGCTGTAAATATTATTGTGATATAAGTAGATACTTTTCAAGACCTGCCCTGTTTTCCTCAAATCTAAAGTTACTAAACTGATACAAGATCTGTTGTGTGGTAAAAAAGAAAATATTCAATATGTGAAAAAGAAAAAAAAGATTCTAAATATACATAAGAATGTACAAATAAAAATGTAAAAAATAACAATGGCCAAAAATCTGTAATGTTATACTATATATAACACGTGAGAATAATTCTTCTAAAATGAGCAAAAAGCTGATGTTGTAAATGGTATAGTAATGTAAATAGTTATTTTAAAAGACCTGCCCCTTTTTATCTAATCTAAAGTTACTTAATTGATACAAGATCTGTTAAGGGGTAAAAAAAAATCTTTAAAAAAAAGTTACTAAATAGTTGCAAAATATATACCAAAAATATTAAAAATGAAGAAAACATAAACACAACAATAACAAACAAACAACCCTAAAGGTGATGATACACAGGGCAACTTTTTGAGCAATGTTGCAGGGCAGTGTTGCCGTCAACGGGCAACCAGATGAGACACGGCCCACGACTGATCTAAATTATCCAGATAGAAATGTATTGCCCATTTTCAATGGGAAAGTGCTCAAGCAACAATCACTCGGCAAGATTGCCCAGCAACATTATTCAAAAAGTTGCCCTGTATCATCACGTTAACAATTGCCTTAAATGTATGATATTAAAACTATATCAATAGACATGTGAGACTACAGCATTAAACACCACCCTGAAATAGAGTTTGGATTGTTTTATTTTTAAAAAGTCAGTCAACAAGATTCCATCCTACAGCTTCATGGTCTGAAACTCTTGATTTCAATTCAAGTTTATTTGTATAGTTTCAAAGTAGCTTTACAGAAAAATGCTTGTTTCAATTTAAAAAATCATGGTAATTGAAAATCTGCAAGTTTTTCTAGGTTTGCCGTGCTCTGAAATGTTTCAATGGCTAGACATTGCTCATGGTGAGAGTGTATACTGTATCTAGAGGAAAAATATCAGTTTGTCTATTGAGAATCTGTTAGACATACAAACAGATTTCCACCCAGCATTCTAAGAAAAAACTAACCTTTTACAGTAAACATGAACACAAGGGAAAGATCAATGAAAAGTCATGGAAATTCATGGGTGAAAAGTCTGGGAATCCTAGAAGCCCTGCAGTAAATATTCCTAAAAATACATATTGTTCATTTAATTTCATAGTCATAAAACATGAAAGATCCTAAAACTATAACTAAGACAGACAGACAGACATACATACACTGCTACTGTACAGATCATGCACTGTTTTTCAGTTCTGCACACTTCTTTCACTTCTTACTGTCCTCACCTCACTGCGATGTCTTGCAGCTGCACGGCAGGGTTCAAGAACCAGCGTTGTGATGAGCTGGCCAATCCCTGCGATTACTACTGTCAAAACGAAGGAATATGCACAATAACTGCCTTTAACAAACCTCGATGCAAGTAGGTCCAACTGTTCCCCTGATATAGACATTTCCTCTCCACCAAGCTCCATCCATCCAGCTGATTTACCCTGACCGCTTCCCACTGTCCACTTCCCATGATCCTACCATCCTCAAGTACACACATCCCATACCTTCAGGATTTTCTCTTTTGTTCTGTATTTGTTTGGGATCCGTATTCTTTTTGCCTGTTTTATTTTTCTAACAGTGTCTGCTTAGGGAAGAATTAATATAGTCAAACAATTAAAAAATGTGACCGCACTCAGTTTGTAAAACAGTGTACGGTTTTAATGTGCAAGATCCAGTCTTCGCCCTCATATCATACGCTGATAAACAAACATCAAACATCTGTTTAATCATAAACATGACCCCCACTGGACCACTTCCATTTACAAACAAGATGATTCATGACTTTTTTTCCGCTTTACTGCTTGCCATTTAATGAGTGTTTTCAGTTTGTTTTCACTTCACATTTGCCTACTCTTAAAGTGATACTAACATCGAGATATATATATATATATATATTTTTTTTTTTTTTTTTTATGAAAAAAACTGTTATGTTGTGAAATATTACAATAAAAAAAAAAAAAAATCCTTCAGAAATCATTCTAATATGCTGATTTGGTGCTCAAGAACCATTTAATATTATCATACATTTTGAAAAGTTTTGAAAGTTTTTGTTCCTTTGTATTTTTGTGAAAACTGTGATATACTACCATTGAAAAGTTTGGGGTAAGTGATTTTTTTATTTTTGTTTTATTTTTTTATGAATTTATGGAAATTAATACTTTTATTCAGCAAGAATGCATTAAATCAATCAAAAGTGACCATAAAGACATTTATAATTTTAGAAAATTTCAATTTCAAATAAACACTTTTATTCATTGAAGAATCCTGGAGAAAAAAAGGCCAGGGGAGTGAGGTTTACACGCACAGCTCCTTCTGGCCTACGTCCTTTAGACATTAATCATAATTGATAATAATTGAGCACGAAATCAGAATATTAGAATGATTTCTGAAGGATCATGTGAAAATGAAGACTGAAGTAATGACTGCTGAAAATTCAGCTTTTCCATCATAGGAATAAATTATGTTTTTAAATCTATTCAAATAGAAAACCGTTATTTTACATTGTAATGATATTTCACAGTAATACTGCTTTTTACTGTAATCATCAAATAAATGGAGACTTGGTGAGGATAAGAGACTTCTTTCAAAAACAAACTTTTGACCAGTAGTGTATATAATGGTTTAGTTTTGCTTTAAGACTTTGTGTGAGTAAATAACAAATTGTATTTTTGGGTTAACTATTCCTTTAAGTAGATTTTAAGCCTTTGTCTGTTAAAAAAACAAACATTTCTTCTCTTTTCTGACTTGCCTTCTGTTTGTTTTGACTGTTGTTTTCAATCAGATGCTCAGCTAATTGGTCAGGGACGCAGTGCGAGAGGCCGGCCCCCAAGAGCAGCCGCTCCGATAACACAGCTGGAGGTGAGCTTTCACGCTTTATAAAGACCTCTTCTCTCCTAATTCAATAAGGATTCAGTCCTTCAATTATTAAAATGAAAAGAACCGTTATTTCATCAGTCAAACGACACATCTGAATATACATCTGAGCTTCTCGTTAAATATTGGCTCAATATCTTTTCGGCTCCAGTGCTGTTTATTTAATTTTACTGTGATGGAGTATCTAATAATTTCCTGTTCCACCTGCATAGACACCTGGGGAAATAGGCTTAATAGGGGCTTTTGCTTCTGGCTTTTGTCTTGTGTGAAATAGGAAGTATAGCTATCATTGTGCCGTTGGTCCTGCTGGTCATTCTGATTACTACAGTGGTCACAGGTGTCTTCATCTGCAGAAGACGACAAAGGTACTTTTTGGAACAGTTTTTAAATATTAATACAGGGCTGTCATCTATTACATTTTCTTATCGTAATAACCCTGTAAAGATTTTTACATGTATTATAACATTTACACACATACAATGTGTTTTTCATTACATCTACACTGCTTGAAGCATTTCTGTTTTTTTCTTAAATTTTTTTCTTTAATAAGGAATCTTTGCTTTATGGTATAGCCAAAAACATTACAGACATTATATTATTGTGGAAGATAAAAAAATATTAAATAGACCAAAAATGAATGCAGACTGCTGCATCTTGTCTTGCTGTTTTTTAGCCTGACATGCCTTTAGTGTTGTTGTATCACGTTAATTTGACAGTCCTTGTAATAGTCAATTTGAATACATGTTCAAAAATGCACAGTACATTTAAACGATGTAGTCCTCAGACATCTGCATCTATTTCAAGTGCTTCTCTGTCGCAGGGGGAAACGTGTACAACGGCAGCCCATAACTAATGGAGGCATTAATGTGGAGATTGGCAATCCATCCTACAACATGTATGAGGTGGACCATGACAACCATGCAGATGCCGGAAGCCTTCTCAAACCAAATTTCACGCTCGATCCCCAAAAGGTTTGTGTTGGAATATTTTACACCCCCAAAACATGAAATCCAAAGGTTGATAATTTATATCCATAAATATCAATGTGGTAGATCCAGAAAGAATGTGCTTCTGTTCTCTCCTGGAAAATATCTCTTGAGTAAATGGCAAGTGTAAATGTGTAATATTTACTGTTGCTTTACACCAGGGCTCTTATCTTTTGCCTGCATCCTCTCACCCAGTATATGAAAAATGTCTTTACCTTGCATATTTTCCTCATTAAAGCTGCAAACATTATATTTTTCCCCTTGCAAAGAAATAACTCTGACATCTGTTTCTAAAAACTCATGCCTTTTAAAAGCAACGCTAAAACTGCAGTAACAAAATGCTCGATTTTACTTGCTTCGTACTGACCGTTTGTTTCCTACTATGAAAATATTTCTGTCTAAATAGCAGCGTTACATTGATGTTGTTTAGTGGCAATGACGTTTTAAATGTGGACTGCATGCTGGGGCCACTGTGTGTGTTCCAGGGCTGGTGTGTAAAATCCAGTGACCCTTGCACGCTGAATATTCATTCTGTCCCTAAGGAAGTAATACCTGGACAGGTGAACGCCTTGGGCTCCTTTGTCTCAATTATGTAGCGAATCACAGTCATTCTAATTGTCATTTTTTGCATGTCTGTGGTGTGACGGTTTGCATGAATGTGCCAAAAGCGTGATAGTAAGTGCATGGCTTTACGGCTCAACTTCTGCTGTGTTCTTCATGTTTTAGTAGTTCATTTATGCAGGAGGTGAGGTTGATGGGGTTGTGAGTGACGCTTATAATATATTTATCATCCTTTGCTGACATCAGCATGTCATCATAAACATGATTGAATATGCTTTTCAAAGCACCAATCCAAAAGATGCTACTGAAACCACTTTTGACTCCGACTGCAGTGGAAGCAACTCCTTGAACCAACTTTAGTCCTGCACAACGTGTTATTTGTTTTGTTTGTTTTTTTGTATGTTTAATATGATTTATTTAATGAAATTATTATTCATTTTTAAACAGTTTTTTTTTATTTTTTTATTTCAAATGAATTGTAATTTTGTTTTAGTGTGAATGTCAACTAAATGTACATTTTCAACAATTATCTCTCCAAACAGCCAATGAACTACTCCAATCCGATGTACGCGAAGATGTACCTGGATGGTCAGAACTGTCGCAAACCAGTCCTCAACATTGACGAAAGGAGAGAACTACTCCCAAAGAAACTTGAGGGGACGATTCGAGAAACCGCCGCATAGCCTGACTACACTTTGTACTCTTTTTTTTACTTAAATGTACAAAATGTATAAAACAAAAGGAAAACAAAAAAAAATTTCTATTTCCTATCAGGTTCAGATATCTTGTTTATATTTGATTTCTTGGCACCATCAGCATTGCGCCTCTATGTTTGTTGCGATACTTGGAGTCATACTTGTCCATCTATTTTTTTTTTACTGTTTTGTTGCTGCACTGCACATGTGACACACAACTGCTCATTTGCACATTGTGGACAGTTAACGAAATTACAAGTGCAAAGTATTTTCCTTTTAATTGGTGTTTATTTCTTCCTAAATTTTAAGTAAGTTGCCTTAAGGCATCATGACAACTTTTGCCTTTTTTTTTCTTTCTAGTGTTTACTTCACATTACACTGTGAGAGTTTTCATTTCCGTATAGTATTAATCTCATTTATCATATTTAATTATGCTAGAAATGCCATATTTATGCCATTTAAAGGGATTTTGTTATATTCATGTACGACTTTATTCTTTATTTTCCCCCCTTTCCGCTTTCTTTCACAACATAGGGCTACATAAGTCAACCACTTGACTTCAGTCAGTTCTTATTGAAGAAATGAGTTTATATCTATCCAATGTTGTTTGTTTTTGCTTCATTAAGTGATTTTTCATTTCCACCACCCAGAAAAATGCTGCAATTATGAACCATGTTTATGAAATCCCAACAATGTGGCATGCTGGGATAGCTCAGCACCGAATGGAAATATTGACCAAGTGCCGTCTTGTCTACGCTTTGACAGCATCTTTACAGAGCTGATATCAGTTTGATGGTCATTAAACTACAATCTGTAGTTGTGTGTGAGACATGCTACTTTTCTGCTACTTTGCCTGCTTGAAGCTACATTTGAGCTCAGCAATACAGCGACACCGGCTTCATCAAGCAAATGAAAGCTGACTTCATCACTGTTAGACAATAGACCTAGGGCAAGATATCACGTATAGGTCACGGATCGTTCTTGACGTTCATGGATGCCAGAGAGAATCAAAGTTACTGTTACATGGGAATTTTAGAGATTATGAATTAAATCACATTACCGGTTACTTTCAGAAGGGAAGCTACTAAGAGACAACAGATTTTATAATTTTGTATTTGATTTATATGTTGTTTGGCTGCTTGTATTTTGGAAAAAAATGTATTAAATGTAAGTACTTTTTTATATAAAAAGCAAATCAATATAAAATAAAGACATTTTATTTCCATTTCAAATAGGATTATGTTTCACTCTGTACTTCACTTCTTTAAAATCTAGCTTTTGGTTTGAGTGACATATTCTGCTTTGTACTTGGGCAGGAGTGTCAGAAGATGGAAAGTCTGAGATGTGAATCAGTAACTTGAAATTGGGTGGTTCAAGTCACACATTGTCAGAAGGGATAAAATTCACTCTTGCTACTGAAAAAGTGATTGTAAAACTGAATGCAAAGAATTTAGTGAATACATGTGCCAATGCAGTTTTTGGGTGGCCATTACAAAACGTGCCTCAATTTCCGTGCCTAATTTATTCAGACAAGCGTGTGGCATTGATGCTGTAAATAATTCCCAAATCTTTTTGTACGGGATTGTGTTTTAAGACAATAAGTCTTAAACTAGGGTGACATTATCAGGATAAAATCCTTTAAATCCGTTTAATGAGGTAACAAAGCCCATTCCAAATGAAGGCACGATTCCATGCTGAGTGCAAAGCTCCAACATTCCCTATTTCCCATGGGTGCATTTCTGGAATTAAAAGAGATCATTCTTGATCATTTCCATGGGTTTAATGTGCTTCCCTTGAATACATATGGTCACAACTTTTGGTGGTTATATTTTCTGTAACTCAGAACAGAAATATTCATAGAAAGATATAAAATTTAAAAAATGGCAGCATTGATTATTACTCTACTGACTACTGGTTGCATGTTACATAAAGGACTATACCTGAAATTAAATCAGCTCAATAATAATAATAATAATAATAATTCATTACATTTATATAGCGCTTTTCTCGACACTCAAAGCGCTTTACATAGAAGGGGGGAATCTCCTCAACCACCACCAATGTGCAGCATCCACTTGGATGATGCGACGGCAGCCATATTGCGCCAGAACGCCCACCACACACCAGCTTACTGGTGGAGAGGAGACAGAGCGATGAAGCCAATCAGTATATGGGGATGATTAGGAGGCCATGATGGACAGAGGCCAAGGGGCAAATTTGGCCAGGATGCCGGGGTTACACCCCTACTCTTTCGAAAGACATCCTGGGATTTTTAATGACCACAGAGAGTCAGGACCTCGGTTTAACGTCTCATCTGAAGGACGGTGCTCTTTGACAGTATAGTGTCCCCATCACTATACTGGGGCGTTAGGACCCACACAGACCACAGGGTGAGCGCCCCCTGCTGGCCTCACTAACACCTCTTCCAGCAGCAACCTGGTTTTTCTCAGGAGGTCTCCCATCCAGGTACTAACCAGGCTCAGCCCTGCTTAGCTTCAGTGGGCAACCGGTCTTGGGCTACAGGGTGACATGGCTGCTGACTTGAGTCAACTGTTTTTCAGCCATTCAAAATGTAAATTTCTTGGTCACCCATGGTGTCAAGGACATCGATAGGAAGTCGTTCGTCCCTAAAAGCTGGTTTTCCACTTAATGTTGGAAATTTGCTCTCATTTAAACACATCAGTGAGGTCGACGCTAATGTTGGCCAATGGGGTCTGGCTCACAGTGGCTGTTCTAATTCATCCCAAAGGTGTTCAGGTCTGTGTTTGTGAAGGTCAAGGTTTCTAGTCAAGTTTGACGCAGTAAATCTTTATGGAACTTGATTGATATGCTGAAGCAGAAAAAGCCCTATAAAGGGATATATGTTAAAGATTTTTTTAAAAGCATCTTTATCATATCTCTGATGTGTATGCTTTATCATCTTTGTGTAGGCTGAAATGAGGATTAAACATTTCACATGGTATTTCTTTTCATGATAAAATGAATAATTTCTTGATTTTTTAAGAAATGTCTCTCCTGTTGTTGAACTTGATGAAAGAGAACTACAGTATGGTGTCATACTTTATCTCCTCGCTGTTATGATAAAAGCTTGCTAATGACGATATCAAATGAAGCCTGCCATCGATTTCTTAATGGAGCTTGCTGGTTTTATTCATAGGACAAAATTCGGCATTGGTGTAATAAAAGTAAGCCGGAATCCAAGTATTCATTATAGCAATCAATAATGGGAGGAAAGACATGGGAACAATGAACAGCATTCTGCACACTGGCACACAGATTTATGTTTCTCATTTAACAACTCTGCTATATTCAGGTGGATCCATCAATTGTGCTTATCTGAAATAACTGAGACAATTCATCTGGATAGAGGCGAAGTGGAAATAGATATTTCAGTTTTCATTGTCCTAGACAATGAAAAAGGTAAATCATATGACAATTTCATGGATTGTTATTCTTGAGTTAAACAATACACAAGACATCTAGATTGACTTGTGTGATGAAAATGTTTTAACAGCTCTGCTTTAGAGACTTCTGATGGTGACTGAAATATGATGTATATTGTTTAGTGGCACTAGTTAATATCTTTATGACATGCATGCATTATTCAGTTAACGTCTGAACATTATCTTGGGAGATGAAGAGAAGGATCATGAACATTCATAATAAGAGCATGTGTCTGCCGTATTATTCAGTTTCATCTTGCGTTCTTTATTTCATGCAGATACAAATGACAGATATGCAGGAGCTTTAAGAACAGGAAGACATATTTCAGAAGAAAGATATGACTTCTATTTCCAAGCCTTAATAAATTTCACTGTACAGGACAGGACAGGTACTTCAAAGTTTTAAGGTTTCCATGTCCCTTTCATAAGTTTTTGACAGCAGGAACCTATGCCAAAGAGAATATTTTATTGTAAGTCATGAATATGAGTGTGAATGAGTCTAAAATTTCCTCAAAAACAATGAAAAATGTCTACCATTATGCCAGAGGTAAATGTATGTGCTATAGAGTTCAAAAGTTTGGACTTGGTAAGATTTTGTTTTTGTTTTTGAAAGAAGTCTGTAATATTACTAATTTACTGAATTTTTTTATTAGATTTTTTTTACTAAGTAAATGCAGCTTTGGTGAGTATTTTGGTGAGACAATAGTAAAATATTAATATTGTGAAATATATTACAGTTTAATACAGCAGTTTCTATTTTAATAGAATTTTCAGCATTACTCCAGTCTTTGGTGTCACATGACCCTGATTTGGTGCTTAAGAAAAAGTTCTTATTATTATCAACTGCAGCTTAATATATATATATATATATATATATATATATATATATATATATATATATATATATATATATTAGAAATGTCTTCACTGTCACTTTTGATCAATTTAATGCATATACTGAATAAAAGTGTGTGTGTATATATATATATATATGTGATATACTTACCCCAAACCGTTGAACTGTATTGTAAGACAGTTTTTATTTATGCTCACTGTAAACAGTAACTAGAAGTCCTTCAAGGCCATTTTACTGCAGATATTTGAGCAATCACTATCACAAAATCAATTTTAGTAAATTTCAAAGCCCCCTTTGGTTGCACAACAAGGTCACTTTGTGAGCTGATCAGGTCAAACCTTCTCTCACGGAGACTAAAGAGCTGACCTTCAAAGTTTTCAGAGCACTTTGGCTGAAATGAAAGGAAGTGTGCAAACAACAGCCACCTCTTCAGGGTTTCATAGATTGAGTCTCTGTGGGAGATCGGTTATAAGTTGGCCCCATGTCCAAACAAAACTGAAAGGTGCTGTTTGCCGTAAGCTACAGTATAGCACCAACACCAACCCTACAATCAAACATGGTGGATGGAAACTGAAAAGTATATCAATAGCACGTACTGGCCAAACCACTTTAGCATTTAAGAAATATATCTGCCTGGTAATGCACACATCAGATTACTGTAAACATTCATGATTCTCTTCAACACAGCATGTAACACATATGACAGAAGCATATTATTGGCAGTAGTGGGAAGTGATGTGATGATTGTATGCCACATAGTGTGCAAGTGTGAAAGGGACTTCCTGTAAGAAGCTGTCATCTCTCTAACTCCAGGCAGAAAGATAAAACAGCAGGGGAGATGATAGGCAAGACACAGTCAAACGTCTCTATTCTGAACATCAGCACTTCAAACACCGATGTGACAAAATTCAGGACCAGCTTTCTATACATGAAACCTCAATGCTTTTTTCTGACATTTTTAGGATCTTTGTTGTGGACTTTTCCACCAAAATCTCACTCTGGCGCTGTCATCAACTCTGAACATTCCGTCATCATTTACTAACCCATATGTCATTCAAAACCTGGGATTTTTCGGAGATATACAATAGCCTTCTCCGAAGATTAAACAAGCCAAATGTCATATAGACTGCATGTCATTTTAAATGTTATTTGCTAAATTATGCTATATTTGTGCTAAATAGGAGCACATAAAATGGTACATTGCAACATAGGCTCATTGGAAAAACCAACACATTCTCCCTCCCAGCTCATCACATCAACTCTTAGTCAGGACTTTTTTAACTCCCAGGTCACAGGCCGTAACGCATGTCATTTTTCGACGTGCAGGGTACTCCGTTGCTTTCAGTTGTTTGCCTCATGCGTCAGCTTAAGACGCAATTAATTATTTGCATTTGTAAAAGTAGAAGATATTGTAGATATTTTGAAACACGTAACCCCAACCCTACCCATTTCTCGACAATATAAAACACATTACATGCAAAGTGCAGTCACAGATATTTATTATTGCAACAACTGACCAAAAACACAACTCGTGATGCATTTTAAGTTCTGAAGCCATATGATATTTTTATATGAAGAACAGAGTGGAACTTAAGGTTTTAATTGCTGAAAATGAACCTGCTCCGTCAATGAACACAGTCATATCAGAGGCAAGTGATGAATGGATGTCAATGGAGAAGAGGCTTTGCTATTTTCTCTGCCTGCAGACAGAATAGAATGAAACATTTCACCTTCCACTGTATCAATAAATATAACATGAACTTTTCACAACTGACAATCATTTCCTCTTCTGTTTCCAGAGGAGGTTTAGACTCAATTCCATTCATGCACACATCCAAAAGATATCACAAGGAATGAATTAGGGTTCGTTGTATCCTTCTAAAATAGCTGTTTGGAAATAGTTATTTAGAGAGGGCTATGACATTTTTTAATTGTTATTATTACTGTTCAGAACGATATTACATTTTCTTGTCATACATACAAAAAAAAAAAAAAATGGGTTAATAAAATCGTATTCTTAAACGTTTAATAGCTGAATCTCAATTGACCTGCCACTCTCTGTAATATCATTAATATCAAATTACAATCCTGACAAGAAAAAGAGAAAACTCACTGCTCTTAATTTGTTTGTTCTTCAATGCTGACAGAAATAATTACTTGAAGAACACTGGTTTACTAATTGATACATATTTTAATGCATCATGCCATTGTTTTAAATTAATGCATTAATATTTCCATTAATAATCAACTTTACTCATTCGGTAAAAGAGTGCTTTAGTTGCTTATTGAATATCGTTGTAATATATTGCTATGGTATTTTATTGGCATTGGTGTAAAGACCACCCATTGGCCCAACGACGGAATCCAACGGTGTGGGCGAAGGTATAATGCGTGTATGTCATTTCAGCGCTCCAGTGAAGTTCTCTTTATTTATTAGAATTTAGTTTCAATATTACTTTAGCTCAACGCTTAATCTGACTCCAATTTCAAATGATAATCAAATTTAGATCGTGTTTCTTATTAGAAAATAATCATAAATATTGATTATGACTTAATTTAGATCTTTGATTATTCGGAGTATCCCATACTTTCAATTATTTATTCATTAAAGGACCCGGTATCGCTTTGAGACGTCACGTCGCGAATGTGCGCTCACGATCACAAACTTATCCAGTTCTGAAATAGTCAGAGGATGCAGTGTGAACTATTTTACCCTTAAGCGATCGCTCTCTGCTTACTCATAACAAAAGGTGTCATTTTTTTAATAGTTGCAAGATGCAACGTGCTAAGTCTGTGATAGTCAGAAATCGGAAGGTCTCCTTAATGATGTGCTCCATACTCCGTTCATTAGTGCCTTCGGTTTGATATATCCTGGAAGAGATTTGCGGAAACACCAGATTACGCATTAATCTACTAGAAATAATGATTTCAGACTAATGCAGAATGTATCATGCCAATTACACAAGTAAATGATTAAAAGCGAATTCAGAAATAATAAATACATGACATCAATTACTCAAAGATGACTCTAACGCCGCCTTCACACTGGCAGTTGAAATCAGCTCCGATACGGCTACGAAACGACCGGAAGTCATTCATTTCCTATGGAGATTCGCAGACCGCATGCGAATGGGTGCGAACTGGGTCCGAACGAGTGCGGTGCGAAAAAAATCGTGTCCGTTGGTCATCCGGATGCGTTCAAAAAATTGAACTCTTGCGAAAGGCTACGGACGGTTCCTATCCGACAATTCCAGCGGAAGTTAGCGTTGCTATGGTACTGATAAACAAACCTGAATTCTCAACTTTTAATAAAATAAATAATGATTTTATAACGATAAGTTGTCATGTAATTTTTTTATTTTCATGATTTTCTAACGTTATTAGGGCAGTTAATACAATTAAAAGCCCTATATACCACTATATCACATTTAGCCGACCTGACATATCAACGTCCTGGGGAACTTTCCTCCACGCAGCAGCCTTCCGATTAATGTCTCTATAACCCTCATCAGAGAGATCATACAGAATTGTACATTCTGACACCGACAAAATCAGCCGTTAATCTCTCCGCCATTTTTGCTCTACTCGCTTCCGAAGCTTTTCAACGGTGTAGTACGACGTCCGCTGGGGGCGTATTGCGTATTACGGAGCTGATTTCAACTGCCAGTGTGAAGGCGGCGTAAGAGTAAGCAATGTTTTCCTGACAGAGACCACACAGTGGTGTGTGAGTGTGTTCCAAGTGTAAGACTTGGGAAAACACAGACCAGAACAAAAGGCTTGTACAAATATTGGGTTGTTTTGGGTCAATTCATGTACCCCAGGGGGGTAGCACCTGATTTCGGGGGAGAGGGGAGAATTATCAGATATCTTGAAGAGACACCACCCATAGAGGAGAACAGAATTCTCCTAAGTTTTCAGTCTTTCTCATAATACAAATGACTGCAATAAAATTAAGACCATTTTACTAATCGCACGGAGACATTTAAAATGATACCAAACATGAAAAGGAAAAACAAAAGATTCACAAGATACATCATATGTGATATATAGACATTCTTAGGGAACTTTTAGTGACTTGAATCAGGGGGAACGGAAGGGAGTAGGGAGAGGGGGGATGCATATAAACAAGGATATAAGTTTGGGCAAGACAATGTCCTATGCTCTTTCTTTGCGATCTTCTGTCCAGGGTATATTTTATTGCATTATTGCAGGATGAGTTTTATCTCAGCTTTTGTCTTAGCAGGAAAATCAATTCTTACATTGGTATCCATCCATTACTGACAAACCTAATCTAACACCTATTTAAGTCCTCCAATATAACATTGCATGCTCAGATATCAGAATTATAATTCTCCCATTCTGAATTCTATTGGATTTAAAATTGAGCTTTTATTGGTTGTTTCTTTCTTTCACTTATACAGTAAGACAGCAGTGACTTGAAGGGGAACGATCATTAATCTTATGGAATAGTGGACACACTATATGTGCCTGTGTCACTGATTAGCAAACTCATCTGTCTTTTTCCTGTCTGTGGCTTCACCTCCCACTGAATTTGATGGATCTTCCTCTTCTCCAGCAGTCCGGTGGAGCAGTCAGCGTGAGGCCCAGATGGGAGAGGTGGAACCAGTCACCTTAGACACAACGGTAGTCTTCTTTCAAACAGATCTTTAAAAACAGACGTGTGATGTGCATTTCGACTGAAATATCTGTAATACTCCTAGAAAAAGTAAATGGAGCAAAAATGATCTCGAAACCTCATTAAAATAATTCTGTTTATATTGTATTGCAAAGTCGAAGCCATAATTTCAGTAATTATATTTCGCAAATATGTGATTTATTTGCCAATTTGCCAATTAGCAAATATTATTCACTAGAAATCTTAATTTCCCTCTGAATCTTCAGAACAGTTTCAATCAATCACAATTTGTTCAAAGGACAGAAGACAAATCTGAAAATGAATTATTTCCAGGGAAACATGCAGAAAAATTCATAATTTATTCATGAGAGATGACAATGAATCCAAACAGCCGCATGAATAATTGTGGAGCAATTCAAACATATCTTGAATTACAAGCAAAAACCTTCACTAATGACAAATTACAGCTTGCCAGCAAACGGAAAAGACTGTCATAATCCAGCTCACAGACTGACAACAGAAAAAAGAGAAAAGAGAAGAAAACATGAAAGGGAGGTAGATTCAAAGGAATCCTGCTGGTTTCTTAGTTCAAGCTGAGGATGAGTGATTTGAGCTTCCATCAGCAGAGACCGGAGCACACTGAGGGAAACTGCTAACCGTGTAGAACAGCAGCTTTCCCTGCTCATATGACTCAACTCATCCTTGTCAAGGTGGAATGGCTGTTTCCAGGTGGAAAAAGAAAAGAAAGGAAAGAACAGCAAAAAGCCTTGTTGGGGGATCAGACTGCTATTGTTCTCTGACGATGAGCGAATGCTCTTCGTCAAGCTAATGGGACACCAACAAGGGTTTCGAAGAGAGCAATTAGACCCTGTTGAAATGATCAAACAAGGTGCTGTTTGGATTAGAGCACACTTTTCTTTTATTATTATTAAATTGTTTAAAACAATAACATATTATATAAATTCATACCTATACATAATAACCAGTGTTTGATGTAATGCTTTACTAAGTAATTAATTACTGTAATTGATGGTAATTTAATTACATTATACTGTACTTCTGATTTAATTACATTAAACACTGACTATAGAACAATTCTATATAAAACAATATTGGACTTAGCATCAAAATGTAATGTCTAACTGTTTTTACTGTAACTCTTTAAATACATTGGTCAGTTCAAACATAATTTATACATTTGTATATTATTTATTTGAAAGAAGTTTCATGTCTTGTATTGTTCAACTGGTCAAGGTTGATATGAGATTTAGAAAGTAATTAGTAATAGCCTGAGTAATGCAATACTTTTTAGAGAGGGAGTAATTTGTACAGTAATCTAATTACACTGTTGAAAGTAGCTAGTAATTAATTACTTTAGAGTAACTTACCCAACACTGATAGAAACATTTACAGTAGTGGCCAAAAGAGATGTCTAGACCAGGAAAATGGACATTTTCACCCTTTATTCAAATATTTTATTAAAAATGTGTTAAAAGATGTCATAAACATATTGTGTGGTTGTGCTTGGAGTCAATTGTTTTATTTATTATAATGCAATGAAACCAAATTGAGCAGACATAAACAATAAGAGAGAACCAACAATATATCATCTGATTATGCTGTAGTCAATGTGAGCTTTTTCATTTCCTATGCATTTTTTTGCATAGTAAAATAAAACTTGCTGTAGTTTGCCTTTTTTTGCTAAATCATTTTGTGAGATAAATAACTTGACCAAGTTAAGTGCTTTGTTCTTCCCTCAAATTTACAATATTTAAAAAATGTTAAATATTTTCCTCATATTTTGATGGTTAAAATGAACTTGTTGGGTCATTAAAATGGTAACACTTTACAATAATGTTCCATTAACAAGAACTAAGAATAAACAATACAGCATTTATTAATCTTAACGTTAATTTCATAATTTACTAATACATTATTAAAATCAAAAGTTGTTTTTGTTTGTTCATTTGTTAGTGTATAATATATTAACTAACACTAACAATGTTCAATTGTTAGTTCATGTTTGTTAATACACTAACTAACTGGCCTTATTGGCCACAATACTGTACATGAACTGTTTGCAAATAATTGTACAAATTTATAGATTTACTTATATAAATGTTTGTATTTTAATTAGAACTTTACTTTTAATTTAAGGAAATGTGTATTGGCACATTGACATTTATGTAAGATTTTATATCCAATCTCCAATCGAATGGCAACTTTAACGTGCCAGTAAAAGCCAAGCAGGTTTACACCATTACACATGTGACCAGTTGTGTCTAGGGTGATACCATGTTTATTCAACAGCAGCTAATATGGGATTCACACTCAGTTAACAGACGCTTCCTCCTGACAGACTGCAGCTGGAGGGGCATCATCTCTTCACACTCCAGCGGCCTGACTCACAACAACATGCAAATAATATGCTTGTGTAATCAGCGCTTCATGTCATTTGTTTCCTCACCTGTTACAAATAATCCCGAACTGTGAGCTCTGCGCTACAATCTGAGAGGTATACGGACTCAGGCCATCTGTCACTGATCACATCGTTTCCAAGAGGATTTTTTCACAGGCTCATAAAGGTGTCATAAACAGCTACACATGTTTTGACTGGTGATGATAGCTGTGTGTAAACATGCCCGTTATGCTGTACTGTCCCACATCATCAGCCTTTGATGATGTAGGACAGTACACTTTCTCACCCTTTCTCTTCCTGTTTGGCGCAAACTAGCTGTAGAGTATTCATGCTGAACAAACATGGATGAATGAACAGGATTAATGTTTTAATGACATGTTCTTTGAAGGAGGAGGATTGGTTTTGCTATTATAAACAAAGGAGTTATAGTTACAAAAAAAAACTATGTGGGGGGGGGGGGGGGGGGGGGACTTCATATTAGCTCTGCTCATCATAACATAGTCATTTGTAGAAAATGTATTCACATTGTAGGAATTACATTTGGGAGTGAGTGGGGTAAGATGTGTCAGTGTAAACGCTGTTGGCTATACTCTGGATATTACACATTTTGGTAACACTTTATTATGATGGTCCCTTTTGAAAATTCAGTTGACTATAAGTAACTTTGCAACTACATGTCAACTAACTCTCAGTAGAGTATTAGTAGACTGTCTAATATCTGCTAACTCTTTATTTTGATGATTTCCCAACAGACATTCAACTGACTATAAGTGACTTTGCAACTACAAGTTAACTTAATCTAACCTTAACCCTACCAGTCTACTAGTACTCTACTAACAATCTAATGAGAGTTAGTAGACATATAGCATAGAAAGCCAAGTTGGCTTCCAAAAAGAACTTAGTGAACAGTTCTTAAAAGAGCCATTTTTTCTTAGTGTAAAGAACATTTGAATAATCTGAAAAATATTTTCCACTATGAAGAACCTTTCGTGAAATGGAAAGGTTCCATAGATGTTAAAAGGCTCTTCATGGAACCGTCAATGCCAACAAAGGACCTTTATTATGACCGCCGCTAGCGTAGCTAGCGAAAGCGGTCATATAGGGATTGTCAAAGTTTTTTTTTTTTTTTTCACCTTACTGAATTTTTCGTCAACGATACCAGGGACACCGAAGCACCGGGGAACATGAAATTTGGTGGGCATGTAGCCCCACTAGACTTCTAAGGAAAAATTTCGTTTGGTCCCCGGGGGCCACTCCCCCCCCGCGCTGGGCCCCCCCAAACCCCCAAAAATGCAGTTTTTCCTAAATAACTACCTGAACCGTGGCACCGAGGATGAAGACATTTTTATGGTATGTTGGTCTACTAGACTTTTACGGAAAAATTTCGTTTGGTCCCCGGGGCCACTTCCCCCCCCCGCGCTGGGGCCCCTTAAATTTTTCGTCAACGATACCAGGGACACCGAAACACCGGGGAACATGAAATTTGGTGGGCATGTAGCCCCACTAGACTTCTAAGGAAAAATTTTGTTTGGTCCCCGGGGGCCACTCCCCCCCCACGCTGGGCCCCCCCAAACCCCAAAAAATGCAGTTTTTCCTAAATAACTACCTGAATCGTGGCACCGAGGATGAAGAAATTTTTATGGTATGTTGGTCTACTAGACTTTTACGGAAAAATTTCGTTTGGTCCCCGGGGCCACTTCCCCCCCCCGCGCTGGGGCCCCCTTAAATTTTTCGTCAACGATACCAGGGACACCGAAACACCGGGGAACATGAAATTTGGTGGGCATGTAGCCCCACTAGACTTCTAAGGAAAAATTTCGTTTGGTCCCTGGGGCCCACTCCCCCCCCGCGCTGGGCCCCCCCAAACCCAAAAAAATGCAGTTTTTCCTAAAGAACTACCTGAACCGTGGCACCGAGGATGAAGAAATTTTTGTGGTATGTTGGTCTACTAGACTTTTACGGAAAAATTTCGTTTGGTCCGCGGGGGCCACTTCCCCCCCCGCGCTGGGGCCCCCGTAAATTTTTCGTCAACGATACCAGGGACACCGAAACACCGGGGAACATGAAATTTGGTGGGCATGTAGCCCCACTAGACTTCTAAGGAAAAATTTCGTTTGGTCCCCGGGGGCCACTCCCCCCCCCGCGCTGGGCCCCCCCAAACCCCAAAAAATTCAGTTTTTCCTAAATAACTACCTGAACCGTGGCACCGAGGATGAAGAAATTTTTGTGGTATGTTGGTCTACTAGACTTTTACGGAAAAATTTCATTTGGTCCCCGGGGGCCACTTCCCCCCCCCCCCGCGCTGGGGCCCCCGTACATTTTTCGTCAACCATACCAGGGACACCGAAACACCGGGGAACATGAAATTTGGTGGGCATGTAGCCCCACTAGACTTCTAAGGAAAAATTTCGTTTGGTCCCCGGGGGCCACTTCCCCCCCCGCGCTGGGGCCCCCTTAAATTTTTCGTCAACGATACCAGGGACACCGAAATACCGGGGAACATGAAATTTGGTGGGCATGTAGCCCCACTAGACTTCTAAGGAAAAATTTCATTTGGTCCCCGGGGGCCACTCCCCCCCCCGCGCTGGGCCCCCCCAAACCCCAAAAAATGCAGTTTTTCCTAAATAACTACCTGAACCGTGGCACCGAGGATGAAGACATTTTTGTGGTATGTTGGTCTACTAGACTTTTACGGAAAAATTTCATTTGGTCCCCGGGGGCCACTTCCCCCCCCCCGCGCTGGGGCCCCCGTAAATTTTTCGTCAACCATACCAGGGACACCGAAACACCGGGGAACATGAAATTTGGTGGGCATGTAGCCCCACTAGACTTCTAAGGAAAAATTTCGTTTGGTCCCCGGGGGCCACTCCCCCCCCGCGCTGGGCCCCCCCAAACCCCAAAAAATGCAGTTTTTTCTAAATAACTACCTGAACCGTGGCACCGAGGATGAAGACATTTTTATGGTATGTTGGTATTCTAGACTTTTACGGAAAAATTTCGTTTGGTCCCCGGAGGCCACTTCCCCCCCCGCGCTGGGGCCCCCGTAAATTTTTCGTCAACGATACCAGGGACACCGAAGCACCGGGGAACATGAAATTTGGTGGGCATGTAGCCCCACTAGACTTCTACGGAAAAATTTCGTTTGGTCCCCGGGGGCCACTCCCCCCCCCCGCGCTGGGCCCCCCCAAAACCAAAAAAATGCAGTTTTTCCTAAATAACTACCTGAACCGTGGCACCGAGGATGAAGAAATTTTTATGGTATGTTGGTCTACTAGACTTTTACGGAAAAATTTCATTTGGTCCCCGGGGGCCACTTCCCCCCCCGCGCTGGGGCCCCTGTAAATTTTTCGTCAACGATACCAGGGACACCGAAGCACCGGGGAACATGAAATTTGGTGGGCATGTAGCCCCACTACACTTCTACGGAAAAATTTCGTTTGGTCCCTGGGGGCCACTCCCCCCCCGCGCTGGGCCCCCCCAAACCCCAAAAAATGCAGTTTTTCCTAAATAACTACCTGAACCGTGGCACCGAGGATGAAGACATTTTTATGGTATGTTGGTCTACTAGACTTTTACGGAAAAATTTCGTTTGGTCCCCGGGGGCCACTTCCCCCCCCTGCGCTGGGGCCCCCGTAAATTTTTCGTCAACGATACCAGGGACACCAAAACACCGGGGAACATGAAATTTGGTGGGCATGTAGCCCCACTAGACTTCTACGGAAAAATTTCGTTTGGTCCCCGGGGGCCATTCCAAGCCCTCCCCCTCCCCGCGCTGGGCCCCCCCAAACCCCCAAAAATGCAGTTTTTCCTAAATAACTACCTGAACCGTGGCACCGAGGATGAAGACATTTTTATGGTATGTTGCTCTTAAGGGCCCACATCAACCTAGCCCATAATCACTCATTTGTGATTTGCGCCCCTCCCATAAAAAATGAAAATGCAATATTATTCTGCTTTAATCGCCCCTATCTGCAGTGGAGATGTTCAGAACTGTACCATATTTAATGTGTATGATTAACTTGACATCCTCTGGGGGTATCCTCTGCTAAGTTTTGTAGAATTTCATCCATGGGGGGGTATAAAATAAATTCATTTATGTGCACATTTAGTGACTGTACACTCATCGGCCTGTAGATGGTGCTGTTGAGCGAAAGGTTGCTGGTTTAGGATGATACTGTCACACACACACATGCAGGAATACAAACAAACGCAAGCATGCACACACACTGACATCCACACGCACAGACACACACCCATACACACACATACAAATCCACATGCACAGACACACACACACAAACACACACGCGCACACATGTACGCACACATACATACACGCACAGACACACACACACACACACACACACAGACACACACATACACAAACACACACACATACACACACACACACACACACACACACACACACACACACAGACAGACATGCACATACTATTACTTTTTTTAGGTATATACATAAACACGCAATACAGCCAAATTACTCCACGTCATTTATTTTTGTGGAAAGCCA
Source organism: Leuciscus leuciscus (assembly GCF_965113295.1). Taxonomy (NCBI): domain Eukaryota; kingdom Metazoa; phylum Chordata; class Actinopteri; order Cypriniformes; family Leuciscidae; genus Leuciscus; species Leuciscus leuciscus. Next base: position 34,625,017 of record NC_138731.1, read on the forward strand.
GTGCAGGCCTGAGCGGCGGTCATATTTTGTACCGCGATGCGGTACATCTAGTTTTTAAGATTGTACTCAGAATTAAGCAGACACGGAAGGGAAACCCTTCAGTTCATCTGTTTCCTGATGAAGTAATCAAACCCAGACAATTCAATGTGGATTCGAGAGGGCCCATTTCATCTTTGGATAGTGTAAGTGGATATGAATCATTTAAATATGTTTTGTTAAACATAGTTTTGGGGTTTTACTGCAAATAGCAAAAGCTGGTTTAATCTAATCATGGCAAGATGTCACATTAAACAGACATATTACCACAGCATATTAATGTACATCAGGTTCTCTATTCTAGGTATTTACTCAGATCATTACATTTCCACCAAGATATGACATTTGGCTCAGAGGCAGAAAGGAATGCAATTACACAGAATGTAAAATACACAAAGTATTTCAATAAGCACTGCTAATCTCCAAAGCTGCACATCTGAGCACTGTTGTACTGCAGTACATCCATCTATTTTATACATGCAGTGAGTTCCAAGTCTGAGCTCCCAGCACATGTACCTATTATCTGTGTCACAATCAGGCCTGGTGCTCTGGGAGAAACACTTCTGTCAAGAGCCTGAGCGAGAAAATCAGCTAACATTCATAATTACCTTGCCCATTTGGCTGTTGACAATTGAACTTCTTTAATCAAAACACAGCAGGCTCAGACTCCTCTCATCAGCAATAACAAGCTGGCCGAATGCTGAGGTTTCCCCAGCGGACACGCTGTATCCATCTTACTGTTGGTGTACTATATAGTGCAGTGTTGCAGTCTTTGATTTACTGTCACTGCCAAAGGTGTTGGTTGTAAGTGATAGCAAGATTGCACACATGGATTAATAGCCCATGTTTACTGTCTTTTACAGCCAGCACCTTAGTTGGCAAGTAGAACGTTCCCCTGAGAAAATGTGAGGAAAAATTCAATATTGATTTAGAAGTAATGCAGGAGACATAGGGGCTATAGCTGACACAAGGACTCTATCTAATAAACTATTTTGAGTCAAAAGTACAATTGCACAAATGCTTGATTTCTCTATCGTGATTTTTGTATGTTGGTTTCAAACAGCGATTTGGTCAAGATGGTCTTCAATTCCATTAGCCAAATTAAAATGGCAATATCACCATATGTTTTGCTATACAATGTAAAAAAAAAAAAAAAAATTTGTAGAAGTTGCAAATAAAACAAACAAGAAAGATACAAGATTTCAATCTTTCTACTTCAAAATAAATCACATGTAATTCAATGTTTAACTTGCTGTGAAATTTACTAGAAATTTCTGAGATCAATTTTTTATTTTTTAAACAAAACCAAATATAATGATGGTAGATTTGAACATGAATGCTATTTTCTCACGACATGGATATTTTTCATAAATATTGGGTCAGGGCAAGTTGTTACATGTTTTAAATGTAAATATAATATATATAATAATTATTACAATTTCCATTGGCCAGTTGTTTTATAATTTGAAGTCTTAGCTATACTTTAAGGTATACACAAACTGACTAACTGACAAAAATAAACCTAAAAAGACATTTAAAAAAAAAAACATGAGAATATTTACTAGTTAAAAGTGTCAAATGAGCTGCCTAATGAAAAAACTATGCAGCCCTTTAACAACTACAGAGGCTTACATTCTCTAAGGGTCACCAGCGCAATGTAAGTCTCCCTGCTACTAACTCATCGGAGTATTCACAGCATCTAATATCTACTCCCCACAGAAATCATGCACTGAAATCCTCTGACATCACCACCATTCTTGTTGGAGACTCAATAATCAGGGTTGTCAGAAACAAAATGATTAAAACTATATGTTTTCCCATAGAAAGTATGCACCAGATCCTAAGGGAAAACCCCACAACTGATAAAATCAGATCCATGCAGGCTCAAATGGTATTCCTAAACAGCAATCTGTATTTCTAAAACAGGATTTTCTTCACCTTCTGGACTGTTTCAACTACATCTGTCAATGTGCATATACTGTATCAGGCCCCATTCCCACAATCAGATGGGGCCATTTCATTAGGCTCTTGGGAGTAAACTTGGCTAGCCTCCACATGCGCTGCTCGAGGCATGCACTTCACAGACAACTTCAACTTGTTTTGGGAGCAAAGATCTCTTTTCAAAGCGAACAGGTTTCATCCCTCGGACTCAAATGTTAATTTCCTTCTCTACAGCATCTCTCATCCAACTTTGACTAATTTAATCAACAGCAACAACAACAACAGCTACAGGATGATCGGCGCCACCTACATCATGCAGCTGACCCCACTATCACAATCACCCCTCCGCCCAGTTGTCACTACACTAAGCAATATGGCTGAAGAAATTAATGATACACATGGGCTTCTAACCAAGCTCAGGAAGCACCGCACCCCAGGATCTTCTCTAAAGTGGCAGAGAGAGCTCAATGTGCTGCAACTAAAGTATAAAAAAAAAACACCAGCAAATTAAGAAAATATCTTCATCAGTTTGACAACACATGTGCTGCAATTATGCACAAAACAACCAAATACTGAAACGCGCTGCAAATACTCACAACGCACATACGATCAGGATGTTAAAATAAACAAAAAAAACTCACCTTTCAGGTCATCGACAACACCAATGACAAGTAGACATTGAACAATAAGCATGTCCCAACCAGGATACCTACACCTCCAGGTGTTACATCATATCCCGTGGTGTTCCTCAAGGCTCAATTTTGGGTCCTCCATTGTTTAACTTATCCATGTTTCTTTAAGATGGTGTAATTTATCAGTATAATATTTCCTTTCATCCATATGCAGAATTGCAGATGACATGCAACTCTATCTTTCACTTGCACCTTCCACTTGCATCTATCTTTTAATTTCTACCCTGCTTGATTGCATAGAGAGCATATAATTGTGGATGTCACAGAACTTTCTACAGCTAAACAAAGATAAGAAAGAGGTATTTGTTATTGGTAATGAAGCACGGAGAACATCTATTGCTCCATATCTTGACTCTCTATCTATAAAAGCCAGTGATAGATAGTGATCAGGTCAAGAACTTACGAATTTTGTTTAACAGTGACCATCGTTTTAAAATAAACATATAGCAATAACAGCATATTATCACCTCAGAAACATTTCCAAAGTACATTATATTCTCTCCCCTTCTGACAATGAGAAACTTGGTTCATGCATTGTTTACATCTAGACTTGACTATTGCAATAGTGTTTTTGCTGGGTTACTAAATAGCTCTATTAAACACTTACAAAGACTCCAGAATGCAGCTCCACGAATATTCGTTTTTAAAGGTCTTCATGGCTTTAGTCATTTCAGTTCCAATTTGTGGATCTCTCTTCCTGACGAGCAACTCACTATGCTCTTTTAAAAAGTTTCTCAAAACACATTTGTTCACTAGGGCCTGTCCTTGATTAATTTTTTTGTATTTCATTTTATTATCTTATTTCTAATATGTGTGTATGATTTTATTGTTTTTATTGTGTTTGGTTAGGGCTGTCTGGTGGAAGAGTTTGAGAGAATAGGGAGTGATGGTGACGATGCGCACTCAGACGTGAGTGAAAAGACAACAGGGTCGCTGCGGCAAACTGGTGCAAAATACACCTGTATTAGAAAAGGTGTAGCTACTTCACTCCAGTATAGGGGTGAAAAGACGCCATGAGACGTTTGGTTACTTCTCTCCTTCAGGTGTGGAAGGACACTGGAAGCCGTCAGACACAGAGAGTGTATATGGCCTGCTTCACTCCATTAGGGATGGAAAGACACTATAGGAAGCCAGGGGTTGCTACTAGCGTTGAGCACAAACCGATGCTCTCAAACTCTTCCATGCATTATATTTGTAGCTATTAGTTAAAAAAGGTGTATGTTTTTCTTTTCTGTGAATGCGCACATGCATATTTTATTGATTTTTAAAAAATTGTATTTCATTTTATCTTATTTCTATGTATATATTTTTCTTTCTTTTATGTAAAGCACTTTATAAACACTATTTTTAAAATGTGCAATATAATAAAGCTTTACTTACTAATTAAATCCAGTCTCCCCATCACCAGATTATCAAAAAATTTGCTTATTAGGTTTATTAGGTACAATAAACCCTAGTACTGACTTTGAGATTGATAGTATGTTAAAGGTGCAATAGGTGATTCTACAGATTTTTTTTTTTTTTTTTTTTTGTTATGCTGGTTGAAAGTCTTCTTCATATCCTGATAGAAATCACTATGCTAAGCATTCTAAATGTATTTGTATAATCTATATCACACATCAAGGCGTAGGACAATAAAATGTTCGTTCAGTCATTTAATTCGGTCATCAGCGCGTTTCACGTAAGATGTGCAGACAGAGCAAACAACCTAACGTTCCTTCTGAACCGACAACAAGTGGCATCTACATTCCAGGTTTGACAGTACAGTTCTATGTAGCGCTGACTTTGCCCTATGCAGATAATTCAGTGAGATTCGACTGGATTGCTCCTATGTCCTGAAATCACATATGAATAAAGCTGAAATACTGTGCATTCATCCTTTATGTCAACAGGTCAACTCCTGATCTGGAGTCAATTCACAATCACATACTTATGTTTGCAAGCAAGCACTTCTGTTTCTCCCCTCACTCTACTGTAAAGTTTTCTCACCGGTGAATGACACATGATGTAATCTAATAACGTTGTCTCTGGTCGTCTCGCTTCTGGTCTGTGTGTGTTCATGTGTTTTGGAGGACAGCGATTTGCAGGGAGGGTGGGATCGTAAGCTTTCAATGCTAGCATGCTAAAGTTAGCATTTCCAAGATCACCTATTGCAACTTTAAGCAACATCCACTAAAGTTAGTCCTAGGGATAAAATATAAATCTTTTTACCAACCAAATTCAACCCAGCTTTCAATGCACTTTTAAATCAATATCAAACGCTAACTTTTGTCTTCAATGTTCAGTGTCAGCACATTAATCATGCCTTTCATATTATGCTTCTATTATAAACAGTGAAGTGATCTTCTAACCTTCTAAAGCTAGTTTTATGTGCTTTTTATCCTTCATTTGTCTGTTTTTGAGGCAATGTTTTATATGCTAGACCCTCTCATGTCCACTGCCATCAAGGAGTTGATATTTATGCATAGCTGAGTGTATGACTTGAAATGCAGGGTGAAAGCACAGTAATTATCTTCCAGGGCAATCAGACACTCTTATCTCCAACGATATGTGGGCTGTTATCTCTTGCTTTGTTATCTATAGGACATTTTAGTGGTCTTCAGTGTACATTTTCAGACGAATTTCATCAATCCCCATTAGAGCAAATGACCTACAATCAGAGCTTTTGTCCTTGAAACTGTTTGTTTTTGCCACTTAGAAATATAAACATATGTCTGGTGATGATAACTAAATATACACAATCTTTGTCACAATTTTGTGTCATTCCCAAGTGGTTATGCTTTGTATAGGCCTACTTAATATCCTTGGCCATGGAATGATGTCATTTAATTTATTTTCCTCAAACATTTTCAATCAAAAAATCACCAGACATGAATTACATGAAGACATTAATGAGGATTTATAAGAAAGCACTAATGCTATTTCCTCATAATTCTCCTAGACTGCTTTCCTGTGAAAAAAAAAAAAAATATATATATAGATTCTATGGAAAATGTCTCATTTGTCAATCACTTAAGTTTACTATCTGTGTGGCACTTTTGCAGTATCATAATAAACTTCAGTTCCAACAAAGTACTTGTCAAGCTGTCCTTTTTGTTGTTTATTTTGTATACAGTATACAGAACCAATCAGATAAGAGTAAAACGAGAGTCAGCGAGAAGCTCATTTGATTGGCTACATGAAGAAGGTGGACCCGCCCTCCTCTTCGTGCTTGCAAAATTGTGTGAGAATCGTGGCAAAACTGTAAGCGCAGGTAAAAGAAAGATGCAACTGTACAAATTTCGGGAACTTTTTTGCCACATGTACACAACAAGTCATTTAGACATTTGCAACAGTTTATTTTTTTTACACAAAGTTTCATTTTACACGATCAATCTGTTTTGCAGTTCCTGACTCTGTTGTTTTCAGGTTGCAAATTGCTGTTCACAGGCTTGAAGTGCTTTTGGCCGTATTTGTGCGAAAAAAAACGTCCCAAAAGTGTAAGCGGAAAAATGGAACTCAGAAGAATACAAATCCTAGGCCTATATATTTTGCGTAAGCAGGAAGCTGCATTTTCACAATACATGCTTTACACTTACGAATAACAGTAAAATGCTGCAAATATTTTTTTCTTACACTTGATGATTTACACCTTTACAAATCTTCTCTTGCACACGCAAATTTCATTTACGCTTGCAATCTTATGTACACTTTGACAAATCTTACCCTGCGCATGCGATTCATTATGGCTTCATATGGGTGCTAATGGCATGGGAAGTGTTTATGTGTCAATACAGGTGCTATTTTCCAGACAACACAGAGATTCGGATTCAGTTTTATAGGGTAAAATTATCAGCACATAGCAGGGTTGGTTGTGCACTATATTCTACAGTTATGGAGTGTAGTTGCTACTTCCACAGTATGATTACCTTCATTTTCCTGGGTCGTAATTGCAGAAGTGATATGTCTATAATCATATACTGATACATAATTAAGCCACATAACAAGCATCAATTCTCCTGTTCTTTTGTTTGATCTGAAAGTACAGTCGAACAAGACTACAATTTATCAAATATAACTATTCATCATATACTGTACATCACGTATAAATATACAGTGCAAATTACATTTTAATTCGGCAATGTGGCAAACAATCCACTAATTAAATCAAATATAGATTTTTGTGTTGGTTGCCTGGACACTACATTGATGCAAAGTTTAAACAGATTATAATACATTCTGATGTTTCCAGCAAATCTGATATATGTTAGAAAACAGTAAATTCAATTAAGATACTTTTTTTTGTCCTATATTTGGAAATCGCTTTTCCAAGAGCTAAATAACTGCTCTAACACTGCAGTGAAACAGTGTTACACTTATTGAAATGAATCCCACAATCAATAGCAGTGCCTTTTGAGTGAATTAAAGTAATTAGATTGAAGAATTAGTGCATCAGCACAAGGCTCTGGTTGTCTCCTGCACATTAGGGGCAAGACCTACTTTTTCATGTCTAGTACTCATTAGATTACAAAGAAAAAGAACAACGCAAGTCAAATTCCTTTTTTTAAGTTTCTGCATTGTTTTCCTCAACTGGATTGGTTTAGTGTGTTTTATGAGTGAGTGAGAGAAGCAAAAGAATCCATTTGAATGCAGATGGATTATTTTTCACTTCAAATTGCCACATAATAATACTACCCCATCAGAATAAAGGCACTGAGAGTGAAGAAATGCATTAAAACTTACAATTTCTGTGCTTGATTTCCTTAAAAGCAACTATTAATCATGTCTTGGAAAATTTTACTATTGACTTGCAATGTATAAGGTATAGACTCTGGATAGTACATTTTGGATGAGCCTGATTTCTTCAAAGCTTAAATTCACATTCCCCTCTTTACATTCTGTTTCCCCTGTTACTGTCAGGATTGCAATTATGCCTTCTGCCAATTCACATCTCCGTCTTTTCACACAGGAAAAATTATATATTTATTAAAACTAAAATTGATTTTATAAAAAACCAAAAAATACATGAAATATTCCATATGCATAATAAAATGAACTGTTTTATGCAGTCTTCAGTTATGAATAATTCCTCGGTGGGGATAAAAATGCACAAGAGCATTTTGGCAAAAGTGTCCAATTTTGAATGCTGGCACCCCTCGGGGACATTGTCTCATTCTAAAGCTTTTCCTTCCTGTTCAGCTCTAACAGTACTTTAGCATGCAGCAGTAATCATGTCATTACATTTGCTCACAGAGAGTGTTACATACATTCACAAAGGTGCTCTAGAATAAGTGATCCCTTTTGTGAACCTTTTGTGACCTGATTTTTTCACAGCTTTCAGTCATTAAACATGCAAGCAGTCTTTATTTATTTATTTATTTATTATTATTTTACATATGCTTGGACCTTTGCCTGCCCCTCATCCTGCTTCATCAATATTATTTACATTTTATACTATATTATTATACAACGGGTAGTTCAAATCTGATTGGTCAAGCAACGTGGGGTGGCTATTATTTAGTCAGACTGGCATGACGTGGTTAATATCAGACAGACTAGAGATTCATTATTTGATTTATATCAAGCGATTTGTTCAAAAATGTTGATTAATTTAGAAATGAAACAAAGCATGTTTGACTATGTTAATTAATCACTGAATCATTGACTCAAGGAATTTGTTGAAAAACACAGATTAATCTAGTGAAACGAAATAAATATTGATACAATAAAACATTTTTAAACAAAAGACTTGAAGTACCAAGAGCAGGATTGGAAGCAGGGTTATTATAGTTAATCAAAACTAAAACTGAAACCCATAAAAAAGTTACTTGAAACTTTTTTCAGCTAGTTGGAAAGGCAACATTTCTCAATTTTAATTTAGCTTAACTTAATGTACTAAAATAACTAAAACTAAAATAAAAAATATTAAAAACTAAATAGACATATTTGCAGAGCCTCTAAAAAATATGAAATGGGAGGAAAAAGGATTTCAATACTTTTTTGTTCTCACGCAAAACTTTTGCGTTGCCCCAAGAAACTCTGGGTTCGCTTGCAAAGAACTCAGAAGTTTTGCGATTGAACGCAAAGTTTCTCGGGGGAATGCAAAACATGGGCAAAAGAGCGCAAAAGCATTGACATATCATTTTCCCTCCCATGTCATATTTTTTAAATCACCATGTCCCTTTAGGGGCACAAAAAACACAACAAAATTACCACACCTTTAAAATGAAAATGAAAACTGAAAATATATAAATAAAAACGGATTCTAAATATTTAAATAAATATTTAAATAAACAAAGTCCATATTAAAAATACAATGATAAATAATGAAACTCAATTAAATGAGTATGTACTTTTTTTTTTATTTGAGAGATATGGAAAATTAAGTGACTATCTTTGATAGCATTGATATCTTTGAAATAATATGATGATAATGATTTATGCACTGTAAGATCTCTTGACCTTGAGGTTTAAGTGTCATTTTTTTCCTCTGGTCATAGGTGCTCAAATTCCTGTTGTAGCAAATTAAAGGTGGACAGATTTCAAAGGAGGAGACAAGCTCTCTCTCTCTCTCTCTCTCTCTCTCTCTCTCTCTCTCTCTCTCTCTGAATTTATGTTGTTGTGTCAGTATGTTGTGTAATTTTTGCTTTCAGGGCCATAAATCCTTTATAAAACAGTCTATAAATATGATTTATCTTTACTAACATATACTCTTGATAAACAATTGCTCAGGGTTCACAAACTTTTCAATATCTTTCTCAAAATACACTGAGGCAATGATCATTACAGTGTTTTTTTTTTTATGAAATTCTTATTGACAAATGTATTATGTGTAATGGCAAATAGAGGAATGTATTCAATTCACTTAGGGAAGTCCATCAACAAAAGAACTGTCTCTCTCAATCTGCTGTCACAGTATTACATGTAAAGTCTACGTCTAACTGAGATTGTGCTTTGAATCAATAACTATTCCAGCAGGATTTATTGTCTCGTATCACACCTTATCCTGGTATACAGGGGCAATCCATATTCCGTCGTACTGAGAATTACAATTACACCAGTGAAACAGCCATTCAAAGCAATTCAGAAGAAAAGAAGATGCATTTTAAAGTAATTACCATCTTTTAAATAGCTCCATCATGCTAATCTTTCATATGAATGTATATTTGCCCTGAAGAGCCAACAGTGCACATATGTTCATCTGGAAATGTCCTCCAGCAGCAATGACATCAGCATCACATCACTGAACCACACTCACTGTGACAAAGTTTGGCAAATAAATGTCTCTATATGCATGGCCTTTTTGCTCGAGAGAAATTTGTCTTCATTCTTGCTACAGAAGGAAGAAAAAAAAAGAAAAAAACATATTACTGTGCTCACACAGCTCTCATCTTTCTGGTTCACTTGAACTTTCAGACATGTTTCTATTATATAAAATGTTAATGCTAACTGAAGTACTTAAGCTTAATGGGAGATATAAAAAAATCTCATGCATTTCAAGTAATATTAAAAGGTACACAAAGTACTTTTTTCAAGTTGTGATGGCCATTCATGTCAATGCAAAAGTTTTCAATAGTATTATTCATTTAGTGTTAGCACTCTATCATTAAGTATGCACCATCTACCATCACTCTATCATCATAATTGAGTGTTTGCACTCATTTTAATGAGTGCAAACACTGAGTGCACTTAATATTGGTGTTATCCCTGGCATTGTAGAATTGAAGTCTTCTGTCCAGACACTATGCAAAAAGTAATAATGTTGGACAAGGCACTGAAATGTATTGCCCTGTTGCCCTGCTTGACATTATGGTGACTTCCACTCCTGAAGAGCTTCTGCACAATTTGATTTATTGTTGTCTCATTACAGTTGCATTGTAGTCATGGGGAGGATTGTGAAAGCTCTCAATCTGTAATAACGACAGCAATAGCTTTAGAGGTAATATCTGGAGTTAAATCTGGACTGTGGATTGATGACATCACCTCCCAGACAGCAACATAGTCTCAGCCCCAGATCCGGGCCACATCTGGTACATGTGGATTCCACACGTACCAGATGTGGGCCGGATCTGGGCGAAGCTATGTTGCTGTCTGGGTTGATTTACATGGTCGCTATTTCATTTATCATATCTTTAAATCTGTTGCTTACTTCAGAGAGTATGTATAAATAGCACATAATATGTAAATCATTGCATCTTATGTGTCAGGTTTGTGTAAAAACATTTGATGCACATGTCACAAAACATGCTTCAGTTATTCTAACATCTGAGAAGAACATTTTCAGTGATGTGCAATACAGTTTTGTAAACAACCATGATGGCTTTGTGAAAAGAAAACCTTTACCTTTGAGATTTTTTTGTTGTTGAAATATTTAAAATATTATCTCAAGGATAAAGCTTTGGGTTAGTTTTGCTACTCCATTCTTTAACCTTCAAATCATTAGCATGAGATGGAAAATTAGGACACACATTTTATATGACACATGAAAAAGGTATTTCTTTTTTGTTACGACCCTGGTCTAGGGTCAGGGAGGTGACATAAAACAAAATCTTCTGAAAACTTGAATAAACGCTAGATAGATCCTATAATAAAATATAAATAAATAACATGAAAATATATATATAACCTTATATAAAAATACAGTGGTCTTACCTAACTCTCTGGCTGTACCAAACACAGGAGAAAAGATATATACAAAAAAGAAAATGGCACCAAACCCCTACCGCTTCAGTAAAAAAGGAAACATTATTCATATACACTATGTACAGAGAAAGGGCAACACAAATGCCACAATAAAGAAACTAAATGATAAATGGGTCGATGTGATTTCAGAAGAAAAAGAGAAAAGAATAAATAAACAAAAACTCACAGAACACATGATATGTACATATACACACACCATGAGAGGTTATAATAAACACTATATAATATACACTGTCTTTCACTGTCCCGGTAGGTCTACAATTTTATAATGTGTATAACACGATATTCATCCACTATTATAAACAAAAGAAAACCCTTCAGGAATACTGGAAAACAAGACTATGTAATCACATTTGTCAATAACAATCTGAATGAAACTGAAATATCCAATGATTGTGTCACTATATAAGCTTTCTTCAGGCATCGTTGTGACAGTCTTAATGAGACTTTATGAATAATTTGATTCATTCACTAAATCGATTTGTTCAAAATGTTGATTCACTTAGAAATAAATCTTATGTATATAACTGAGCTGTGGCTTCATTTGGAATTTTTTTAAAGAAGAGCAAAAATAGACAAAGTAACTGATATTGTGTATAAAATGTAAGTTGTATGTGATGGCCAATATGAAGAGAACGTGCTGGATGGGAAGACAACCCTTTTTGTTGGGCCACTCTGAGATAATAAGTCAGAGTTGAGAATAATTGTAAAGCCGCAGTCTTTGAAACGTCTGGAGCACTGCCTGAGCCAGTGCGATAAAAACCTGTGTTTTCTGAAAACCAATCACTAATACTCAGAGGAGCAGAGATCCAATTAATCTTTGGTGACATGATCTTCAGAGGGATGGCTCTTCTAATTTCTTGTGACATGCCGGGTGTTTGGATCGAATTTCTGAATGTTTCTTTCTCTGCCTTTGAGTTACAGCTTGCTTTAACATTCACTGGTCTAAACAATGAACACAAAATCAAATGAACTGAATTTGATAATGCATCCTCACAGTGGTCACTATTGGCTACATTTGTTTAATTGCTGTTCAAATAAAATAGAGAATTGTGATTGAATTGTTATTGTTTAATTGTTGATTATCATCTATGACAACCCTATTATGAAAAAAAAACTATAACAAAATGTATTTAATATTACATAGTACAGATCCATAAACATATTTACTGACATATCGCTTGAGACTTACTGTGCACAGTGCACATTTCTTAATATTAAGCCTAAAATGTGTTTTAATATCACTGTTAGTAAGGATAGTATGATTACTGTATAATATCTTTAAATGCAAGATATTTAGGCGAGACAGTTGCAACACTTTTTGCATTTCTCTCAGTTACTCAAGAGACTATTTGGACTAGACCAACCAAATTTGTATATATTAAACTTGCATCTGTCTGCTAATTACCCATACCATTTAAAGATGATTATATATGACATATCGTTCACAGTATTTATTTGAATGGAAGAAGTCAGATGTTGCAACTGACCCCGACCCAGGGGACGGTTGCAACACAACCCAGGGACGGTTGCAACACGTTAAAAATACCTTAAATTTCATTAATTAACTTAAGCTTTTTGTCTCAATGAGCATAGAATTCTGAAAATATTAACTGTTTTAGGCCTACTATAATATTATAGTATTATTTATTTCAATAATATTATTGTAGCCTATAATTTATTTATTTAGTCATATTTATCAAATAAAAGTTATTGAGTTTTGTTGGTTTATGTGTAGAACATAGGCCTACATAGATTCAGTGATCAGGTGTTACAGATGCTATTCAATCTCTCCATATTTCAGTGTCAGACAGGAAGAATTGAGCAATTTGCAATGTAACAAACTTTTATTAAACATGCGATTTATAACTTGTTGCAACCGTCCCCAAACCTATCAGCCATAACAGAACATCATATGCCTGCTAGACACACTGACTTTGACACATGCTAACCATGTCACTTAGAAGTCAACAAAACAATAATTCAAACTAAGTAAGTTTTGATTAATTCATACAAAATGTCAGGACAGTATGACAAAAAATACATCTCATGAAAAAATTCACTCTCATACCTCCAAAACAAGTTTTGTTCAATAAATGCAGCAGCAGAGGTTGATGAATATGTCTACTGTCTTCTTGGTGGGTGGAGTGGAGGGTCTAACTGTGCATGTGCAGTGTGAGTGTCATCACTCTAGCTTGTTTCTGATTGGAGAAAAATGACATGTTGCAACCATCCCCTGTTGCAACTGTCCCCGGTCTTCCCTACCTAAAGTATACTTTCATTTATAGTTTAATTTAAGTACAATAAAATATACTTAAGTAGATATGCGATCTTTAGTTGGACCTCAGCACTACTTTCTGTATACGGATAACTAAAGTGCATTAAATACAAAATGACTTGTATCAATTTAGTATACCAAAAGTACAAATGCAGAGGATTTCTATTAAGTACAGTACATAAATATGTAAATGTATTAGTAGTATACTTAGTATAAAATAAATGTATTTCAAATACATTTTGGTATATTTGTTTTTCATTTGTTTTATATTTGTTTTTCACTAGAGAAAACATATTAGTGTTATTATTAAAAAAGAAAAGAAATGTCTCTGAAATAAGACAACAATTTAGTATTCTCATTGTTTTCAGCCTCCCCTAACAGTATTGCTGCATGAGATGACACCTTCTGGGAAACATTCTTCATTTAATTGCATTTCTATCAACCATGATTTCTATAATAAATGCAGGAAATAAGAATGAAAAAAAAGAACATTCTAGAAATGTAGTTCACTTTAATAGTGGCAAAATATGCCATCCTTGTTCTGTGCTCAAGTTCACTTTGGATTTTCAGGAACTATAGATGTAAATCTTGGCATCTGCGAATAATCTGATTAACTGAGCTCTTTTACAATGTTAATTAGATGGTTGTTTACAATAATTAAAACGAAACGTTTTCCAGATGATGTGCCCTTTAACAGACATGTTACTTAGTACGTTTTTCTCAAGACATAAAACAAATCTTACATTGTTATATCAACAGGGTATTTGACTTATTCATTCAAACGATTTATTGAAATAATTACATTTCTGCTATGTTGTAGGCGAGAAACAGTATAGTAGATGTCCAAATTCATGGTATTCATAAAACAGAAGACAAAAAAGTAAATAACCTACTATTTCAGGTGAGATTTTGAAGTACGGATCCAATGGACTCTATTACTCCATGAGGCCACATGAGAGGATTTGGGAATGGCAATGAAGTGATGCAAGTGACGCATGACAATATGACAAATGTAGTACATCCATATTACATTCTTACTTCACACATTCATTCTATATGTACTTTTTTGAATGGTCGCAAAATAATAACTTATTTAAAAAGAAGTACCTCTGAGAGTAGAAGATTGCTGATGCAACCTGATTCATTCAGTGCATTACTGAACCACCTATTACACTGATTTGTTCAAAAAAGCCATTTCATTTAGAAACTAAACAAGTGAATATCTTTGTGTATGAGTTATTGAATAATTTATCCAATAACACAAGAGTATGTGTTTTGTGACAGTCCATTAAACTGTTGAATAAAAGTAATATCACACACAATTACATTTTTGTTACAGTGAAAAGTGTTTCACTGTTAAATTGTTTTGGAGGTCTGCTGTTTTATTAGATCTTGTAGAATCATGCTTGTAAGTACATGATCTCCTGGTCAGTGTCAGATTTTCCTCTCAGTATGGATGAACACGAATCACTTTGCAGAATACTTTTCCTATCCAGACAAGTTTAATTCAAGATGCCCAGAGACAAAACATGTTTGTGCTTAGCAATACAAAATGATATAATTTAATTTGTACAACAATTACGACCATCTGAATACCATGCTGAAATTAGATTAATTAATGCATATGTGTGCACTAGCTCTGACAGGAAGCTTAACCAAAAACTTTTTTTTTTCTTCCTGAGATCCCATAAGCCGGAACAAAAAAAAGAAAATGTATTTTGGCAAAGATGTTGTTTGTATTAATGGAAAAAGTTGAAAAGGACCTTGAAGTGAAATATACTCATGCACAGCCTCCCCATATGTTTGGATGATCCATCACTTGAAACCAACCACATAGAAATTAATATTCAGTCCCATTGGTGGAACAGAAGAGTGCATTACCAGCAGAGCTTCTGCGGTGGGCACTAATTCCTTCCCTGAAGCCCGGTCTCACCCTCCTCCTCATTCCCACAGGAGCAGGAAGGATTGGAGGGGTGACATATCAGCTTCCCACCACCCCACCACTCAGGAGATTCAGTAGCGGTGCTTGGCCGCAGCTGCCACGCTTCAATTTATCATCCTCAAAGGGGACGCCTTGGGACCTCAAACAATCCTGATAGGATGTCCCATCATCAGAATACTGTTAAAATTGGCACTCGCTGTGACACTCCAAGGGATTTTGGAGATGTCAAAAATAGTACAGGTCCATTTTTTAGGAGGTGCTGTATATTGTATTGGGAATAAGATGTTGGAGCTGAACACCCTAACTGGGGAGGATTAATTTTCATGCATAATTAGACAAATCATCTATGATTGCATCATCTCCATTGCAATAAATGGCATACAGTTTAATGTAGAATACAGATCTAGCTAAATACCTTTTCTGGTAATGAGTTTAAGGGGGGGGGGGGGGGGGTCATATTAAAGAGAGCTAGAGGAAATAATAAACACGGCCACTTCTACAACCACTCTAATTTCTTTTGTTTTCACTCCATTGCTCCTGGCTGACAGATCTCCTGCGCTCCTCACACTAGCGGCTCCGACCTCATCTCGCCAATTAGAGACGATGGACCAAAGACAATTGCCCTTGTCTAATAACTAACTAACTAACTTCTTGGGCTCTACTTCTTGCAGCCTATTGGAAGACTTGACGAGAAAGCAGCCACACTCCTTAACCATGCAGAAATTTAAAGTTGTTAAGTGTTGATCCCAAGAGGTCAGGATTTAGCTGGTTTGCTTCTGGCATGGCATAACTTTGTAAGAAATGATAGAAAACAAAAGTATATGTATGAAGGTAAAATGATGCCATAATGAATTGCATGCGCAGGGTAAGATTTGTGAAAGTGTACATAAAATTGCAAGCGTAAATTAAATTTGCATGCGCAAGAGAAGATTTGTAAAGGTGTAAATCGCCTTTCAAGTGTAAGAAAAAAATATTTGCAGCATTTAACTGTTATTCGTAAGTGTAATTCATGTATTGTGAAGCTGCAGCTTCATGCTAACGCAAAATAAATAGGATCTGTATTCTTCTGACTTCCATTTTTCCGCGCTAACACTTTTGGCACGGTTTTTGCGCACAAATACGGCAAAAAGCACTGCAGGCCTGTGAACAGCAATTTGCGACCGAAAACAACAGAGTTAGGAACTGCAAAACAGATTTATTGCGTAAAATCAAACTTTGTGTAAAAAAATAAACTGTTGCAAATGTCTATATGACTTGTTGTGTACATGAGGCAAAAAAAGTTCCCGAAATAACCCGATTTGTACAGTTGCGTCTTTCCTTTACCTGCGCTTCCAGTTTTGGCACGGTTCTCTCACTCATTGAGTTTTGCAAGCGCGAAGAGGAGGGAGGGTCCACCTTCTTCATGTAGCCAATCAGATGAGCTTCTCGCTGACTCTAGGTTTACTCTTATCTGATTGGTTCAATAAACACGCCAGTCACCAGAACACATCTTTATCTTCATTTGGCTCAGAAACGTTCTTGTTGCCGAAATGGTACTTTTAATGCACACATACATGTTAAATAAATAGATAAATAGATCATGATTGCTTAATAGCCTGTGAACCATTAGGCTGCCTATATGAGTTCATACTGAATTTCGAGCTGGTGTGTTAAGAAAATTAAGTATCTGCACTACTGCATGCATAGGCTACTATTATTATTTAACTTAAACGAGTTACAATAATATTTTTTCAATTTTCAATATTGTATTTTAAGAGCATCTCTGAATTATGCACCATTTACCACCTGCAATGCCATCGTGCAACCACTAGATGGCTGTATAGCCCTATATATAATCATATCAAGAGGCTGTATATTCCCTGGTTGCTGGGTTTTTATTCAGACATAATTAGTTACTTTTTGTGAAAGTTTTTAATTTAGTATTAGTTTTTCATTACAGTCAAATCTGGACACAGAGAAAGCATTTTGTTATTCATGCTAGCTACATAAAATAGCTTGATTCAGTCACAGGAAAGTAATCACTAATCAGAATGAATATTGACAGTGCGACCAATACAATATTTCAAAATATATAACTGAGTGTTAATTACCATGAACAGAGACATGATGTGAAAAACACTGCATCAGAATGGTATTATTACATAAAGAATGGGTATTAAATGTTTTGATTGTAAAGTTTAACATCTGCTCAGTGGTGTAACAGATTATATAATATATCAAATTTCAATCCAATAACGTTAACACCAGCTTGAAATTCAGTATGAATGTTAGTCAGCCTTAATCAGCCTAATGGTGCACAGCTTATTAAGCAATCATGATGTATGTTTATTTATTTGTTTGTTTATTTATCTATTTATTTAACATGTATGTGTGCACTAAAAGTACCATTTCGGCAACAAGAACGTTTCTGAGCCAAATGAAGATAGAGATGTGTTCTGGTGACTGGCGTGTTTATTGAACCAATCAGATAAGAGTAAACCTAGAGTCAGCGAGAAGCTCATCTGATTGGCTACATGAAGAAGGTGGACCCTCCCTCCTCTTCGCGCTTGCAAAACTCAATGAGTGAGAGAACCGTGCCAAAACTGGAAGCGCAGGTAAAGGAAAGACGCAACTGTACAAATCGGGTTATTTCGGGAACTTTTTTTGCCTCATGTACACAACAAGTCATATAGACATTTGCAACAGTTTATTTTTTTACACAAAGTTTGATTTTACGCAATAAATCTGTTTTGCAGTTCCTAACTCTGTTGTTTTCGGTCGCAAATTGCTGTTCACAGGCCTGCAGTGCTTTTTGCCGTATTTGTGCGCAAAAACCGTGCCAAAAGTGTTAGCGCGGAAAAATGGAAGTCAGAAGAATACAGATCCTATTTATTTTGCGTTAGCATGAAGCTGCAGCTTCACAATACATGAATTACACTTACGAATAACAGTTAAATGCTGCAAATATTTTTTTCTTACACTTGAAAGGCGATTTACACCTTTACAAATCTTCTCTTGCGCATGCAAATTTAATTTACGCTTGCAATTTTATGTACACTTTCACAAATCTTACCCTGCGCATGCAATTCATTATGGCATCATTTTACCTTCATATATATGTCGCTTTTGATGGTCATTAAAAATATACTTTTATAGTATGTATAGGCCTATGCTTATATTGATGATATATTATACTCATAATATATATACAGTGTGTGTATACACACACATATATATATATATATATATATATATATATATATATTCCATCATATGCTGTTGCAGAATGAACAAAAAAAAAAATCCTTATATTTCTTAGGGAAGTGAATGGTGTGTGCGACTGAGGTGTGTGTGACTGAGGTGTGTGCTTAAGTAGTCCATTATTGATAAACATCAGGTGCAGGTGATTAGTATTCTCTGTGATAGGGAAGTGCATGGAGGTGAGGGCCAGGGAGGATGATGGGAAATGTAGTGAGGAGGTGGTGAGGAGGTGGTGACTAGCTGGTGACCGTGACAAATAGGCTATATGTTTTTTGCAAGTAAAAACTATGAATTATCATATAATTTACAGTAAAACAAAAACAAAACAAAAAAACAGTAAAAGGACATTGCCAGAAGTCCATGAAAAATGTATAAATAATTATTTTTGTTATCAGTAATGTACATTAGTGTGTTTTTTGTTACATTCTATGTTTTTTAGTTAATGTTTACTGCATTATTCTAGTGTCATGAGTGTTACACTGATGGTGTTATAAAATGTCAACTATACAGGCATCCTTAAAAACTTTTTTCCCCCAGTGTACAGTTTAAAAAGTAGCTTATTCCACACGGGTCACAGTGTGTTTCACACTGCAAAAGCATGAGATATAAAATGCTAAATCTTTTGCAATGTTTTGGCTATGATTTACACGTTTTAATTAGGAGGCAGATTGGAAAAATGTATCAAAATGTTGTGATGTTTGTTGCCATGATTAGCGACCGTGGGTAAAGTGTAAAGTTTCAAAGAAAAACATAAAAAAAATAGCCTTTTAAATGTTATGCAGTGATTATAAACAGCTGGTACTGTGAAGATTAAAGGGTTAGTTCACCCAAAAATTTTTATTCTGTCAGCAATTACCCAACCCCGTAAGACCTTCGTTCATCTTTGGAACACAAATTAAGATATTTTTTGATGAAATACTGTAGTGAGCCTACGCTCTGACGTACAACCCAGAAGCGCTGCGCAGTTACAGTACGTGAACTCACTCAGAGGCCCACACAGAAGAAAATGAATAGTTGAATAAAGTCGTTATTTTGGGGGGGTTTTGCGCACAAAAAGTATTCTCATTGCTTGATAAACTTAAGGTTGAGCTACTGTAGTCCCTTGGACTATTTTAACTTTTCTGGGATGGCAGATATCGATTACATAGAAGCCTATGAAGGAGTGAGCCGGCTCTCAGATTTGATCAAAAATATCTTAATTTTTGTTCCGAAGATGAATGAAAGTCTTACGGGGTTGGAACAACATGAGGCTGAGTGATTACTGACAGAAGTTACATTTTTGAGTGAACTAACCCTTTAAATATACCACAGCATATATAAGGGGAGCATTTTATTTTATATATTCTATCTGCATCTGACAGTTACTTCAAAAGGAAATGCCAATTAGAAACTGAACTTCAAAGTCATGCTAACATCTGGCTGAAGTTTAAGGTGTAAATTAATTTCACTGTGGCATAACAGTTGTGAGTTATCAAAGTTATAGACAACATGTTTTCTTTGTCCTTGTCTAGCTTTGTTATGTGTAATCTGTTGGTGAGTTTGTTCATGCTTATGTTCTTGTTTTGCCAAGCCAAGTCTTTGTTTTTGTGTATCTGCTCATGTTTTGGATTAAATAAAACTGCACTTGGGTTCAGTAAGCTCACTTCCAGTGGATCCTATATGTTCCAACAGTGAGGTGGTCTAGTACTGAACAATATTCTGTGAATCTATCATAATGATACACAGCTTGATGGATTGCATCAAAATAGTCCATTTCAACAAAGCACAAAGTTCATTCGACCAACGAATGACCGACAATCCCTTGGCCAGCTGAGGACCAGAGTGATTTAGTGTAGCGTGAGGACCAAGGCTTGCATTTGTGACTTCTGAGGCCAAATGGACTGTTATATTTCAGGTGTGTTGTGATTTATACTCCCTCTGCTACAGTTTAACTCAAGGGGCTGCATTCTAAAGCCAACAATAAATCAACATGTCTCTTTACAAAAACCTTTTGTTTCTCACTAGTCTACTTCTCACCATTAATTTATTGTGGATGTTAGTTTATTCCATAAGTTTTTTGTTTTGTTTTTTTTGTGGTAAAGGTTTAATGTGTATGATGTAAGACAGAAGCAAACATCCCATAGCTGTTCAAAATGCAGACGAGGTTACAGAAATTACAGTTCATCTGTTTAGGAGGTAATTTGCGGATGCATAAATGACAATAGCACAATTGCATTTTGCATTTGAATAATTCTCCAAAATAACTGCCTAATGCTTTATTCTTCACAATAAACATGCTTATTTAGTCATAGCACAGCACAACACTTTTAAAGTAATGAATGAAGTTAAACATTGAGAACTTTAAACCTAGTGATACTTCACCATGGAAATGCTAGTATGATGTATTAACAATTCACATTAAGTTAATAGTTTATCTGAATTTGTCATTGATTTATATTTGAATGAAAGTACACTACAATATAAGGTTTATAGTTTATGATCAAATGTTTTAGCTACTCCATTTCCCCCTCCTTTCTTCATTTATCAGACACGTTGGATAAAAGCAACTCACATTTTCAAAAATGATGGCGCAGTGGTGTACTAGTCGTGACATCAATGATGTCAAATAGAGTCGCCATAGAGTAATCTGGAGTTAGAGTGTAAAAGTGAATGTAATGGTATTAACTATTTAGGGGAATATGATATAAAATTGATTTCAATACCAATTGAAAAAAGTTTTACTGATCGACTAGTCTGAATTTGCTTTTAAAACGACTAACATTGAGGAGGATAGACAGACCCCTCAAGCAATAAAGAGAAAAACCTAAATGCCACACAAGGTTGCTACTGAATGCAAACATGATCATTCCATTGGGGACACATTTAAACGTGTAATTGCATACAACCAAATTAGTTTCCAAGGGGATATGAATCCACTGAGAGCTGCAGCAACTGTCATTACTTCCTCCTTGAGAACTCTGTTGTCGCTCCTAAATATTTTACGATTTTCCTGATAGGATTTCTCTCTAGCACATTTATGCTGTTTCAAGCTGTAAAATTAGGGATGTAATCATTTCTTTCTGCCTTTGGAGAACATGCATTCGGCAGGTCAGTTCTCAAGCGTGCCACAAATGATCTTAAACGTCTGAATTTGTCATTTGAAAGCACTACAATATTAGGTTCATGGTTTATTGATGATCAAATGTTTTAGCTATTTCTTTTATCTTCCTTTTCTTCATTTATCAGACATGTTTGATAAAAACAACTTACAATTTCAAAAAGTACGGGGCAATGGTGCACTCCAAACTAGTCGTGACATCATCAATGATGTCAAACAGAGTCGCCATAGAGTAATCTGGAGTTAAACATCCCAAGAGCACAATGGCAGCAGTTCAGTCTACAATTTAAACCTTTACCTGCGCCAGTCTTAAGCTTTAAGTTTAACCACTAAGCCACACTGTTGCCTAACAACCTGTTACAACAAGTATTCTGTTAACTGACAAAAGAAATACTGCTCTAGCATGCCTTTATCCCTGTAGGTATACAGCACAGAGGGCATTTATCATAGGGTGAGAGAGAGTCATAGTAATTTATTAGGAATTAGGGGAAGTCAAACATGACCCAAATACATAAAACCCACTTAATGCCGCCTCATGGTCCCACTCGAGGAACATTGTCAACACTGTAAATGCACAAGTCCGCTGCATTAATGCCAGTGCATTACTGGTCAGTGTATTCATTGCCCTGCATTACAGGCGAGTGTTATGAGGGAAATTGGAATGCTTTTCTGCACAAAACATGTAAAATATGTGTGGAACAGATGGTTTTCAGGTAGGGACGCAGTGTAAACCTATAAGGCACTGACCACAAAAGCCATAGAGGATGCATCTCATCGCAAGACTTACACTGGGATTCAGCTAAAAATAGGATCAAGCCCATTTTCTGATGTGGTATTCTGCTCAGGGCTTTAGTTGGTGCCAAGGGCACAAGAAAATGCGTTTCCATTATCGAAGAGCATCAGCAGCTGATTATTCAGCAGCCCTATTGAATTATCAGCTCTACAGGTCAACTGTGATGTCACTCATTACCCCTTGCTCCTACAAAGTGTCCACTGCCATACTACATATCTTAGGGCTTTTATTCTCACTGGGGTCTGAGAGGAAGATGTACAGGAAGTTTTTATAACACCTTCTGTAACAGAACAAAATATATTGGTACAGCCAGTATCACTTCTTTGAACCTTTTTGTATGATAAAAATGTATTGTTATCTAATTGATTTATCAGATTCAGCTGAATAATTAATGATAAAAAACAAACAAAAACGAGTCTTCTCTGTAGCAACACTTTCTCTTCACTCTTTTCCTGCTTTTTCACCCTATACTGTGCTTAATTGATGTGGAATATGAGAACTTCAAGCCTTGGCTATGGTAAATGGCAGTTCATTCATTCATCTTGGGTCTAATTCATACCCACAGTTCCTTATTTTCCTGTGCTATTAAATGGCAAATGGAGATAGACTCAACTGGGGTAGATTTGAAAGCAGACACACTTTATCATGGTGAAGTTTAAGGCCATTTGGGGTGCTATTCCTGTCATCATATTCCATTTCACATTAGAAATCAGGTCAGATAGTTTCATAAACCATTCATGTTTGCTGGGAGGAAAGTTATAAATAAAGGCCCATTTTTAATTTGCATTTAACTAATGAGAATTTACAATATAATGTGACATTTTATAGTGTTTATTAGATATGATTATGCATTAATAGTCTTGTATTATTTTATGAAATAAATAGAGGCATTAGGCCGGCAACACACTGGCTGCGTGGCGTGTCCGTTTTTATTTCGGGCTCCCATGTTAACAGGTTAGAGCTTGCACACTGTCTGCATGACACAAATTTTTTTAAATTTAGATGTTTAACTAAAACTACAATTGTATTGTGTTAGTCCTTAACATGTCAGGTGGTAATTAGCAAGAAATGCCTTCATTTTTAATTGCTTTCCCTATTTTTTCCCAAAAAAATATGAATGGGACAAGGTTGAGAATAGTGTGACGGGGTTGAAGACTGTTACCGGTTTGAAGGGAGGCATTACCTTCAATTTTGTATAATTATATTTTTTTTTTTTCACATTGTCCCCTTTTTCTGGATCAACATATCGGCATGGATAACACTGTCTTTCTGCTGCTGATGTGGCTGCCATTTCTGAGATAAGATGCTTGTCAAGTGCATCAAATTACATCAAATATTCTATTTATAACAAAATGGCCACTGCTCCTCTTGTAGTGTAGGAGAGTAGACCATATATGGCAAACAATGAAATAAATACATTGTATATACTTATGGATTAAAATAAAAATAAAAGTAAAATAATAATTTTCCATTTAAATTTTTATGTGATGGGGTTGAGTTGTTAAGCTTGACAGTACCCTCCATCTTATGCAACACTGTTAAAAAGACCTGAATGATTTCTGGTAAATAGTGTCACATATGGGTGGAGTCTAGATTATAATTATTATAGAGGGAGAATAGTTGGCTGACGGGGTTGAGTTCAGACTGAGGGAAATCACTTTATATTTTTTTTATATCTTGCTTTTTTTATTTTTTTTATTTTTTTTATTTACACTGTGTACATTTTGTTAAATATTTTCTAAGTACAAATTCAGTGAAGTACCTCAGGGATCTGACAAAATGCTTAGTTTACAATATAATATTATTTTTTGATAAAAATTATTTAATTGCAATATTATAATTTTTTATTCATTATAATGGACATACCAAAGTATTGTGGAAAGCTTTTAATATTTCATTTTGGTGAACCACAACTTTAAAAAGTCTGGGGGACTGAAATATTACCGAATCCCAGGAATGACCCAAATATGTGAATGTGAAATTGATTTGAGTTTAAATAATGTTATTTTATCCTAAAGATTTGCTAAGAAAAAAGTACTCTTTTTCAATGCAAAACAATCAACCCAGAAAGAAGACGAACAAGGCAACAATATTACAGTTACAATAATACATATTAAAGGGGTCCTATTATGCCCTTTTACGTCTTGATTTTGTGTTTGGGGTGTACCAGAACGTTTTCATTTAATTGTAAAAAACAAACAAAAAAACGTATTCTCTTTTTTTTTGCAACAATTTTACATTATTACAACTCCTCTCTCCCCAGTCTGTTGAACACATAGTTTTCGATGAAGCTCCTCCTTACGAAATATGAAATGTGCTGTTGGTTAGCTGGCCCAGTGTTTTGTGATTGGCAGCGCTTAGCGCGTGTTCGGGAAATGTCACGCCCCTTAATAACCGCAAGCTCTACTCAGATGTAAATATTAACGATTGCGTCAATTTCAAACCATTTCGAATCGATGTTAACGAACAAGAGGATTGTGCTGAACGGATTTCAAGCACGGACTTTGCAAACACAGATTTCACAGGACGTTTTAATCATATTTGTCGGAAAACTATGGTAATACTAGGGGTGGTTAATCTGTCTGATTTCCAGATTCGATTCGATTACGATTATTGAAGTCCCGATTCGATTACAGTCGATTTTCGATTATTAACGATTCTCGATTAGCGATTATTGATTTTCCATTTCACAACAGTAAACGAAAATACACTACAAAGTGATTGCAGTATTAAAAAAAGTCAGCTGCTGAATTACTTAACTCTTTTATTGAGTAACAACAACTCAAAGCACTTTCTGTGTTGTGTAGTTATAACTTCAGAATTATTTGTATGTAGCTGATGTTCTGTAGAACACGGAAATGAATACATCACATTGTGTTGTGACTCATCAAGTTGAACTAAACAATAACAAATAAATGAAAGGCTTATTTCCTTTAGGAAGTAGATCAGAACCAACATACTGTAGAAATTGGACAATTTTCTTCTAGAAAGACAAGGTGTTGAGGTGGAAGAAGACTGCAGGTTGCAGTCGAAACATGTCAAGGTAAAGAAAAAGGGTTTTCTCCACCTGAACACCTTGTCTTTCTAGAAGAAAATTGTCCAATTTAATCATTAAGAAGACAAAATGAACATTTTTGAAAAACTTACTGTAGCTTCAATTAGTAACATACAAAGCCACTCTTATACACAACTAAATAATAAAGAGTTATGACTTGAAATGTTTGCTGTATACTACAATCAAAAACAGCTTATACAAAAAAAGTGAATGAACATCTGCAGAGAGCACAGTCAAACTGTAACTTTTTGTGACTGAAATTGCACATATTGCAGTATAACAGATCGGTTTACACAGTGTACTGATGTGAAAACTAAACAATACAGAAAGCAGCTCTCATACAAAAATACTAAATAGGTAAGAATGAAATTGCCAATTTTACATACGTTAGCTTTTAACGAAGAAGGTGCCGTTCGAATTTGGCGCTCAGCCATCATGAGTCTGTTATGTATGTGCGCGACTCTGTTATGTGCGCGTCTCTGTTATGTGCACGCCACAGACTGTCCGCGCACTGCACTTCTGCTTATAGTTCCGCCTTTTGCGTTCCGTCAATATTACGTTATTAGAAAAAAAAAATATATATTTTTTTTTAGAAAATCGATTTTTTGACATTTGTGAATCGATTCAGAATCGTCCACGTCCGCATCGCGATGCATCGAAGAATCGATTTTTTCCCCCACCCCTAGGTAATACAAATAGTAATCTATCACAAAGTCATGGATAATTTTCCTAAGGGGCTCTGAACAGTCTTACAAGAGCAAGAGCTTACAAAAGCTAAAGTAAACACTACATCAATACTGTAATGTTAGTCAGCAGGCTAGTGGAGGCAAAGCTGCCCTTAGTTACATCATAGGAACTATCATAGCAACCACATAAAGCTTATAATTGGAACTGTTAATAGAAAACACAACTACAAATAATAAGACATACTTACAAGCTGTGAACCATAAACAACATATTGTCCCGACAAAATGGGAATGGCTAACGTTACGTCTTTCAGGAGAAGCTTTTGTGCGTATAGCCTGCATGCATTGTACTCTCTTCTGGAAGCTGTTCTCTGTAAAATGTGCAGCGCACAGACAAACTTTGAGGTTATAATGTTCAGGAACAGTGTTAAAAATACATTTTAACCTCTCTAAGTTCGTCAGCCTTAGAAAAAACTTATTCTGGGGAGTAAAAACCAACAACTCTTCCTCTTCTCTTAAGCAGTCCAACATGGCTTCACCCCCCTTTGTTGCGTGTACCAGGGGACAGGGTTTATGTACATTTTAGGGTTCGTGATGTCACCAACCAGGGGAAGAAGCTCATTGTAGTCCCTACCAGCCGATTTCCGTAAAATAAAATATCTCCCTTTGCATTAAACTTTGAGCGTTGTAACTTTGCAGATGCTCAAACAGCATTACACACTAACTAAAAGTTAAAAAAGTTAAATCATAATCAAGGACCCCTTTATAAGGCCTACTGATGTTTTCTGCGGTATTTAGTAATACAGTTGATAAATGAGATGCAAGATGGCAGTATTTGTGCTCGTGGTGTTCGTGGTGATTTCCAGGCAGAGGAAGAAAAACTTCTTAGCCCAAACCCAGCTGATGAGCTAAAATATTACCACCAAATGCAGGTGACATCTGCCCATCCATGTCTTATTATTGTGCTCAGATTTAAAACAATAGAGAGCTTGAGGCTTCACATGGAAAGTAGACCCCATTATGTGGTTAATGTTGGAAAATGTGAAAAAAATTAGAAGGAATAATTTAAGTAGTAATAGGTAGCCACTTCAGTCCATGTAATTGTGGAAAGACTCTTAAAAAATAAGAAAATAAAAAAATCATTCTCTAGTTCTTACAAATGAATGTTTGACACAATAATATTGTGTGAATACCTATTATTTTCATATTGTTTGGATACCTTTTGTTTTTTAATAATAATTTAAAATATGATTAGTTTAAAATATTGAATACTGTTGAATCAGGGTTATTATTATAACTATAACTAAAACCATGACAAACTCTACTTTAAATACAATAAACATTAACTGTAATAAAATAAAATAATTATGCAAAATTTATTTCAGCTAGCGAAACAACATTTCGCATTTTAGTTTAGCTAAATGAACTTGATGAGCTAAAAAACTAAAACTGAAGTAAAAATGAATAAACACTATACAGACATTTTAAAAAACAACAACTTATAAACATGACAACAAAATTACTTAAATTAAATTAACAGGAAAAAGGACATTCGAAACAAAATCTTATTCAAAATATCAATTACAACTATAATAGTATCTCAACAACAGTAAAATAACACTGCATGAATATCATAAATCTATAAAATTACTAAATTGATTTGAATAGAAACAAACCCCTTTGTGCCTTTACTCATGGAAGTTGTGTAAATATAATATGTAAAAATGTGTAAAAATGAATTTGCAAGATGGTCAGTGAACAGGCTTTGTGCATCTGTGGTCTGTGGGCGGGCCATCTGAGGCTGAAACTAAACTGTGTTTGTGCTTTAATTTTATTCCAAGAACTTAAACTCAAATTATCTCCAAATAAAGTTCTAAAGGTTTTAAAACGATCTCATTGAGATGTGTTCTGGTAATGTGAAAGGAGAAGTTTCAGAAAAGTTTTTTGCCACTAATCAATTCAAATGAATTTTGTGTACTTGGTTGAAATCCATCTCATTAAAACTGCTCCACCACTTTCCTCCTGAGGTCACACATAGTCAATTTTATTTTTATTCACCGCAGTAAGGTCTAGGTTGATCTCATTTTGATACAGCACATTGATTTACATTTACATTTATTAATTTAGCAGACGCTTTTATCCAAAGCGACTTACAAATGAAAACAATAGAAGCAGTTAAACTAACAGTAGGACAACAATATGCAAGTGCTATGACCCTTCTCAGTTTAATCTAACACAGCACATGTAATTTTTATTTTTTATAAATAGAATAGAAGAGAAAGTGTTAGTATTACTGGATCAAGTGCTGCCGAAAAAGATGCGTCTTCAGCCATTTCTTGAAAATGGCTACGGACTCAGCATCTCTGGTCTGGTTAGGCAGATCATTTCACCAGCAGTCAAGGTAAAGGTCTTGATAACAGTAATAATCTAGTTAACTATATGATCATCTGGCAGTTTTCCTCATTCCTTCATTATTTCCAACACCAGTCTGTTTATTCATAGACCCCTGTAGAGTGTCTCCTTTGAAAGTCTATATTGGTTTTCCCATGTGCCTTTAAGATGCTGTGATGAACATCTGTTCTGTGTGCATACTGCTGCAGTGTAGGCATAAAGTGCAACCTTAGCCCTTGTTAAAAATAACCATTGACAGCCAAGTCTTGCCCTCTGGTGAACTGTTCTTTCATGATTCCAGAAATATCCATAAAAATCAGAGACAAGCCTCCAACCCCACTGCACTACAGGAGACAGACCTCATACTGTGAGGCCTGCAATGTTAAAGTAAGAGGGAAGACATTTTGCTCTTAATCATTTATTATGCTTTCACATTATGCCCTGAAAAATGTATTTTGCTGTGAGTCATTCATGCCACAACACAGAAAAAGAAAACAATAAGTGTAATGTTTATAATTATTTGTAACGTGGGTATCAGGCAATTGCGTTTTTGCACAGAGATCTGAAATTTAAAGGGATTGTTCAGCAAAATATGAAAAAAAGAAAAAAAAGAATGATTATTCAAATTATTTTGTGCATTTAATGAATGTCAGAGGGGTCCAAAATAGGCCCGTCACAATCATGAGTTTGCTGATGATTAGCTAATTGTCATACAATTAATTGCAATTAACAATTTACTTCTGTTTTGTTCACCACATGTGCAGGGCTAATATGCAATTTTTTTGTTTTACTTGAAATCATAAGTAATATAATAATAAAAGTTAAAAAATGAATTAATAAATAATACAATAATAAATTAATAAATAATAAAAGTGAAAGTAGGCCCATTTGAAAAAATTTATAATTTGAGCAATTATTAAATGAGCAACTCACCTGTGCCGTCGAACTGTTGTATAAAGGCAATATCACACTTGTAGCAGTGCTACTGTATATGTCTGATATACGGATATGATATTGCGTTTATACAACAGTTTGACGTCACACTTGAGTAGGCCTACATAAGAAACAACAACGGAGTGTCTTTAAAACCCCTCTTTTGTGCAGAACTAGCCTAGTCTACTTCCTTCGCTATGGATTCAGATCTCAAGTTGACAGTTTTAACAGTTTAGCCCAAGCCCCCATTACAAATTCTAAAACACTTTAGAACTAGTAATGAATTGAAGCCTGTTGTATTACCACAGTATTATGTTATTATGAGAGAGAGAGATCGGCTAAACGAGTGTATTACCTGCATCTGATATAGCATTCATTCTTCGGGTCGATGTCCATAATATTATATCCAAAAACTCAGTTTGAATATCCACTGAGGAAAGCGATTTGTTCGTCTTTGTCCTTCCCATGACAGTGCTAACACAAATTCCTTGTTCTGACTCACTCGTAAAGACAGTCTTTGCTGCCATCTAATGGCGTAATAATGTAACTTTCACCGAAGTCCGATTCACGATCCTTTCTCAATATCAAATACGGCATATTATTTATTAAAAATATATATTTCTTGAACAACAGTATTTAAATGAACAACAATAGCCATTATAAAAGACAACAGGAAATAAACACAAGCAAACAGTTCAGTCAAACTACAAGCAGCACTCTAGTAGGCCTACTAGTGAAATATAGCCTAAAAATAAAGTTATGAAACTTGATTTTCCCCTTAACCAAAATCGATTTGCTCTGGAACAAGTAATAGATAAATAAGACCAAAGATTGCCCGTTTGATATACCCCAAATTAATTATATCTCATGTTTAACCACTATCTACATAGGAGTCAGCGGCAAAATGACGCTGTTCTCCGCGGGTAGCCTACATGAACGCTGAACGGCCGCTGACGGCCTGGAGGAGCTCGCATCTGCTAAAGCATCTCAACAGATTGTAAAATAGGCTCTATGATTATATAAGTCGCATTTGTCTAAATAATAACACTCTCGCCTAGAAAACTCTTAAAACTACATTTCATGACACAACAACAGTAGAATTATTTTTTTATTTTTTTATATGGTGGATTTGCTCGACCGCCATGACAGTCGCCGCAAGCGAAATGATGCAAACTTTGAAGCGGTTAGAGTGCTGTTACTTGGTGAATATCGCACAGCTGGAAAATGCTCTTGGCCAATCAGATTTGAGAACCAGAAAGAACTGTTGTATAATATAATATAATATAATATAATATAATATAATATAATATAATATAATATAATATAATATAATATAATATAATATAATAACCCCACAGAATTTTTTGGGTGAACTATTTTATTTTGTGTCATATTAAAAACATAAATACAACGATTGAGAAAGCACTGCTGAGTGAGAAACTGTAAGGGGTCTTTTGTGGCTCTGCCTGTATGTCTGATCTGTAGACGCCTGAGACATGACAATTGAGCATGGAAATCATGCTCTGATGTGGAAAATTGCCCCATTATTTTATCATCAAGGGAGAAGCGAGGTATATAAAAACCAGGGACAACAGATGCTGAGTGGGGAAAGGCAAACAACATTGCCATCAAGATTGTCTTTTGGATGATGTGGTCATCTACGTCTCATAAAAACGTCCTGTTGTGAATCATAAGTTCACTTACATTTTTCACAGTGCACAGTGTGAAGTCCAAACCATTCTGTGAGCTGTATGTAACTGATAAAACCACTTTGGACGTTATGAACTGAGAAGTGATTGAAAGAAGCGTGTAAAATTACAGCACTTACAAATTCACGTTTTCCCCTTGACAACTTGTTTCAGAACAGATGGCATCACAATCAGGGGGTAGAGCTATTAACAAATTCCTCTCGGACTGGGCATAAGTTGAGAGCTGAATGCCAGGACATGGCGCATGTTCCTCAGCTCAATGAGGCTTGCAGAGAGAAAGAAACTCAATGTCTGACACATTGGCATCAAATCTCTCAGGTTTACCGTATCAAACTGTTTCGCTCCCAGGCACATAACTGTTCCTGCTATCAAACTAGTGAACCATGAAGTTGAGAATTGTCCAGACAAGTCACAGTTATCAAGATGTCATTATAGCGTAGATGCCACCCTGGATCTGCAAATGCTGGGTGACAACAAATATGTTCTCCTTGCTAAGATAATACAACACGCTCAAAACTAAACCGCAGATCTCATGGGTCACCCTGCTAAGTCAGCAGAGAGGAAGAGCATATGTTGACTAATTTCTCCTGTAAAGCTGAAAAAGTTTCACGAAAAGAATGTGTGGCTAAGCAAAGATCTTGTTAGCTGCTTCTTACTGAGCTAATGTTTATGTAAAGGATAATGCACCGTTCGTTGGTATTTATCATTATTGTTATTGTATCGCTCTGAAGGGGGTTATTTTGTGATAGTAATTGACTGATATATTATCCTACTTATTCCATACTGAGAGCGAATCAGACACAAATGACTCCTTCAGAACTGTGAAAGTAGCAAATTCCAAATCAACACTGCAGACCCTAAATCAGATGATCTGTCATTTGGGACGCCATTCAGCTTGAAACAGACTAACTCCGAAACAGAGAACACTTATAAAAAAGTAATCCCATCTAGAGGAAAGAGCACTTAAGAAGTCAACGTTAGGCAGACGGATTGGTTTAGAGATTGCACAAGCTTGAGCCACACAAGGAAAACACCTAGGAGCATTTGACCCCCAAGACAGAGATCCAAAACAGATCATCTTTCCAAATGACCTGTTTCTGACCTCTTAAACACAGGGTTGAAATCACCGGAGACTTTTTACATATCAAAATGCATCGGATCATTCCAAAACAATGCTAGACGGACTTAAAATCAAACATTGTTTAACTGCATCATTAATTATCATGTCTACAACCTATATACATATGTGACTATTATGCTTAGATTACATAATTCATGCAATTGTTATAACTATTGAATGGTTGATTGAAAGTGTATCTTGTTTACTATCAGCATAAATGTCTTCTCATCTCAATTTTTGTGTGAATCAAATCTGTGTAAAATGTATCATATTCCTATTATATAAATCATGTCTAAATTGTACTAAAAGCGGGAAAGTTAAGAGAGCATGGGACTAATCAAATAACATGTAATTTATGGTGAGATAAGGAGAAATAGTCAAACCGAGCAACTTTATTCAAGCCATCTAACTACTCTCGTCTCACTTAGGCTACTTTTCTTTCTTTTACTTAGTTATTTTCCATTGAGAGTCCCATGTTCTAAGTTAAAGGTGAACTAAGTAACTTTTTTACCTTTACCGAACAGCATCAGAATCATTGGAATAGTTCTATGACTTTTTTCGGGTTGAATGGTGGTCGTCTCGCACCCCCCAAGCGCCTGTGAGCCGAAACACCACCCTTGCAACTTTGAGCCGGCGTGCCGCCGGCCGCAGCATCAGGAAGTATTGCGTGATATCAGGTCTCGCGATGTAACGAATTGCTTTACGGCAAAAAAATCTGCCAAAAATTCGGTCATTATTGCGCTCCCTCACGCTGTTCGCACCCGAATGAAGAAGACGTTTTAAAGAATGTCCCATCTGCTTTGATGTCGTTGATCTACTAGCCTATGGTATCTGAGAGTCGCCAACAAGTTTTTCTATTCCAAAGCTGTAGGGGGAGCTCTAAAGAGAAACCTGCGAGCAAAAAGCGAGAATACAGCGAAGAAATTCCCGAGACTGCATATAGCCCTGCTTTAAATTTTGCCGCAAAGCCCGCCTTAAACATGTATTGCAAGAAACTTGGGATTTGATCATTTCACTCTCTTAACTTATTTTTTTTACTTTCTTCCTGCAACTCGTGTGAATGTGCCCTTTTGTTTATGTGTTAGATATTAGTTATAATATAGCCTATATATTTGAATGTATAGTTCAGGCTACAGTTGCCGTTTTTTAGTTTAGTTTAGTTTTTTCTCAGTGTAGCACTATTATGTTGTCATGGACAGTGATCAAGTATAGCTTTCATTTACAAAAAAATAATATTACCACTTAATGTTGAAATTAACCATTCAAAATCAAGAGCAGCAAAATAATATAATTGATTAAATACTATCAATATCATCAATACAGTTCATTTCAAGAACAAAGCTAGATTTACTTTTCAAAGCAGAATTCTTTGCTTCCAATATAAGCCTGGTAAAACATTCATCCTGACTGTCAAACATCACTCGCTCTGGGACAGCCTAGCGTTCAACTGAGGATGAGTTAATCCAGTCGCTTAATTCTGTGCTTACAACTTCAGATGAGGTAGGAATTGTTTGTCTTTGATCTCTCAAGGGCTCGCTCTCGCTCCCGTAACCTGAGCATCTGGTCACACAGATCACTGATCAAAGAGATGAAATCACTCAATGAAGTCAGCCAGTCCAGTCAACAACAACAGACCCGAATCCTGCTGTGGTTACTGAAATTGAAACTGTATCATCCTCTCAAATAAATGCACTATTTCAATAGAGTTGTTCAGCTCATTGTCCTAAAATCCAAAAGAGATTTAGCATTTTCTTGCCATTGGTTTCTTCTGGAACATCAATTGGGTTTTTAACATATATTATAATTTGTTTATGTTTTTGAAAGACGCTTACTGTATGGTAAAGATTATTCAAATTTAAAGTAACTGTTTTTCATTTGTATATTTTTTTTAATGTAATTTGTGAATAAATTAATTAATTTTGTGACCCCAAACTTACCTATGTATAAACAGTGTATAAACCACTACTCTAAAAACCCTTTCGAAATTCCAGAGGGATCCCATTATGAATGATCCATCCAGGTTGGCCTAAAAATTAGGGCATCAGTTCCTTCAGATAATCTGAAATTATCCGATTAGTTACAGAATTTTCTGCATCTTGAAATTGAGGCTTAAAGAAAGGAACACTGCTCTTAAATCAAAATATAACGAATTACTCCGCATCCTTTGAATGTATGCCAGTGATTAAAAGCATCAAGACATCAATATCATGTCAAAGTTAAATACTGCATGAATTTTTAAGACACCATTGTCTAATTACACATGATTACTGTAATTAAGAAGTTCAGGACAAAGGGTCGAGCAGTTACTCTATTTCCTAAATGGTAGCAGTCAGTTCGGCAGCAAAGCTCTCAAAAATTCCACTTTCTTTATCGCTCAGTCCAGCATATTGATTTTTTAAGGCTGGCCAATTTTGCAATCGAGGAGCATAGCAAGGTTAATGAGGCAGATGGCACATAAGGAGACTTGTTAAAAGTCTTTGTTGATGAATATCCTTTGTTACAACATTCTGCATTGCTCCAAAAATGTCCTTAGAACATATTTACTCCCCCTACATTTTGTTTCTTCAATATACTGTATTTACAGAATATTGTAATTTTAATAGCTGAATTAAATTATATAAATAAATATATATATATATATATATATATATACATATACATACATATATATATATATATATATATATATATATATATACACACATATATGTATGTATGTATGTATGTATGTATATATATATGTATATGTGTATATGTTAAGCTAATTTGCTCTAATATCAAATAATCAACTATGCTTAACATAGTATTATGTGTATTTGGTTATGGTTGGCTTGCACTAAACATAATACTTTGCTTTTAGCTAGACAACTCTGCTTTAGTCTCATCAGACAACAATATTCCCTTCAAGAAGGCTTCAAGTTGTTTTAAAAATGGCTTCTAGCAAACTCTATATAGGCACGACTTAATATTGCTATTTCGCCACCCTCCCAAAGAGGCTCAGTCTGTAAAGTGCCATCCAAAGAGATTGTTGAAGTCTGGATAGTTTTGATTTCGTTGCCGTATAGCTGGCCTCTTAGACCATTTTCTGATAATTGCCCTCCTTGTCCTGATGCTCAATTTGACCGGAAGGTCTGATCTTGGGTTGTGTCACAAATTTTTGACAAATTGTTGCTAGGAAGGTTCAAATCTTTTTTATGACTCTTATCATCCTTTCTCCCCTCAACAACTTCGAAAATCTCGACAGCTTCACAGCTCAACTGCAGGATTGATCTGAGCAGTTATATTATTTGATGACAAAGTCAGATGAACTTTATTTATATAATATTTGTTGTGCAATCAAACAATGAACACTGGATTTAAAATGAACATGAAGCAATATCAGTTTACATATTTACCAAATTACACTACTAGTTTACTATACTGTAAATTGTTTTTTTTTTCTGAAGAAATTTATCAAAAGTGGCAATAAAGATTTTTACATTGCTACAAAAATACAACACAATAAAATAAAAAAATCCTGAAAAAATTTTTTTCACAAAAATGTCAAGCAGCAAACTGTTCAATATCAAACTGTTCTCAATATTGATAATGATAATAAATGTTTCTTGAATAAATGTTATACTGTATATAACATTACATATAACAATATATATATATATATATATATATATATATATATATATATATATATATATATATATATATATATATATATATATATATATATATATATATATATATATATATATATATGTATGTATGTATGTATGTATACACATAGGTTCAATGTCTTACTAACCACCTCATAGGAAGACTCCCTTAGTTTAAGCCACCTAAAACAACACTGGATTCTCATGTGACGTATAGTGAGTGAAATATAACTGATAAACTCTTCTTCTCCTATTACATTCTTCCTGAAGTCTGTCCTCCACCGGGTCACAGAACCACTTACGTTTACCCAAGTGAGATTCAGACATGACCTTTTAGAAGAGTAAACATAGTGCTGCCCTCACTTGACTGTTAAAGAGTTTTCAAGAACATGTGACCAACCTGACAACCCATCGTTCCCCTGATCCCTTTAAAAGCAAAGTTGTTTGCATATTTCAGATTTAAAATAGATTTTTTAAATATTTTATTTAATAAAATTACAGACTCTTCTAATGGTCCACAAGCGCCCCTAAACATATTTTTTGTAGTGTGTCCTTGAACTGAATTGTTAAATCTATATCTGCCACGGCGGTTCATTCCACAGAATGCTTGGCTGGCTCAGGCCTCATGCTTTGATAAGCCATCATGAACTGGCAATGGTTTCAATCAGAGAGATTGTGTGTCCATCCCACATCAAGACTCTCCTTAGCCCATATTCTCTGCTTCAGTGTCCATTCTGTGTACATCTTTATCCCTGGGGGGGAGGGGGGAAGGTTGGGGGAATGAATTGCTCCAACGGAATTTAGTCGTCACCTTCATTTATATAGCGCTTTTTACAATACAGATTGTTTTGACTGTACAGCAGCTCTAGAAGACAGTCATTTTCTAGCTTAAGTACGTTTTTAATGGATTGATTTCCTTTTTTTTTTTTAAATCATTAGTTATAAACATTAGTTATTATTTTACAGGATAAAAGTCCAGTTCTGCTCAAACATCTTTCACTTTTAGGTGAAATGACACTTCACAGTGTCTATTGTGCTATTTACTCATAAATATAACTTATTAAAATAGCAATGAAAGTAGAAGTGTGAAATTAGAGGCTGAAAAACAGACTACATGTTGTTTATTAACTTATGCAGTTGTTCAAACTGTAATGTGCAAGTATTACTAAATATAGTAATAGGATTAAACGGATTACTAATTTAAAAAGCAAATGCAAATAAAATGATTAGTAGTTTGAGAAAAGTATAATAGAATTGAACTTAAATTGTTAAATATGAAATAAAGATTTTTTTACATTTGACTCTAAAGTCACACCTCCTCCAAAACACATGAACGCACACAGCAGAGTCTGCAAAGCGTCACGACAGCGTTACATTACCTCATGTCTCAAAGCACATAACATTACAATAATAATGAATGTAAACAACTTACAGAGCTCTTACTTGTACCACCTGACTGCTGTAGATACATTTCGCCGTTGAGTGATGACATAGAAACGCATAAATCCGAGTCTCAGGAAGCGAACAGCTTTTTGGCCCTGATATATAATCATTTAATATTTTTACCACTTCTATTATTGATTTCTATCAGGATGTGAAGAGAGTTTCAACCATTATAACAAAAAGTTTCTTTTTTAATTCATCACTGCTTTTTTCACTGATCTTCAAATCCTTGTACGTTTAAATGTGTATTAGCTCTGTCCTTGGCCATACAGCCAATGGACAGTGTTACTCTGACAATGATTTTGAGGGGGAAAAAAACGAGCCAAACAACTTCAATGGTGATAGTTGCCTAGTGATCAAAGCTCTGAATCCCAGAAAGGCAGATTCAT
Organism: Leuciscus leuciscus; assembly: GCF_965113295.1. Taxonomy (NCBI): domain Eukaryota; kingdom Metazoa; phylum Chordata; class Actinopteri; order Cypriniformes; family Leuciscidae; genus Leuciscus; species Leuciscus leuciscus. Next base: position 34,663,094 of record NC_138731.1, read on the forward strand.
GAACTGTCACCATCGTTCCTTTGAGCAAGCTACTTAACCTCAGGCTGTTCCTGGAGGACCAGCCCTTTACTAAGTGAACTGTGAGTCATTTTGCATAAAAAGCATCTGCTAAATGTCAAAACCCGTATAAAAGCCTGATAACATATTTACAGTCAAAGTAAGAAAAGGTCAGAAATATATGAAAAAAGAAATGCCACATTTAAGATATTCTCTAATGGATGTCAGTAAAAGCTCAAGTGGCTCGGTGAAAGAGAACTCCTGATAACAATAAAAGAAGATTTGTTAATTATTTGTTTAAAGGATTAGTTCACCCCAAAACTGTATTGCAACTGGAGCCAGTTGAACTCAAGAACCAAATAATTTTGACCAAAGTGTCAACTACATCAAACTCCAAAAAATAAATTTAAAAAATGTGTCTGTATTTTACACATATCTATATGACTTGAAATTTATTGCCAGTCAAACGCAACACTTTAATTATGCTATTTTGTCATTTTGGAGCTTAACAACCTCAAAACACATTCACTTCGATTGTAATGAAAAGAGTGTTCAGGATATTCTTCAAATATTCAGCTTTTCTGTTCCATGGAAGAAAGACATGTGGATTTGGATGTGACAGAATTTTCCAGTGAACTATTCATGTAAAGCAAAATAAAATCCAGATGTAAACTTTCCAAAAACAAGTTAGATAGTGAATTACTTGAGGCATACATAAGTCCTTTGGGTTCTCTTTGCCCCAGGAAATATATTATTTATTATAAGCATTCTGTTCTTCTAAGTATATTTATAAAAAGGATGAGTTTGGGCTGAGGTGAATCTTATGTCACTCTATACACCAAAATAAAATCTCAATGTCTTAAACAGAAAGGGATATTGGGATATTTCCATCTGATCAGTGTTAGTCACATTTTCATACGGTTTATATTGAATTCACAAGCAGAGCTGAAAAACAGGGCAACAGGCCAATACCCATGTTCCCTCATGAATGTTCTGGTCTTTTAAAAGGAACATATGGTTGTAATAATAACAAATATCCTAAAAGGTTTATTTAATAAATAGGTCAGCACTGATTAAAAATAGTGTTGTAAGCAGTATTATGTGTACTTGTCAAATAAATGTCATTTTGACAGACCAAGGGGGAAAGTCAATATTACCAATAGGTCATATGTGCAATGTAAATAAACCTGCCTAAGCAAATCAAGCGTATTAGAACAGTGGCTTCAGTATCATGTGACCCAGAAAGTAATATTTGTTTCCTGTCCATCACCAGTCCAGTAAAACTCTATCAGATGGAACCTCTCGGGTTTAATCAATGACATGGATTTGGGTCACTGTTGTAAATGTCTATCTTACTTCAACGGGGTGAATCAGTGTCATTCCCGTAATAGGATGTTGGCAGCTTACACAGGCTGGTGTTTTATGATGATAAGTTGCAAGTTTCCAACTAAATTATACAACAGACTTTAATAGCAATACAGTAGCCTGCTTCCATAAATGATGTGCTGATGACTCAGTTTTAGTCATTTTATACTGTTGGGCACGGTGCCCAGATCAGAGAGGCATTGTTTCTTCACAGCGTACTTGGCATAGTTGATATCTGCATTCAAACTATTCATCATCTTGACTCTATTTCAGTCATATTGATTATTAAAAAGATTACACTGACTATTTTGATTAACATTTGATTAGAATATCTAAAGCCACAAAACTTGGCTTTTATGTTTTACATTAAGTATTGTAAAGATAAATATATTTATATACACACATATTGTAGCCTAAGTCATTTACAGTAATACAAACCCCTAAACTGTAGTATGCTGACAATTATCATAGCCTAAGTCATTTGGCCCGGTTGAACATGTCATTTAATTTATTATATAAACAAGTATCTATCAATCCTAGTGACACAGACCAGCACACAGGTCCGCAGATGCTAATGAAAGTGTTTGGTGGCGGGCGGCTAATGCCAAAACAAGAAGTCCCACTAGATCTAAATATAGCAATTTCGCTTTCCAGCATTTCTCCAACTGGCTTCGTTTCAGGACCCAGATTTTACATTGGACATCAACATTAGTCCCAATATTGCACAAAATAAAACAAAAACATGTATACACTCCTCCCTTTTGGAAGCTTATGAAGCTTACTTATTGTGCTATGTGAACTGTTCATGAATATAAAAAATGTTGGACCCATAGGTGACCTCACAGAAACTATTGCCAAAGTATCTCAAAGCTTTTCATGCCACACATACTGTTCAGTCACATGAGACTATAATCAGTTCGAGTGATGGATCACTGATGTTTAGCAATAAATTTTCACTTTTTGGCTTCAGAGCAAATCTGCCTTGAGCCATTTGTTGTTTCTATGTGTAAAGCCATCAAGCCATTGTTTTCTTCTGGCACAGCTCACACCTCTTGGAATTCAATAAAACTGACAGCAGATAATTTTTAAAAAGAGACTGACGTTTAAGACTTTGAACAAGAGACATTTAGCTAGTGGATGATTAGAACAATGCCAATTATATATTTTTGTGTGCCTGCCCTAAAATCACTAAAACTGCAAGGCAAGAACAAATATTATGGAGACAGAACACTTCAGAGAAATGTTAATTCAGTCAGGACCACTTCGCCAATATATATATATATATATAATATTATAATTTATATTAATAAAGTATATTACAATTATAGCATACAGTTAGTGTTGGCGGTATGGTTCTGTTCTGGGCAAAATGCCTGGACAGAGCGGGGAGAGCAGCAAGTCAAACCCCCCTGGGGTACAGAACAGAACCAGTATATGCATACATAATTACAATTCAATTACATGAGTTGTGAAAATACAAATACATGATAGAAAGCTGGCAAAGTTTTGAACTGTACAGGAAAAACAAAATAGTCAGAATGATTAAAGGTTCGGTTGGGTGGAGTTGGGGTTGGAGAAGGGAGTTTAAATGCGAGCAGCGATGCTATGGAGGAAATGCTGAAGGAATGGGAGTTTATATGTGCCACTGTGATAGATGTCGACACTGGATTTGAACACGAACAGCTGGCTATCAGCTGATGCGAGCTTGGCTGACGTGGCCTGCCTGAACTAAAGCGATGCTTGATTATTATAACCCCTTTATATTAAGATTTATTTTCATTCAGCCAAAGCAACCTGCAATGTAAAAATGACTTATAATCAATGTTTCAGTACTGCACTAATAGAGATTAGTCAGCTACTGCTCTGAGATTGACAACTGAGCCACAGTCATTTGAGGTTCTTCAATTTTTATTGGGATATGAACCTATTGAATTGGATATGAAACAGGAAAAATGCAAATGGGTGGAATATTTCAAACTACAACAGTTATTGCTCCCTATGTTAAGGTTATGGCTTCCTATCATTCACATTCCCGAGTCAACAATATGACTTTTAATATGACAATTAAAGAAGCACATTTTTTCCTGTCTGTTTTATGTAACAGTGGATATGTTATGCCTGATGAATCTTGTCAAGCATAAAATAACAAATTATGAATGTTTAATGAACTTGGCTCCAATGAAAAGTAAACTCACTTCTAACACAGATATTGTTCAAATTATTCTTATAATTAAAGTGAATGTGTGTGTGTGTGTGTGTGTGTGTGTGTGTGTGTGTGTGTGTGTGTGTGTGTGTGTGTGTGTGTGTGTGTGTGTGTGTGTGTGTGTGTGTGTGTGTCTGTCTGTGTGTAAAGCCCTATAATCCCTTTAAATCTTGTATAATAAAAAAATTATATTAAACTATATTATACTATATAATTGTATTATAATAATTAATTTGTAATTAACATAGTTTAATAATAGCAAATTAATAAATAATAATAATAAAAAAAGCTCACAACACACTCAACAACAGACATTTGTACGCATGCACTTTATAAAATGGATCTCCTTTCATAACAACTCGCTTACCTGTGCCAGACAAAGAGCAGATCTTTGCAGATGAATCCCCGCTCTAGGCTATATCACACTACGGTTTATGCACCAAAAACTTGGCTGATGCACTGTAAAGTAGGAGGGACATGAATTTGCTAAGGAGCAGCTGATGAAAAGCCCTTGAAGACTAAAATTTCATCTTTTAATAAAATTTTATTTAATATTATGTATCTGTATTATTATTTATTAGTATTCATAATCAGTTGTATTATCTTATGAGTATGACGTTTAAAATGCATGAATTAGACTATAGATTGCATGGACACGTGTTTAAGGATCATATTTTAGACACAAGGAGGGGAGCTGGGAGAGTTATATATTTTGCTTAGAGGTATGTGTGCAATGAGCAGAGATGTTCCAGTGATGATGATACATTAAATGTGTACAATTGGCATGTTCTTTACAAGGAAAGGAATGTTTTTCAACTGATGCAAATGTACCACTAATGTATACACTGAGAAATAGTTTCTTAATATGGAAAGTGGATTGTACCATGTGTAAGCATGAGGTATACATTCCATTTTAAAACATAGCAACATGTTTTTCTACCTTACAAGGAAGTTGAAAGTCCCTCAGTGGTGTATATAAGCTCAATCTTACTGTACTACGGCAGACAAACATCGGGAACACATAGACCTGGCACGAATACAACATCTTCTCAAGTTTCTCTCCTATGCTGACGAATAAAGATTTTTATTGGTAAGATAACTGGTGTCCAGTTCTGTGAATCAAATAATAACAGGGAAAAAGGCTTAATTCCAAGTCTACACCCTGCAGCCCAATGGGACACACAGAACTGTCCAGGCCCATTAAAAAAGACATGTTTTCAAGCACATCTCTTAAAGTGCTCTCAATACAGAGTCACTGCAGCAGTCTAAAGAGTTTGCATAAATGGTGAGAAGCATAAATCCTTAATAGAACAAAGGACTGTGAACAAGCTTTAACAAACTCGCATGCACTCAGAAAAACATCCACCTGCCCTGTTTGACCACTGAGTTCATTATTTGTTTCAAAGCCAGCATACTTCCTTTGATTGCTAGCAAGAGAAGATTGAAATCAAATTATATTGAGAATTATTTAGTTTCTTTGTAAAGACAAAACCCCATAAACAACTGCATCTAAAGACCTACTGAAAAAAATTATAAAATGGCACAAGGCAGCTGATGGCTTAGTTACCGCTGTCCACTACAGAAGAGGTCAACACTGTACCTGCACCCTATAAATCAGATCGTCCCAGGCATTTATACATTTCACCTATATGCTGTCATGACCGTCATAAGACTCATTGGATAAAAAGCTTCTGCACATAGTCTATTTACTGACTATTTCATGCACATTGCACATACAAGAGTAAAGCACTTTTGCAAGTGGCAATCAGATTGCCTGCATGGCTGACATGGAATTTACTGGGTCAAAGAGGGCAGGCTTGTATTAATTGGGTTCAGAAGGTATCAAGCTAAGATTTGCGAGATTCATGGCATCATCATACTTTACGTTAGACAAAAAAAGGTCACTTCTATCATTCATGCTGCTGTCAATATTTGATTGAGTTTTTTCATACCATCTATTATTGTGGTACTATTTCAGATAAACTCGCCCATTAGCGATACTAAAAGCGAAACTTTTTTTTATAAAGTGGTTGGTCGCTTTACATGTCAAACTGACTATTCCAGCTGCAAACTGCAAAATGGAACCCTTTTGTTTTTGAGCTGAAGTCTGACGCTGTTCATTTTTTTTTTTTTTTTTTACTGATGTTACACTTCTCATTTAGCAGAAAGAACATTGAGGGCCCTATTTTAACGGTCTGAAACGCAAGTGTCAAGCGCAAAGCGCAAGTAACTTTGTGGGCGGGTCTCGGCGCTGTTGCTATTTTCCCGGCGGGATAAATGCCTCTTGCGCCCGGCGCAAATCTAAAAGGGGTTGGTTTGAAGTAGCTTCATTATTCATAGGTGTGGTTTGGGCGTAACGTGAAATAAACCAATCAGAGCGACATCTCACATTCCCTTTAAGAGCAGGCGCGCTTGTTCTAAAGCGGATTCCTATTATAACGGCGGATTTGCCAGGCGCGCGCCAGGAGCGGTTCACAGCCGAGGAGACCGACGTTCTCGTCAGGAACATTGGGGATGGAGAAACCCACCCAAATTAACTTCGGTTAAACAGGCGTATGATAATTTGGGTAAATGTGTAAGCTAGATGTGTGCTTTTATAATAAATTGTCTATCTATCTATCTATCTATCTATCTATCTATCTATCTATCTATCTATCTATCTATCTATCTATCTATCTATCTATCGTAATAATGTATGATTTGCAAAAATGAAAACTGCTGCTTCTGTGTAGATGAGAGAATCAAAGTGCGCGTTGTGCACACGCTACATTGATTATGGCCAAGCATGCGCCTTTAAAATAGCATATGAATAACATGCGCAACGCGCCACTGACTTTAAACTATTTTTTCCTGGTTAGTGGCGCAATTGTTTTCTAAACCTGCAAAATAGCATGAAGGAACATTTGCGCCGGAACACGCCTCCTCTTTGCGCTTTACGCCTCCCTGGGGAGCGCAAGTGTATTTCCTAACTTACCGACGTGCGTCTGTGGAGGGAAAAGTCCGCTTTGCGCGGGTACAAAATAGGAATGATACATGCGTCGGTGTACAAAGTCAATTGCGCTGGGTGCAAGATAGGGCCCTGACTGTTTATTAACAATATTGCAAAATGTCATTAAGTCAGTGTGGTTACACAGTTAATTATGAGTTAGATGTTTTTCTATTATCTATTGCACAATGATGTTTGTTGATCTTGGGGGTATTTTGCATAACTTCAGCAATGCCTCATTACAACAAGCAATGGAAATGTTGTCTTAGCAGTCTATGTAAATAGCTAGGCTTACTGAATGAAACATCCCAGGGTTCAGCATAATTGTTCACCAAGCACCCAGTTGACATCAATTTGTGTGACAAACTACTTGCTCCTCGCTCATCAGGAACCTGCCGATCCTTTGATTCCAAAATAGAGGACTGTCTACATCAAATAGCTTCACTCTGGGTGTCTATGCTTTCAAATCACTGATGAGCGCAGAAGCCTACTGAATCCTACACTAGCTGTTAATTTATCTGACATCTCTTAGATTTAGTAATTGCACTGTTGATTTGGCTGAGAATGGCAATCAAGTGCACAACAAACACTTGCAGAGCCTCTGTTCACTAATTAAAAGAGGTTCCATTGCATTTTTGTAGCATGACAATACCATTCTATCTGGACATGTTGGTAATATTTGTTAAAGTACCGTGGTGTGTGTACAACTATAGCAGTGCTGTTGGGGACTAAGTAATTCAGTAGCAATGATTACTTTAATTATATTTGTCAGTAGTGAGACAGTAGCTGCGTTCCAAATAATTTAGTTTGTTTAACAAGCTAGTTTTCCCAAGTAGAAGTGTCACCACTGAGGCTGTCATGCACACTGCTTCACATCTGAGCAAGTTAGACAAAAAAAAGACAAACCTTCTCTCCCAAACTGTCCTCCACCAGTGGCATAACTTTGGAGTGTGTGGAGAATCTGTAGATTCTTGATAGATTCTTTCTATCAAGTACATTCCTGCCGCGAGATGTTTCAAAAAGTGGTGGGGACATGTCCCACCTGTCATTTATGGCTATGTCATCATCCACTCGTGTGTAGCATTGGAAAATCCAATTCTTCAGTGAATTATTTCATATTACGAACTGATTAGTAAACCGACTCACCTATTCAAACCCCTATGCAGAATGCTCTGGTGTTATTTATAGTGAAATACTGGTAACGCTTTAATTAAACATTACTGGTAAAGTTTAATCCATTGACATTAGTTAATGCATTGGGTTTTTACAGCATTTATTCATAGTACATTCATTTTAATAAAATGCATTAACACACAGTTTGTAAAAAACAACAACAACATTACTTACATTAACAAAAAAGCTGTAAAATTGATCACTGCTAGTTTATAATACCTAATGCACTATCAAATGATAACAAACATTGTTGTAAAGTAAATACATTTCTGTCAGGACCATTATCGTCAAATACGATTGACAATTAGCATACAGTTAGGTTTGGCGGTATGGTTCTGTTCTGGGCAAGAACTCCGCAGCAATAACCCCCCCTTAGGGTAAACAGAACAGAACCAACATGAATGTATTGTAGATATCATTAATTAATATTAATGTACAACATAATTAGACATTTTTTGTCTGATTCATGGGTAATCAGACTGCCAAATCCTGACTGACGAGAGGAGGAGCTGGGGATGGAGGAGGGCAATTAGCTCCAGAGAAAAGCGATAGCTGCTGATAATACTGAAGGAGCTTATATATGACAGTGATAGGCGTCGTATTCCTATAGCTAGACGTGGATCAGCTGAGAGTCAGCTGATACGAGCTTGACTATTATAAATAAATATTTTCTTAAATATTACTTTAAATTATGAGTAGTTACTTTAAATGATAGCTTGCCCATCATTTTTACATGCATCGGATACAATTACACCATGACACCACAGTCTTATTTTGTAAGGATTGGACAACATCATAATAGGCTACTAGCCCAGGTCTGAATGTGTCTCAATGTATAAGGGTCTGAGGCATAACAAGATTGGCAAAGAATTATTACTTAGAGCAAGGACATCAATCAGGAAAGACTGAATTCTCTCTTAGATGAGGCACATCAACTCTCGCCACAGCTCATTATACAATATCTGACCAGAGCCGTAACCACCATAGACATTAGAAAGACACGTGCCCTCCAACATCACAGTTTAGTGATTTACTAATATATTTTTCAATGATTTGGTCCCTCCAATCATCCTGAATAGAGTATGGGTACGTTCTTGTATCTAATGTAGCTTGAAATTGTTTGGTACAAGATGTTTGATTTAGCCATTTTGGCTGAATCCTGCATCACTGAAATGTCTTCATATTCTTCACAGATGACACACATGCACAGCATCTCATTAATTAGCTAATTAGGTAGGTAATTTGTTTCTTTGTCTTCCTTAGACTCTTCCTATCACTCCTAGAAACACACACACACAAACATGCATACTCACACACATAATGAAAAAGAGATTCAAGATGGTTGGTTTCCTGCTGTTGTCATAGCAACTTGCTCGGTTTAAGTGACAGACCTCAGGTCTTGAACATGCAAAACTTCACAGGGACTGTGCATCCTCAAGGATGATGCCATTCTCTGTGTACCTTTCCCACAGGAAGGAGAACTCTGAGCGTGATGTTGATTGACTTCAGCTCAGCATTCAATACCATAGTTTGCCTCAGGCTTGTCGTTAAGTTCAGTGACTTGGGTCTGAATTCCTCACTCTGTCTGTGGATCCTTAACTTGCTGCCAGGCAGATCTCAGATCAGGTAGGTGGGTGGTGGGCAGTTGTACCTCGTCGAGCCTAGGACCTCATACTTCACGCTTCTATATCAACATCATAAAAGCACCATGGTCAATTCAACTATGTGCTATATGTTTCAATTGTTTTGAAGTCGTATACTAGTTTTGTGTGAGGAACCGACCGAAATGTAAGTTTAGTGAAATTTAAGAAAACTGCTGTGAATTAACCGAGTTAAAAAATAAAGGTTCCAAAAAGAGGTCTTTTGCAGCATTGAACCCAAAATGGTTATTCTATTTTGAACCATAGAATAACCATTTTGGGTTCTTCAAATAACCTTTCAGTGAACAGTCCTTAAAATAACAATTTTTGTAAAGAACATTTTTACTAATCTGAATAACCTTTTTCCACTAAAAAGAATCTTTTGTACAATGGAAATGTTAATTTAGACAGGTTGCAGCCTAAAGGCCTATAGAAAAATTCTGGCTCAAAGGAACAGTTAGTTCATAAATCAGACATCTAACCCTTAAACGCATTCATCTGGTCTTTAGTGACCCGGGACGTCATTCACTACCCTCCTCCTCATTAATTTTTTTAAGTTAGACATCAACCCTCTTAGTATTCCTCAAACAATGAATTATAATATAACCAAAAAAATATACAATTATAAAAGAATGCCTGTTTTCCTATTCATGTTTTGTAAAGATTGTATAGGGTCGCTAACGACCCGAGGTATGTAACAATGTGAGTATATTTTTCTGCAATGGATAAGACACATGCCTTTGGTGTGAGAGACCCAGGTTCGAATCCACTGTGAGACACCAATGTGTCCCTGAGCAAGACACTTAAACCCTAGTTGCTCCAGAGGCGTGCGACCTCTGACATATATAGCAATTGTAAGTCGCTTTGGATAAAAGCGTCAGCTAAATGAATAAATGTAAATGTAAATCAGCACATCTTGAAATGGCTCAGTGATTTACTGCAGAGCAAGAACTGAACGCAATCAAATATTAGTGTCACTGTTACTTGATGGTGGATCTTGTGAAGAAGCTGTCAGCAATGATGTTATAAAACATCTGCTCAAACGGAACCCATCCAAGCTCCAAAAGGTAACAAAATAGGCTTTATTTTATTCTTCTGTAATTGTTACTTTAATATAAGGAGAGTTTTATATTATCGCGAAATAGAGATCCATCCATGTTAGATATATCCGGGTCGCTAAAGACCCGAATATATAATAATGATTGGCGAAACATTCATACATTTAATGGTTAAACTTTCACATGCCACGGTGACCTTTTAATGGTACTTTTGAGTGCTTTTTTGAAGTTTGAAAGATTTGCCCCCTGTCATTGTAACTGTATTGAATAAAATGACCAGTATATTTCTTTACAATTGCTTTTTGTGCTTCACAGAAGTAATAAATTCATGCCGGTTTGGAACAACATGAAGGTGAGTAAATGATGACAGTATTTTATTTTTGTGTGAACTAATCAACAACTCAACCTAGTTATCTGAGCGATAGCCTTGTGATTGACTCCGGCCTTGGCCTTATTTGAGAGCAATATTTAATTGACACAACTGGCTGAATAAAAGGATGCTTCATTCACTTGTGCTCCCTAACTTGGAGGACATCTGCCATGTGGCCTAGAATTATTAAAGATACTCTGACAATGGTCTCTTATTGCTACCGTGGCAGGAAAAACACAACACCAAAGCTTGAGGGCCAACTTGGTGAGTCTCAGGAGGAATTACTACCCTCAAGCCATCCAGATCTTAAATAATGATGCATACTGCTCACCTTCCCCAGAAGAGTAACATAGGCTACACTTTCTTTCTTTTGCTGTTTATTACTTTTTCTACTATTCTCCACAATAACCTTTAGGCGCTTTAGGAAGTCTTCCCTGCTATTGCAATTCTGCACATGTGACACATAAAACCTTGAACTTGTCCTTTAGCATTTTACTCATCCAAATCCGGTGCAGCTAAATCAGTCAAAAAGCATGTGAGCCAATACTAGACCCTCCACTACATATACAAATATTAATAAAGCAAGAAGCCACTAGAGGCTGTGCAATATAATAATAATTAATATATTGTTATAGAATATGTAATCTGTTTTATTATATAATGCATTGCACTGGTATAGAATGACTGCTCACAGACTGCTATTTTGAGGATTAATCAGTTTAACACTGGTTATATATATATAATTTTTTTATTTAGAATGTTCTTGGACATTCTTATTTCAGTCTAATGGGAGAAAAAAAATACTACTCATATTACTAGAGCTACAGCACTTTATGATTTATGTATTAGTTCTACCTGATTTATTGCAGTGGCTTTCTGGCTTAGATTCTGATTGGTCAATGGCGGCACACAGCAGCCAAATATTTCTGTATAATGACTGTTGCCCAAGGCAGCACTGTAGCTGACCACTTCCTATTTATTTCACGATAACGATTGACCGAATGCACATTTTTCCACATTATTTTTCATACTATAAAAATACAGTTTGTGTAGTTTTCATACTGTGTTGACCGTACATCTGCAGATGAGCTGTATCCATCCACTCTTGTTTGAAGTGCATGGGCGCACCCTATTGGACATCTAAGAAATAAGAGAGAGAGAGAGAGAGAGAGAGAGAGAGAGAGAGAGAGAGAGAGAGAGAGAGAGAGAGAGAGAGAGAGAGAGAGAGAGAGAGAGAGAGAGAGAGAGATGCCATGTTGCAAGTGAGCAAATTAAGCAGTTATTCTTCATGCAAATATTCCAGCACAAATTCAAAGTGCTCTGAATGTGTCAGTAAAGGCAGTTTGAAGTACCTAATTACATTTGAATTCATGTACAGATAGCTCCCACGACGCGTTCATAAACCCACTTCAGATATCAAGAAATCATATTATTGGATAAAAAAAAAAAAAAAGAGGGGACAAGGGTGGATGTTGAGGCACTTGGGGTATAGTGATATATTTTTTAAATTTCTACAGGGAAAAAGTTAGAGATAAATATTCAAATTTCACAACTGCTCACTTTGGTTTTAGTCATTGGTATGGAAATCACGATTGGCAAATATGCAAATGACTCTGCCTTCTATGAAATTCTGAAGGGCATGGCGACACTGAGAGAAATGCCAAAGAACTGGGTCCCTCATGATTAAGATCCGCATCCTTCCCCAGGTGAGTTAGTCTCCAGAGACTTTTCATCTTACTGATGCTTTCCTGGATGCTCAACACTGGCAAATGACAAAAAGCACCCAGAAGTGGCTCAATGTGCAGATCACATTTATTTATTTCAGGGACGTGTTTATTACCACAGCCTTGGCTACTGCAGGTGTTCAAATTTCCTCTTTGTCCTCTAATGGATTTCTTCTCAATGATTTACTGACAAACAATTCCTAAGGGATATCTATGATTTATCCTAAGATACTCCCTTGCAGATCACAAAGTCAGAAGAAGAACCAGCCATTCATTGTGTGTTTTGCAAGACAGGAAAGTAATGAGCATGTCCACTGAACCACTGGTGAGTTTGCCAATTAGTTTGTTAATTCAGACCTAAAGCAGAAACCACTCACACTATGTGTCGACAGAATTAGTACCTCTCTCTCTCTCTCTCTCTCTCTCTCTCTCTCTCTCTCTCTCTTAGAGTATAATTGTTTCTTAGCACCCCAGAGGATTTCTTTATCCCAATACAGAGTGACCTTTACGCAAATGCAAGTCATGTGTGAGACAAGGGCCGGCTCAGAGCTGTGCATTAGAAGAATCACAAACCCTTTGTCTGAATTCACCCATGCAGCAAATAGAACAACGGCTGGTTTTTCCTTATAGCACACCGCCAGAAGAACAGTGTCAGTGTCAACCAAACGCATGGTGAGCTTTCTGTGATCACAAACGCTAGGAATGTCTAATTATCACCAAAGAGAATAATTCAAGCAGAGAACACGACAGCTGATGAATCCATTATGGATTCTTGGCTTTTATACTCAGATATGAAAAAACATCCTGGTGAGAGTTTGAAGCAAAGTGCTCATGGACTGGCTTCCTCCATCTAAAATAGCACCATTCAGAACTAAAAAGAAAATGTTTACTAAACTGCAATTCAGTGCTGGAACTAGAGTTTAATTTGAATTGAAGTAACGAACAGGATGCAGAATAGTAATTCAAATTTAAGAAGGGAATTCAAATGGTCAGTTTAAATTAGAAACGAATACCATTACCTGTTGATTTATAATTCAGTTCCCATTTCTATTCGAATTCCAATTCAACTTCTTGTGATACATTGCCAGTTCAATTAAAATGACAACCCGGGAATCGAAAGGGGGATATTTCTGAGTTTGGTCCAACCCTAACAGAAAATAAAAGCGGAATATGAGTATACGCATTGGATTAAACAGAAATGAACCTGCTTTATGACATAAATCTTGAAGGGCAAAGCAAAAACAGGCCATGAAAACACCCAAACAGACCTCTTTATTTAAGTTACTTCCTGATTGACAGCTCTAGTGTATGAATCATTATCAGTATACACCACATTACCTGGAGCTCTACTCTTTCCGATTAAGTCAAAGCTGGCGGTAAAATATCAATCACCTCCAAACAAACACCATTAGTAAGCAGCGTAATGGAAAGCTAACACAGTGATGTGTGTGTGTTGGGCTCTGTCTGTCTGTGAATGTTATTACTGGTCATAATTTCTGTGTGCGATAACTCCCTCAACCCCCGAGAATGACGATTTGAGATTGCTTGCCATTGTTTGCTCCCTTCTAGTGATCTGCTTTTAAATTGACTCAGTTTGCCACGTGAACTGGGCTGACCCTTTGTCTTTCCTAAGTAGGAAATTCAAGAAAAATATCAAATTATCTATAACGTCCACTGCTGTTTCTTGAACCCGCGAGAAAATATACAAGCCGTGTGACTTATCGACACAGGAGGCTGATTTGTTTGCGAAAACATCCCTGCATTTCATCGCGATTGATTGATGTAGCAGTTTATGCTGACGATTATGAAGCCAACACCCCTAGACATTCAATTACATGTTTATGTGTGTAATATTGATTTTAATAGTAAATCAATTACTCATTTTCCATGACTGACATCTAGTTTGCCTCTATTTGCAGCTGGCGCCGATGAAGTCGTCCATACTCTGAGAGTACAGACAAAAAACAGCATGTTGCACAACACTTTGTGAATTTTTTTTTTTTTCTTTATTTTATTTCATGAGACAGAGGTGTAGTCTAGGCTATCTTTCCTCAGCGCGACCGTCTCCACCTCTATTACCCTGTGCTGTCAGGGTCAACAGTCAAAGGCACCTCTGTTCATTCCCCTGTGCCACTGTAGCCCCCCATTATGTGTTTCTGGGACCCAGTTTCAGTCCAGGCCATTTGTCACGTTCACCGAATAACCCACAATCATTTAAAGTCAAAAGAGGCATTGTGCATGGTTGGTAAGCAGTGAGCGGCAATAGAACTTTTTTGGAATGGTGCCCAGAGGAACAGGGTCTTGATTCCATGTCTGTTTGACTTCCTTCTCAACCCTCTTCTCATTTTGAAATTAAATGAGTGTTTCAAAAAATGTACTAATGCACTTTGTCAATGCTTAGTCTGAGCTCTAAGTAATCATCGTGTTGCTGATTTTGGCCGCATTATTGAATTTGCCAGGGTAAACATGACATATAAGTGCAATCTGTCAATGTGACCTTTTTAAAAGACTTGTTTTTCAGTTTATTTTCAAAAGCATTCATGTTTTACCAAGAAAAAAACATTAGGAATAAAACCACTATCTTATATCAATAAGAAACCTCGGCTAATAAAATACACCCAGACCAACAGAAAATCAATCTAATTAGAGATGCACTAATATTAAATTGGTAGTTCACCCAAAAATGACTATTCTGTCTTTAATTACTCACCATAATGTCATTCCAAACCTGTCAGACATTCGTTCATCTTTGGCACACAAATGAAGATCTTTTTTATGAAATCTGAGAGCTTTCTGTCCCTCTATAGACAGCAACTCAATTGACAATTTGACGCTTCAAAAAGTTAATAAAGAGAACGTAAAACTAATCCATTTGAATCAAGTGGTTTAGTCCAAATTTTCGGAAGAAACACGATCGCTTTTTATGATGAACAGATTGAATTTAGGCTTTTATTCACATGTAAACACTGATCAGAGAACATAAACAGAAGCTCAAATGTGCCGTGTAACACGAGAATGAACCTCATTGTTTCTCGCACGTCAAGTGAATATGCTTGAGCTTCCATTTATCACAACTGACATGTGAGTTGAAGAATGTTTATAAGTAAATAAAAGCCTAAATTCAATCTGTTCATCATATAAAGCGATCGAGTCTCTTTAGAAATTTGGACTAAACCATTGAATTCATATGTATTAGTTTTACGATCTCTTTATGAACTTTATGAAGCATCAAAGTGGTAGTTGCGTAGCCATCTATGGAAGGAACAGAAAGCTCTCAGATTTAATCTTCATTTGTGTTCTAAAGATGAACGAAAATCTTACGGGTTTGGAACAACATGAGGGTGAGTAATTAATGACAGAATTTTCATTTTTGGGAGGACCATCACTTTAACACTCTGGCCGCTACTGATAGGTTGATAATTATTTATTGTTGTGATATGGCCAATAACTGATAAATGATATATAAATACATACAAAAAGATATGACACCAATATATTGTGCATCATTAATTCTAATTAGAGCCAGTTGTTTTCGCCTTAAAAAAAAATTAATTTGACATTTGAATCGGACTATTTGCGCTGAACATATGACACAGGCATTTGAAATAAACATTCGAGACGCAAGCTCACGCAAGATGAGAGCCAGATTAAGATGCTGCAGACATCAAAGTCTGCATGAAAGGCTGCCTAATGCTTTATCATCACGTTACAACAAGGGGAAGACAGATGCACGCAGAGCTCTTCTATCAGTCAGGTGATTACCACTCCCTATGGAATACACCGCTGTCATAGGCCCCTCTGATAACCACTGTTTGACGGCAAGATGCAATTAAGACCACCAAAGAGAGCTCCAACTGTCATGCACTGAAAAATTCACATATATTATTATGGACACAATGAGATGTTTGACATCAGTTTGATTTTGGTGAGTAATCACAAACGTATACTTGGCAACTACATCTTACATTAGGCACAATATAAAAAAAGAAAAACAAACAAAAAGACAAACAAAACTCTTAAAAATTGAGATGAAGGATGGAAACTACTGTATGGAGGGATCTGTAGCTGTACATTTTGTTTAAGGATACAGCAAAAAACTGACAGGCTGTCATTTTCCACACTGTTGAAGGGCTTCAGCAGTCAGTGGCAGCAAAGAACAGGCTGCATTTGTATTCAGCCAAAGTTTAAGCTACATAATTGGTTGGCTCTGTAGTGAACTTTTGTATCCCATGGGACATGATATCTCTCCCAGACTCAAAACTACCACTTTACCACAGTGGTCATGAGAGAATAAAGACAAATTTGGATTCTTGTTTACATTGAGTTTTACTTTAGGGCCATATTTAAAGACAGCTTAAAAAGGGAATATTTCAATGTAATGTTTGCATTTAAGTCACCCTGTGGAGAAAAACAAGCATTTAATGTTGTTTATATGTCTATGTGGTGGTTTTAATATGCTTTAAGACAAACCATGTGCAAATTCATAAGTCAACACCATTGCTGAGTATTTTCTCCTCAAAACTGCAGTGAACCAAAGACAGTCTCAAAAACGCGATTCGAAAACGCTGGTGTTTCTGACGTCACAAACTACCTTGTAACCAGTCACGTCAACGAGAGGATCTCTGAGCTGGTGTGAGTGAGTGGAGGCGGGGCTAATTTGCATATTCATAGAACCGATATACTAAATGAGGCAAGGGTGTAGAGTTACATTCAAGCTATTTTAAGAAGGTTTTTTTTTTTCATGGAAAAAAACGTTTAAATATGTCATTTTGGTGATCAAAGATGAGTTTTAAGGGATAATATTATTGACTACAGGGGGACTTTAAAGAATTAGTATTAAAACAATATAGAGACTTCTGCAAACTGTTCCAGTCATTTAATTTCAAGTTAAGTTTATTTGAATTTTGTTTTACTAAAAATAGTGATTAGCCATTAGTAATTGCTGTAAGTGATTTTAAATAACAGTGATGAGAGTTAAAATGTTCATCCTTTAAAAATAAACAACAAATCATGTTTATATAAGCTACACAGACAACATCTTCATATTTAATAAGTTAAATTAGTAAAACGTCTGGAGCTTCTCAGTGCAGGGAACAGTCATTGAAATGTTCTGGAAAGTCAAGTCAAGTCACCTTCATTTATAAAGCGCTTTTAACAATATGAATTGTTTCAAAGCAGCTTTACAGTGATAATAGGAAATTACAGTAACAGAGATTGTTTTGGCTTTACAGTAGCTCTAGGAAAAAGTTATTGTCCAGCTAAAGTTAGTGTTGATTGATTGATTCACTTCCGTTGCGAAGATCATTAGTTATTAACTTAGGGGCCACTAACACAACACCGTTCTAACATGAAAATCCTTAACGCGCTCCGGCTGCCCATCCGCACAAAACAGTGCCTGGTGGCTCGAGAACGCACTCCCGGAAATAGGTTCCAAGGTGCAAACGATTATCAGTTATCTCTGCGCAAACCTACACAACCTCTGTGCAAACCTCTGCGTGAACACCGACGTTGCGCATATATCACGTGTTCAGTCCATAGGTATGCGCGTTTGAATATATGTAAGCAGGCACATAGTCCTTTACAAATCAACCCTCAACAAACTACTTGTCTGGCCTTAAAAATGTATAATACAGAATTATTTATCGCGTGGTGACTCGACAACGTTTTATCTGTACAGAGTTAAAGGGAAGGGAAGGAGGCCTTCACAGGGGAGAGCCTATTGACACTTCAGGACTGCCTTGTCATCGTGTCCAGGTGCAGGTCCTTCATCAGATCTGGATACGGCCTGGATCCGGAGACGCTATCCTTCTTATGATGTAACAAGTACACCAGGATTTATGGGGAGTGTTCCCGGTTCCGGCTGACCTAATCTATGCAGCCTTACATTGAATAATAGAAGTCTATAATGTGTTATGTGTATACTAGGCCAAAGATGTTACAGTGTCTGGGTTGTGTTCCCTGGGTCACCACTAGATGTCCTCCTTCCCCGGTGTCACTCACATCATGAACTACGTTTCCCATCATCCTGTCTGGCTACCACTGATCATTGCACTCAGGTGTTCCCCATCATCATTGCACTCAGCTGTTTCCCCTCACCTTGTTAGTGTCTGTGTATATACATCCTGTTTGTGTCAGTGTTTGTCACTGAGTCCTTGCAACATTTCACACACTTCTGATGTTTGTTTCTGCCTGGTTCCTGTTTTGTTCTTGTTTATGGATTGCCTTTATGGATTTTGACCTTTTGCCTGGACTGGTTTTGTGAGTACGGATTACCCCAATAAAATACTGCAAATTGGATCTCTCTTGTTTCCTGTGTGGGTGTGAATCGTGACCAAAGATATGTGTTTTTAGTCTAGATTTGAACTGACAGAGTGTGTCTGCTTCCCAGACAATGTTAGGTAGATTGTTCCAAAGTTTTGGTGCTAAATAGGAAAAGGATCTACCGTCAGCAGTCGATTATGATATTCTAGATAATATCAACTGTCCGGAATTTTGAGATCGCAATAGATGTGAAAGTGATGTGCTTAGACTGGGGAAAAGGTGCATTATGCTGCAGGTGTTTCAAGTCCAACAATATTCCTCTGTGGTCTGTCAAAATTCACCATTAGTTGCTGTCATATTCTAATGCCTTGAGGTCAGGACTACTCTGTCAGCTGGATTCATCACATTTCAAACCCATCTAGATATATAATCCGACATTCCTCCAGGAAATTTAACATCATGATAATCCATTATTTTTTATGTTCTATCTACATCACTCCAGTTTTTCGTCAGCCACTCGTCTGCAACTTCATTCAGAGGAGTGCCGTACACGAAACTTCTTCCTTGCAGTGAGTCTAGCTCAGCCAGAGTAATAATGACCTCCTCTGGGAGAAGGGCATCTGTCTGTAATGCCTGGCTGTTGGCTCTAATAGGAGTTTGCCATTCTGTGTGTTAACACTAACAGCTCTGACACCCTGTAATGTGCTGTCCACCTCTTCTTTAAACCTTATGATTGGTCTACGGGATTCAGATGAACAGATGTCATTACATCCAATCTAGCTCCATCAGAGGCTCTCTTTCTGCAGGCGGATAAGAAGGCAGTGTCTCTAAATTGCAAGGTGGATGGAAAATTAGACAGTGGGGAAAAAAAAAGAAGAATAAACACTTGAAAACATGACTGCATTTTTGTTATTCATGGAAAACATGAAAAGATGCGGTTTTCAAAAGCATCTATTTGAATAGTTCTCAAACCTAAAACATCATCTCTATTTAAAGCCTTCATCGAAGACTTTTATAATTCAGTCATTGCAAAGACTAATGACTAAAACTTTGACATAACGGTCAAGCACATTTCAGCTGATTAAAGGCAAATCCAACAAAGTAAAAAAGCATAATTAGTCTCAAGGCTTTTTTTAAATTCACTGTCAGATATCCTTTAAAAGTGTCTATCTGAAAATATCTTAATGAATGAAAAGCCAATGATATCAACTAATGAGTTCACACTGACCCTTAGATCTTCAAGAACGCATCACATTTATGTTGAATATTTTTATTCACCAAAATGTTAACTTTACACTGTGTTAATGGGTCATGCTGTAATTAGATCTTATCGTAAGAGGTTTTCAGCTCGGACGTCTTGTGCTTGACCTGATTCTGTGGGTAATTAGCAGTTTCTCTGAACGCTGTTTATTTGGTTGTTGAACAGGGCTGTGCTCCCAGTGCTATATGCTGTAGCTCATCTCTTAAGTCCTCATAACAATGGAGAACAGCATTATGAATATGCAAAGGAGCCGGTCCCCTCCAGGCCTGATAAACGGAAGCAGTGAGCTCCTATGATTAGATTCCCTCCGCCCTATTGTGGGGAAGTCGTCAGAGGCATGAGCTGAGTCTTAAGAACAACAATTAAATGAATAGATGAAATAGTCCATTTGAACTGAAGGACAATTTGTTTTTTATCATTTTAAAATTGAGATAATGCTCAGAGAGAATTTAATTTGTCATTTTGTCAGTAAACTGTATCCTTTTGACAAAGTAAATTGGGTCAATTTATTAAAATTTTTGACTATGAAAATTACTTCCATCTAATGCAGCTAACAGTGCATTGCATTGTATTTAAAACCAAGAACCAGCGGCCTATACCATGAAGCCGGTTTAGGTGGCTAGCCAGGTATGTTTCAGTTTAGTTTGCACCAACCCTGGGTTTTAGGCACCATGAAAGTGGTTCGGCTTTTAGCAGTGTTCATCGCCATAGTAACTCGTGCTCCACGGCTAACCTGGTCCGGGGCAGGTTATGTTCCAGGTAAGAGGTTGCAAACCGAACTTAGACCAATCAAATGTTCAATTCTCTCTATACCTTTATCAATTGTACAAATTAACTTCACAACTTTTACTTGCACTGATATAGCACGACTTTTTCTTTTAGTTGTCCTCTTTCATAGACAGATAAAAAAATAAATAAAAGGAGGTACTTTTATTAGACTAGTAATGAAAAACATGCAGTGCCTTGACTTAGCGCTGCATCTGACCTAATAACAGAAATCACATTTAGCAGAGGTGTTTCATTGTACTTCTGTCAAACTTCAGAAACTTCAGAGTATTATCAGCTTTACTGTCCTGCTTTGCTATTTCATCCTCCGGAAAGAAGTGGTGGACAGTGGCAGTAACAACTTACACTGTGTCCCAGCAAGACCATGCAGGCCTTTACATCTAATATCCTCAGGGCTCTGGCCTCTGTGTGACAGTCTCTGGGCTGAGCACTGATTCACTTTTTCCCTGCTGATATTTCCATCTCAGCTGCTATCAGTTAATGAGAGTCAGACTGTGGTTCTGCACCTGCGGAGAGCTGCCGAATCAATCTGGAGGATTGCTGGACTACAAAGTGATCTTCAGTACCATGGACAGAGATTCAATCATCAGCCTACAGCCTCATCTGTCCCGACTGAGTCAAAGGAGCATTATGCTAAACAACTCATTTAAATACTGTAATGACATTTCACACAGGTAACAGAATTACATTGTTGTAATGGATAAAGGCATAAGCTATAGGCAAATTACAATTTTCTCAAAACAGTTGCAGTGCTTTTCAGTGACGTAAACTTTAAAAAATATATATTTTAAAGGTTGATTTAGCAGTCATGCATTAGTTATTCATCAAATGATGATTAAATATATTATTGGATGGATGGATGGATGGATGGATGGATGGATGGATGGATGGATGACAATAATTGACAGAAAGAATGGATGGATGGATGGATGGAGAACAATTAACAGAAATAATAGATGATGAATGGATAGATGGAGAACAGTTAACAGAAAGAATAGATGATGGAGAACAATTGACAGAAAGAATGATGGATGGAGAACAATTGACAGAAAGAATAGATGATGAATGGATGGATGGTGAACAATTGACAGAATGGATGGATGAGAACAACTGACAGAAAGAATAGATTATGGATGGATAAATAGATGAACAATTGATAGAAAGAATGGCCGGATGGATGGACGGACGGATAGATGGATGGACGGATGGAAAGGGGGCTTCTTCATGAACTGCTTTGCATAATTACATAATTTGAATAATGTCTTTCAAACAATGCAGACATCATGTGCAAATAAACACAATTGGCGGGTACAATTCATTCTCAGTGATTTCCCCCCTTAGACCTTGGAGGATGGCATTTATCAGTTCTGTTCTAAGATGTGCAATTTACAGCCAGTGAAATAATAGCTTTAAGATTTATTTGAAGTATTTTTCAGCGAAGAAACCAGAGATGAACTATTCAGCCTTGAGATATTAGGATATTAGTAAAGGACATTAGTAAAAATACGGCTGCAATAATCCTCAGCAAAACAGCTGATTTGTTTAATAAGAGTCTTATTACAAACACTTGAGTGAATATTAAGAGCAGTGCAACAGATCCACACAGTGATGGTGTGATCGCATCAGGGAAAATGTCTTGTGCCTATATATTAGTGTTTATATAGAAGAAAATCGGTGGCTGGCCTCTTTGCTTTCTTGCAACTCAAATTTAGTCAGAAATCATTTCTGAAAAAAGCATGATCAATCACAGAAGTATTATTTCAGAAGACAGAAGTCATGGGAAAAAAGCAGGATGTTTTGGTGTTAAATATGAGGAAAATATCCCTCTATGGGAATTACAAATTTGCATTTGTAAATGCAATATTATAATAAAATATTCTCTTATTTTTTTAAAGTTCACTGGCTACGGGATTAATAATGGTGATATGGGTGCATAGACTCACAGAGAACTATAAAACATGCCCAAAGGGAGACTTCTTGAGACATTTGGTTGGCTGATTCTGCCTCTGAACTGTAACCACAACCACAAATGTTCCCCAAGATTGTCTTAAAATAAGAAAAATATCAGTTAAATTCAGTTTTCAGCACATACTTTTGTTGTAATGGTTGCTTTAATACAAACAACAGCAAGCTCTCATACTGTAAACATCTCCTTTTGATTAAAGAAGTTGTAAAAAATAAAAATAAAAATGATGACAACATCAATCATGTACCAATGCAAGGTTTATGAATACACATTGTGCACAGGGAATGCAAATGACATTTGAAAGAAGCCTTTTGATCAATATGCAATCTCACATCCACTCATCCACTACTTCTCTCTTCCAAACAGAACTATACTATCTTTTAAAAATGTGAAACAGCCTAAGACACAAAGTAAATGATCTATTATCCATAATTTTGCATACATGTATATGGTAACACAAAAGCCACTTTGAATTAAATATTTGACAGCAATCATTATTTCATAGTTTTAATATAAGATTATCTGTTGAAGTATAATGTTAATAATCTTCTGCTTTTCCCTGATAACACTCTAATGGCTTGAGAGCATGTATAAAGAAATGCAATGCATGGAAAAGCATGACATGTTCCTGTACTGAAAATGGTAAAGGGTGGATATCAGTGCAAAATTGCTTGGTCTCAAAACGTAATGTTCTTAATTACAAAAGAAAATATACCGTATAATCATGCATAACCTTGCCTAATTGTAGTCTCCATTAAGGTACTTATTGGATATTTCTACCAAATGCCATGTACGTGTAACAAATGGCATGCATTAGAAACTGTTCATGCGAACCACTGATCCTGATCAATATATTCAGAAATAGTTGCATGTGGCAGCCAGCAGCACAATCTGAATCTGTGGATAAAGCATGACTGCCATCCAGTGGAAAACTGCAGGTTTATCAGCAAACACCGCTGTCTTTGTCCTTCTGCTGCTCTGCCAATAGAGCAGAATATTCATGATGCAGTGGTGAAAATAAAGTTTCAAACTGATTATTACCTTGTGATGAAATATTGATATAATCTACCCCTATGATTTTTTATTTATTGTGCAACAAGGCCTATCAGGTTTTGCCCCCCAGTAGGCTATATCAGTGATCTTACTATTCCCTACTCTCCTTCTAGAGTTCTCAGGTCCTCTGACCATGCAACGGCTTTAAAGGTCCCTCGTTGTCATTTATAATCAAAAGGAGATCGTGCTTTTTCTGTGGTAGGTCCCAAATTCTGGAATAGTCTCCCATTCCACGTGAGGTCAGCTCCATCAATTGCCACTTTTAAGTCTTATTTAAAAACGTATTTATTTTCTTTAGCTTTCGAATAAGTTATGTTTGCTTAGTTATAGGATTTTAATGTTTTCGCTTCTGTAAAGCACTTTGGGGCAACGTCTGTTGTTTAAAAATGTGCTATATAAATAAAGTTGCTTGCTTGCAACATATATTACTGCTGATGAATTTGAGATCCAGCACTATTAGAAACAAATCATGCCTAGTCAATTTATAAATAAAATTATAATTTTAGCTTTTCTAAATGTAGGGGAGACCGGGGATGGTTGTAACACGGGTCAGTTGTAACAACTCCAATATGTCCAATCAGGAACTAGTTACAAATCACCTGATTCACTTCGCACAAGCTCAGTTTAGTTCTTATTCCACATGTGAAAAAGTAGAGCCCTGTTGGAGACACAGCACATGTTAGAGTGGAAAAAACTAATTTGAGGTATGAAAGTAACTTTTTTTACTTTTTTTGTTTTTGTTATGGGAATTTCTGCTTTGTAGTTAAACTCCTCAAACTTTTATTATGTTTATTGTGTGTCTGTGTAGATATTTTCCATGCAAGTTGTTAGTGCTAATGTTTTGCCTGTTAGCTGTAAGGTGAGCTAGTTCATGGCTACATGACTCTGGGTTAGTTGTAACAACAAGACTCTGGGTTAGTTGTAACAACAATGAAACGTTATAACCTACCCCAAGAAAATTTAGTTAAATTTATATATGTTTTATTTGAATTTCAGTATGCCTAGGTCTTGGAAGAGAAAGACAGACAGAGGAGTTTCTCTCACAATTTTGAGGAAAGCATCAGATGAGACAAAGGGAAAGTCTATAAGATCTGTGGCAAAGTTGTATGGTATTTTTATGTATAACATTTTTTGAGTTCAAGTTCAATTTATAATGGTAATTACTATGACTAGTTATATTGAAAAGTCAGTGTTGAATAAAAACCTTTCAAAATATTTTTTTTTGTCAAAATCCTTATTTCATGATGTTACATATCACCCCGGTGGATATCATAATGTTACATCTCACCCCAGGGTATGTTACAACTAACCCAGACTATGGGGTGAATTGTAACATTTCACTCCTCGTGTTTGAAACTAAACCATGCATTTTCTGTTTGTGTTGCAAAGATAATAGCTATGTAATTTAATAGCAGACACTTGTAACTAGTTTGGATCACATTTTGAACACACTGACTTAAAAGTACTAAAAGCTATAGACAGAAAGGTCAAAATTGTTACAACCATCCCCGGTCTCCCCTAAATATGTTGGAGAGTGGCCCACTAGGGGCCTAACCATGAAGCCGGTTTAGGTGGCTAGCTATGTTTCAGTTTAGTTTGCGCCAACCCTGGGTTTTAGGCACCATGAAAGTGGTTCGGCTTTTAGCAGTGTTCATCGCCATAGTAACTCGTGCTCCACGGCTAACCTGGTCCGGGGCAGGTTATGTTCCAGGTAAGAGGTTGCAAACCGAAATTGGACCAAGTCACTCCACTCCACCTGTTTCTCCAAATTAAAGGTCACATAGCAAATGATTTTTAAAGACAAAATCGTCAGGCTTTTTGTAACACTTATTTAGAATAATAATTTTGTATGATTTAGATATTATTTATGTAATTATTAATCGATCACATGTACAATTTTTGTTTATCAGTTATTATTATGCACAGTTTAAATGAATAAATATATAAAGGTAATATAAATACGCTTTAGAATCAATAGAAAAAGCTATAAAACGAGCTTAAATGTTCAATTCTCTCTATACCTTTATCACATGTACAAATTAACTTCACAACTTTTACTTGCACTGATATAGCAAGACTTTTTCTTTTAGTTGTCCTCTTTCATAGACAGCTATTTTCTTCTTGCTGTGTAAATTTGTTTAAATTCTTAATATTTTTCAATCTCGTAATATTCTGCAAAGAGAGAAGTGAATCACGATGCTTCTCTCGCGAGAAATGAATCGCAGTTTCACTCTAAGCATGTGATTGGCCGTTCGCTACTGATGTCACACCTAAACTCGGATCGAAGCCTGAGTTGACAGAGAAAGTTGATGATCAGCATCAAGGTACCAACAATTGTTTGGAAATTGTTTTTTTGTTTGTTTGCTTTTTAAATGGTTTGTTGTTTATTAATAAAAATAAATATATACTGTTTATAATACTGATACTATCTATAATAATGATAATAAACAATATATAATTATTAAATTAAATATTTAAAATGTATAAACCAATAAATAAAGTACCGAAGTCTTAAGTTATTATCCTTTGAAAACACAATTGTTATTAACCAGCTTCCACTCATCCCTCCAAATACTGGCGTGACGTATCCAATCTTTCAGCAGAAGGAGCTGGATAAAATATTCGGAATGCTCAATCTACAATCTGACTCGTGATGCAGCCTGGAATCATAATCACAACATGTTGGTTTGTTTTTCCAGAGGAGAACTGGTCCCTCGACCCTTGCCTGGTTTCTCCCAAGGTTTTCCCTCCATTTATGTCAACTGATGGAGTCTGGGTTCCTTGCCACCGTCATCTTTGGCTTGCTTAGTTGGGGACACTTAATATTCAGCAATATTATTGATCTGACTGCACTGACACTATTGGATGAGAACTGAACTGAGCAGGACGATGACATCACTGTTTTCTCCAGAGCTGCTAGCTGAATTCAACTCATTCCATAATTGATGAACTTTACACAGTTCTTGAACCAAACTGAATAATGACACTAGTACTGTCTCTTTAGAGCGGCTTTACAGCAGATTTGAACTCTTTTTGCATCATTGATCATTATTTTCCTGTTTATCACTGTAAAGCTGCTTTGAAACAATCTGCATTTTATAAAGCGCTATATAAATAAAGGTGACTTGATTTGACTTAACCTAATACAGGATCATACAGGACCTTTGATGGCTAAAAATTCTTTAAATCTCAGAAGTGAAGAACAAGTGATACAAAGGAGGAAAAATGTTTATTTGGCAACATACTTGACATTGTTCTTCTAAAAGCAGTGGAAAACTACAATACAAATAGCAGTTTAGGTTAGGTGATATTTGTATAAAAGAGCCGTTTTAAATTACTGGTGAAACCGCAGCTCCAAGCTCAGAGTGCTAAACAAACACTAAATAAAATGTGTCTTATGTTCAGTCTGAAAATGCTGCAAAGTTATGATGCTTGTTGGCACATTTTCACACAGAATACATTCTTCTCATAAGACAGTGGTGAAAATGTAACAAGTATTACAAAAATATTTCAATAAAACACTAAAGCATAAAGGCAGATAAGTTCACAGAGGTTAGTAACTTGTAGTTAGGCATGAGGACTTCCTGAAATATATACTTTTAAACCACCAGGTGGCGCTATTGATCAATGCTTCGCATTCTGTCCTCAGTAGCACGTGTGCTTTTCAATGGCGTCATTCATAGCAGGTTTTCAAAGTTGAAAATCACAATACTAACATCTACACAAACATTTCTTGCTCTCTATACCATGATGGTGTCAACAGGAGTTGAAATAAAAATGGATAGATTTGAAAAAACCTGACACAAAAATACTCAAAAGATGTGCAAAAAAAATTAAAAAAGAAGAGATAAATTTGCCAACTAAAAACTGTGGAGGGGAAGATATTATAAAGTTAGTGTTGGGCGCATGTTGGCCAACTACATTTTATAAAGTCCTAAAGTGCCACAGTCTTCTTTAACCAGTAGCCATATAGTGGTCATCATCGTCCATTAAAACATATGCATACCATTCTTAAATCTAGTTGTTTGAAATTAACTAAGCAAATAAAAGATTGTGATAAAGGCTTACCTCTCCAAGTACAAAACCTTACGCATCAAGTTATTTTAATAAAGAAAAAG
This sequence comes from Leuciscus leuciscus, assembly GCF_965113295.1. Classification (NCBI taxonomy): domain Eukaryota; kingdom Metazoa; phylum Chordata; class Actinopteri; order Cypriniformes; family Leuciscidae; genus Leuciscus; species Leuciscus leuciscus. The sequence goes on from NC_138731.1 coordinate 34,691,055, forward strand.
CGCTCTGCTGGAGTTCCCCCACAGAGTTGCAAGTAGATTTGGCGAGGAAAAGTTCATGTGTAGTTCAAAGTAAACAGCATCGCTCTTTGAAGCTCTTCTTATTCTTCTTATTTTTTCCCTTCCCGTTTTTGTCCTTATTTTCTGACATCTTTTTAGCACGGACTTCCCTCATTAGATCAAAAAATACCTTTGGAAAAACAAAAGGTTCATTATTGCTCAGTATGACAAGGTTGTATGAAACGAAAATTATCAGTGAAAACATTTTGCACATTTTTTTGATTAAATAATTTAATTAAATAAGAGAAAAAGACTATTCTTTTTGTGGTTTCACTTTGCAGCTCAAACCTCCCTCATCAGATTAAAAAAACATTTATCAGTATAATACAATTTATAATTATTAACAAATGAATACTAGCAGCAAAAAGATATTTAACAAAATGCATTAAAAAAAATTAACAACTAAGTAGAATTAAAGACAAAGACTTGATGTACTTTTTGCTTAATGAACAGCAAGCACAGGTTTGAACTGTGGCACTGGAACACATACTGATGCTATACTTCCATCAGAGACTGTATTACACAGAAAATAAAAAAATTAAATTGGATTCTGCTAGATTTAGTAAACTGTAGCCACCATCATATTTCTGCATTCAAGGCATCTATCATTCCGGAATACAGACTGGATGCATATTATGAAAGCAAGTGTATGGTTATGGGCAGCAATGGAACAATTTGTTACTATGCTTCTAAATGGTTTAAATAATAATAATAAAGATAAATTGAAATAAAAAACTAATTTATATTTAAACATATTGTGACAAGTCTCCAGAGTGCATCGCCCTGTAATTACTTCTCATCATTCAATCAGCAGCCTTTAACAAGTACTGATCGGCCACACCTGTGCTTCATTAAGAAGAGAGAATATTAGCAGAGCAAGAGAATGAAAGGGTGAGCTAGTTGTCCACTGCAGGAAATGTTAATAGTGTGTTCTCTTTGTCTCTTCTTCTCCAGATTCAAGTGAGGATTAACTGATCAGCACTGGCCTTCTAACACTGGAAAGCCCCATACCTTTTCTGCACCTTCATCACTTCATCAACCTTTGAGCACTGTAATTCCCACGTTAATATATTACTTTATGTTCAATATAAACCCACTGTGTGCTCTGCAAGTCAGTTTGGTCTATGTCCTCATTCAGCCCACCACAATACACACACCCCATTTAAACCGAAACTTAAACGTTATAAATAAATCATCTAAATTTAGAAAAAAAACAAGCAGAAAATGTACCTTGTCCACATTGGCTCGTGTCTTGGCAGAAGTCTCTACATACTGCACACCCCACTCTTCTGCTTTTCCTCTGGCCTCCGCCACTGAAACCTTCCTCCGATCCTCAAGGTCCGACTTATTTCCAATTAAAACCAGTGGAATCTTCTCCTCCTCAGCTTTAACCCGCAGGATCTGCTCCCTGCAAACACGCACTGATACATTTAATGTTGAGTGGTCCAATTTTCTGATTATACAAGGCCACAATGGGAGATCCAATTTTCTGATTATACTACAGTAGCTTACAATTGAAGTAGCAAGAATGGTGCAATACCACAGACCTGAATTCTGCTGTGGCTGTGAAAGACTCGTGCTCTGTTATAGAGAACACCAACAGGAAACCCTCCCCGCTACGGAAATAATTGTCTCGGATGGCCGCGTAGTCTTCCTGCCCAGCTGTGTCCAAAATGTCAATCTGCACTTCTTCTCCGTCCAACACCACTTTCTTCCTGTAGCTGTCGGCCTTTGTGGGCTCATAATCTTCAACAAACTGAAGGAGAAAAAAACAAACAATATCACTGATAAAGTAAAAAAAACAACAACATGGCAATGCAGAGAACAAAACTATCTAGAAGACTAGCAACACTTATTTTTTTTATTTTTTTTACACTTCAGGTTCACGCATCTACCAGAACAACATATGGTCTGTTGACTTACCTCATCATACATAAACTGAAGAGTGAGGGCGGACTTTCCTACGCCTCCACTGCCCACCATAATGACCTTGTGCAGGGCGAGGGAGCTCTGACCCCTACTCTTATTGGCTGCCATTTTTAATTGTCTCCCTCAGGTACACCACAAGACGCCCACAGACAAACTGGCACCACCTGTGGAGAAGCAAAAGTATTATGGAGAAGCTGAACCATCAACAGAAGAACAGGTGTGTATTTGAACTTTCATTTGGATCATGGAACATAAATCATACAATACAAATATATTTTATCATGCTGGTTCCAAAGCATTTTAGAATTAACACTAGGCTATATACTTTAATAAAACTTTCAGACAATTGTAAAGGTAATCCTTATGGCATGTTTCTTAATAAATTCACCCTAAATGCAAATTATGTAGAAAGTTATTAGTATTACTACAAAGCAAATGCAATACCATGACATGACATTTTTCAAAAGTACATTGGAGTACCAAGTACATGTTCCTGGATCAACATTCCAATCAACCAATCAGATTTGAAGGACAAGTTTACAATTTACGTGAAGTTTAGGCGTACAACCAGGGCTGTGTGCTTCTACATCAGTGTTATTCACCAATATTTTCCCACTGATTTTAGGGATACGTTATGGTTAGGGTTGTGTTTTCAGACAGGAATGTTGTTCCAGGATCAACAAAATATGTTGTCCAAGGGAAGCTCACACTACATGACTTTTGGTTGGACTTTGCCGTCACAGACAGATTTCCAAGGTCTGCGACAAAACCCCCGGATTGCGGCTAAATCAGTGCTTGTTGCATCACCGATGCTTGTCAAGTAAGAGCCAGTCAGAGAAGTGATCTGAGCACGTCTCGAGCAGTCACAGACGCTGCCATATTTTCAAACCGGTTTGTTATTATTGCAACATAATTTTGTAGTGCGTGCAACAACAACAAGGTGGAACTAATTTAGCCATTCAAAGTGCAGATGGTATCAATGGAAAAATCTCATAATCACTTTAGTGAATTTCTCAATACATCAATACATTTCACAAAACATTGGTAAGGGTATTTTTTTTATTCTGCATCTTTCTTCTTCTGGACATCTGTAGTAATGGCTCTCACTTGCCAACGCAACACCAGGGAAAACACCCATTTATGAAATTAAAATGTTGTGGAAGGAAAGCCCTGGGTTTATTTTTATGAGTAGCACTGGTACTTTTCCCATCCACAACATCTACAGATGAGCACAATAAACCACTTATGATGCATTACTTAATGACACACCATAAAAAAAAAAAAAAAAAGTAAAATCACATCAACAGACTTATTCTTGCATAAATGGCACTTGAAACTTGAAAAACGATGTGTACTGACGTCTTTCTGCGGTTGAAACATTCCTTATGATGTTCATTCATGTTTACTTGATGCTATAAATTAACTAGAAGGAAGAGATGATCAGTTCACGAGCAGCTTTAAAAGGTACAATATGTCAGATTTTTGTAATAAAATATCCAAAAATCACTTGCACAGTGTGATATGTTTCCTGCAGTTGTGTACTTACAATATCCTAAAAGTTCCCAAAGATTTTTAATTTCAGAGAAATTGCGTTTTTAAATAATGTATTAAATAAAATATTTTAAATAATGACTCGTCCCTGGTCATTGTCGCCTGTCAATGACGTAATATCCGCATTATCCCTGGTTTCCCCTCGTACTGCCATAGTAACCATGGCGACAGACGTGGACAACTGCGTTACGTCTAGCGTCACACTGTTCTTGTTTTTCGTTCAAACATTATGGACCATGGCAAGCAGACTTTGGGACAAAAAGAGAAATAAAACGAGGATCAATATCAGCGTGGTGTTTTCGAGATGCCAAGAGCTCCACGTCCGCGACTAACTTCGACTTGACAGAGACGCCACTCTTGCATGTTCTTTAGGTGAGCAAATATACATAAAACTAATCAATGTTCACTATTCTAATGTTGATCTAGCTTACTGCTAGTCTCATACAGCCAACAAACTAACACATAGAATAACATTTTAACTTTCAACACACTCAGATGCAGTTTAGTATGATAGTGTAGACCAAATGAAACAGCGCTGATTTACCTCACAAGTTTCATTCGTCAAATAAACTGACCTGTGTGAGTGGTAATTCAGCACTTGCGGGTAGTTCGGTAGAATGAAATGTCTTTATTACTTTATATCCGCGGGACTCGTGTGTGACGCTGATATCTGTCTCTTATTAGAAATCGCGACCTGCTTCATTCCACAGTCATGTTAAAAAACATCAATGTATTCACTCATCCTTAAACGTTATTAGATCCTTCGGCATGACGGCAAGTTCCATAATTCTGCTTATGCGTCATCAACCTACGCATAACAAGCTATGTGGCATAGCTTGTTATTGTAAGAGGTTAGTGACCCCTAGTGGTGAAAAAAAAATACATATTGTAGCTTTAACTGAGGCGCTACAGCGAACAGTCACAACACATTAAAGAGCCACAAAACAGCATTTATTGTTTAAATTTATATTAAAAAATATTACCAAATTTGAAAGTTGAGACTGTTCCATATCAAAAGTAACCTGCTCTGCCCTGTCTGTCAGCGTGTTCTCAGAGTCCTCTTTGCTCAGCGATGTATTTTTCACCGCGTGAGAACATGATGTGTGGCATAGCTTGTTGGACATAGCAACAGTAACTAAAGGGGGCGGGTCTTTGTGAACGGTCATGTGTAATTTGAGCACTATTGTTATATGGTGCATTATCTTTGGAGAACCACAGCTGATTAATGAGGATGATACTTTAAGCTTAATTAGGTCTGAAATCCAAACAGGCTATTTCTGCATCTTGTTATGATTCATAAGACCATTCATAGGAGAATAATAAGACCACAGAAGAACTTTTCATACTAGTCTTCTTGAGCAGAGGAAAGGGGAACATGACCCACTGCTTCCAGCTATTGTTCCTGGTGGTCCCAAAAAAAAAAAATGCTTCAATAGGAAACTAGGGCATCGTGCAGGAAGACGCAGGAATCTGCTAACGAAGGCTTATTTAAAGCTGTCCATTTAAGATGCTTGTTGTCCCATTTAGTCATGTTGGGGATGGGCAATATCCCAAAAATAGCAAAAAATAATAAAATGTAATATTGTACACTACCATTCAAAAGTTTAGACAAGAGTAAGTCAGTAAGACACCACTGATGCATTTATTTGACCAATAAGATCATGCATTTTATAATATATACCTCAAATATTTACTGCCAACGTAACATTCTTGTTACAGAAAACAGTTGTGCTACTTAATATTTTTGTGGAAACCATGATTTTTATCAAAACGTTCAAAATAACATTTATTCGAAATAGAAATGTTTTGTAACAATTAAAAAGTCTTTACGATCACTTAATTTAAACTGAATGTGTTTTGAATGTAATGCATTACTGCTGAATAAATTATTTTAATTTTTAATTTTTTTTATCATCTAACCGACCCCAAACATATTCAATAATGTAACAAAAACAATGGTCAGTGGTTTTATTTGATTGCAGATAGCAGCACTTTCTAGGAACACTTAGGAAAATAGCTCAAAAGTGCTAAAAGATTGTACTGGTAAAATCCAAATGACAACACAGTGGAATAATACATGTCATCGGCGTTACAGAAAATGCCAGTTAAACAGGGTTAAACAGGGGCTGGGCAAACTAAAATGATGACAGATATGGATATGACCTACATATGCATGCTTCTTAAGCTTCTGAAACATTAATGATGGCCCTTCTCCTCCTCCCCAGGCTGGAGGAGTTCATTAGGATTCCCTGAGTACTGTCCACATTCTGCTACACTCGTTCATCACCAAACCCCTGTGAGTAGGGCCTGTGGAGCTGCCGTGCCACTAAAAGCGATGAGCATTCTTCAGCTGTGTCGCCCAGTGAGCCTCTCTACAGCTAAGGGAGAAGCTCAGAGATCAATGATGATTCCATTCCCACGCAGCACAGTTTCTCATTTTCAGCCGTTTAAATGGATGCCAGTTTAGAAGAGGGTCACTGATTTCATGTACAGGAGAGGTATGCCCTCTGCTTGAGTGGAGTGGCAAGCTGACCTATTCAGCTTCACCCTCTCTGATTGCAGGGCTGCTGGGGACAATCATGGGACACGTCAGGAGCTCAGGCAAGGATAAAGAAGAGGCCAGGGGAAAGCAGAGCAGGTGACGGTGAATGGGTCAGGGCCGGCATTAGGCTAGTTCACATGGCACACTTCATTCACTGATAAAGCATTCTAAGGGTAATTGTAACAAAGGACAGAAAACATACAAGCTAAATGATCATCATTATTTTAACTACATTAAAAACCCTGGTATGAAGAGTAACACAAAAATGTAATGTGTAATATCTAGTGCAATACTAGTTCACACTTGACTGAGAAGTGTAGTTTTTATGTAGTTCCTTTTTATCTGATTGTACAGTCTTTTTTTTAAAGGAAGTTATTGTTCCACTTAATTGTGATTGCCATTTTAATGGTGTTCCTAAAAATCAGCTGTTGCCAGCCATAGCCATAGGCAAGATCATGAGTTCAATTGCCAGTTATCACACTTACTGAAAAACACAGCTTTTTTGATGGAAACACCTGCCAAATACATAAATGTACCTTGGATTGATGTTGCAAATCAAGACAATATTAAACCCCTTTTATTTGGAGTTTACTGAGTGTTTTAATGTCAACTTTCAAAAACATTGAGGTTGACCCTGACTCGGTTTATAATACTAAATTTGTCAAAATTACTGCATGCAATTAATTAACATATAAGCTACTACTGTTTAAGTGTCTTCATTGTCACATGATCCTTCAGAAATCATTCTAATGTATGTGCTCAAGAAACATTTCTTTTTATTATCAAGGTTAAAAAAAAAGGTGGTTCTGCTTAATATTTTTGTGGAAACCATGATGCTTTTTTTAGGATTCTTTGATGAACAGAAAATGCATAAGTACTTGCTTAATAAAAGTATTAATTTCTTATAAAAAATTAACAGAGCCCAAAATAATAAACGGTAGTGTACAATGTTTAACACAGTACATTTTAATATTGTTATTTTTTAATGGTTGACAGCCTCAATAAATACAGATACTTATGAAATGATCGTGCTCAAGGCTGACATTAAACTCTGCTCATAAACTTGGGGTATTAAAGGCAAGCTATCTTGATTGCAGAGAATAAATATTTAAACAGCTATAAAGAAGTTTAACTTGAAGTTGTCTTTCTGGAATTGATTTTACAAAATAATATTAATAATAATAAAAACTATATAGATCCTCTGACATGCTGTGCGAGAGGAAATATCTAACCTAGAGGAAACCAGATGACTTTCTTCACTGAGCTAGGCTTGTATGGAACTTCCTGCCCGGATTGATGGGAAAAACAGAGGGGAAAACTGGGCCAAGACCTGATAGGGCTCCAAACATCCTCCTCTCTCCCCTTCCACATCATACACTCACTTCCCTGCATACTTTCCCTGTACGCTCTCATACCCTCGAGACCAGTGCCAGCTGGGAACCGACAGCAGAGATAAGCTCTCATCTACAACAGAGACCGAAAAAAGGAATGTACAGCGGGGGAACAAATAGGCTACAGTACAAATAAATAACATGAGCTAGTACAGGCAGGTTATAAGCTTTGATTCAACGGCAATGCCCTGGTGAAGAATGGGTAAACAAACAATGGATTTTTATATTATATATAAATATATATATACACACATCTGAGAGGTAGAAAACATTCTCTATCAGATCTTTCAGGTGAATGTGAGTATAGAAGCATGCCTCGAAATAAAACAGAGTACCAAAAGTAATGATAAAATTCAGTAATAGTGTAATAACAGTGAAAAGCTAAAAAAAGAGGTTTGAAAAGAAATGGAAAAAGATAATACATTAGCAAAAGAGCAATGAAAAAACAGTCAGTCTCTGGAAAACCCTCTGACATACTGATTAGAGCATTCCTCTTAGATGTATTCATGACACTTTCTTGCCAAACTGCATCATAAGCCTATTTTCTAAACTTAATGTAATGCACATGGCCTTACAGATAGGGTGGAGCGGGGGTAGTAGATCCCCTCATGGACAAACTGATTATTTTTCTGGACCTAAAATATGTGATTAAAACAAATCAATTTTGATCAAGCAACATCTAGGCTATAGAAACATATGGAAGCCTTTCAAACAAACACACCGGCATTTCTTACTTGTTACACATAGGCCTACTAGAAGAAAAAAAAAAAAGAAAAAAAACATTAATAACCATTTAGTACAAATCTGAAAATGACTAACAAAATAGCACAGTTAATTTTAAGTTTCAGTTATGTTAATGTCCTGCTACAAATACCAAAGCACATTGGAAAAAAAACCTTTACCTCTATACATTACTAAACTCCAAAAACATAGCCTACTACACATACAATTCATTGTGGTTTCCAGTTGAAATGAACACTAAAGGAAGTAGGCCTAATAAAAAAAAACGTTTATTCAGCTCCATATGGGTTTTCTAGCGTAGTAAACTTGCTTGGTAATATTATTAGTGACCTGTGAAGGTCAATGCACACATTAGGAGTAGTGAGTAGTGAACACACAAACACACTGCAAACCATGGACACACACACCCAGAGCTTTGGGCAGCCATTTTTGCTGCGGCGCCCAAGGAGCGATTGGGGGTTAGGTGCCTTGCTCAAGAGCACCTCAGTAATTTCCTGCTTATTGAGAATCGAACCTACAACCTTCGGATAACCAGTCTGACTTTACCTGGTACAGAATTGCACTTGTGATGCTGAGCACACAGGTGTCCTGTGTTTGGTTTATGTTTGGGTTTGTAGGATGCACCAAAATTTCGGCTTCCAAAAATCTTCTACCGAAATGGTTCTCTTACGAGAGGTCTCTCGTACTTGCGTAAGATATCTTACGCTAGGGGAAAACCTCTTTTCCTCGAGATATTGAAGCCAAAAATTATCCTTAATTTTGCAATAATGTAAAACGCATTGCAGCAGCATGCAGACATGGGCGAGACAGCTCGCGCGCCCATTGGCTGCTCTGCGGCAACTGCACCAGCCTATCGATAGAGGCTCCTCATGACGTCAGAACCAATGAGGGCGCTTCGCGCCCATTACGTCATGTCCCGCCGAAATCGGGTGGGGCCAGGGCTATAAATACGGCCCAGAGAGGCTGGTTTGGTCAGTTTTTCATCTCTTCAGCGGGCTCACGCATCGCTGGATCCTGAGAGGAAGCCGCGCCGTCTGATTGCAAGCACCCAGCGGGATTAGTGCATCTGAAGCTGCTGGTCGACATCTCGCCGCCTTCAGTCGCCGTTTCTGCTGACGCTTTCCGGCGTACATATCCTTTTCTCTGTTACTGTGTTTTGTGTATGTGTGTGTGTTCGCCGCCGCGACACACACTCTCATTGCACTAAAAGAGCCGGGCGTCTTTTTCAAGACGCCCCTTTCCCCCCCCAACCCGCAAAGCTCGCCGGTGCGCCCGCTTGCCTTGCCTGCTTGGAGGATGATACCTGCTCTCCCTCTGTTCGAGCCGCGCAAAACGCGCCGTTCACAGGGGATGTCAGGAGCGGACGGTCACGGGGCTAGTTTTCTCTCTCCCTCTGTTCGAGCCGCGCAAAATGCGCCGTTCACAGGGGAGGCTGGAAGCGGACGGTCGGGGTTAGTTTTCTTTACGTACAAGAAAGCTACTTCTGTGCCCCATTCACGCGTCAAACGCCGAAGAAAACATGTTGACGCTCTTATATGCTCGTGCATCTGAAAGCCTTTGTGTTCTCCCCTGTGGCTCAGTGGCGGAATCTTTGGTTTTTCACACGAGAGACCGGAGTTCGAATCTCGGTCTAACGGCAGATTAATTATGCCTCCAATGCTTCGCTCTGTCAGTTCCCTGAAAGGCGACTGCAGATGTGCATTTTGCAGCCAACGAGCGCGTTGTACAACCCGCTCGCCTGCACCCAAACACCGTTTCTATGGTTCCCGTGCGTCACTGGCGAAAGGAGAAAAGAGTGATAATGTCCCGCTGCGGCCGGGCCGAATTCTATTTCTTACACATTTCTCATTCCCCTCTGAAGTTCAGGCGACTGGAAATGTCATACTGCAGTGAGCGAGCCTGTTGTAATGCACGCGCGCCTGCAAACAAACGCCAGCATGTTGACGCTCTCTGTTTCTATGGCAACTTCTCGCTCGTTCAGTTCCAGTAAATGCGACTGTTCCAGTGTATTCTGCAGTAAATAAGTCGGCGACACAGCCCGCTTGCCTGCACACAAACGCCGCTTTACGGCTACCCAGATAAATCCCATAGAGTGTATTTTCTGGTGTTCCGGCCACGGCCGATGGTGTTATGAGTGTAAACAAAATGCCCAGTGCGCATTCCTACACAGAAACACAGGTTTCTCTGATAATACTCGCGCTATATAAATTCCTTTGAGTCTTCCCCTGTGGCCCAGTGGCAGATTCTCAGGTTTTCACGCGAGAGACCCGCGTTCGATCCCAGGTCTACCGGCAAAAAAACAAAAAAATTTTTTGCCGTCAATGCTCGCTCTGTCAGTTCCCTGAAAAGGCGACTGCAGATGTGTATTTTTGCAGCCAACGAGCGCGTTGTACAACCCGCTCGCCTGCACCCAAGCACCGTTTCTATGGTTTCCGTGTGTCACTACCTCCATTCTCACACATTTCTCTGGAAAATGTCAATATTGCAGTGGACGAGTCTATTGTAATACACGCACACCTGCAAACAAACGCCAGCGTGTTGACGCTCTCTGTTACTATGGCAACTTCTCGCTCGTTCAGTTCCAGTAAATGCGACTGTTCCAGTGTATTCTGCAGTAAATAAGTCGGCGACACAGCCCGCTTGCCTGCACACAAACGCCGCTTTACGGCTACCCAGATAAATCCCATAGAGTGTATTTTCTGGTGTTCCGGCCACGGCCGATGGTGTTATGAGTGTAGACAAAATGCCCAGTGCTCATTCCTACACAGAAACACAGCCCGTCACACAGGGCTCGCGCACATGAAATCGACCCAGATCGATTGCGCATTAAATGTGGTAAATGTGCCCACTGCCCAGTGCCCACAAACACTACGTTCTGCATGTCTCAAGGTTTCTGTAAAACGAAACCAACATGCATTCGCTCTGCTCAGGCAGACAATGCTCTCAGTGTTGTAAATGTGCCCGCTATCCCACGCCCACATTCAAACATGGACATGACAGGTCTTACGGGACTCGCCCAGCCCTCCCCCTCTCGATTGACCACCGCAGAGGAGTCGAGCGCGGGCAATCTGCCCGCTGTTATCAGCGCGCCCCCTGCCTCAAATGTCATAAGCGCGACGCTTATGTTGCAGCACACTGAAGCCCCTCTGTCGCTGAGCGACCAGAGCGCGCTTCGCATTCAACCCCTAGCCATTCGTGCAAACGCATGGGCAAGGCTACCCGGGGTTTCGAAGTGGGTGCTAGACATTATAGAAAGAGGCTATTCGCTACAGTTCGGTCGACGCCCGCAACGCAAAGCGGCGCGAATCGATACTACGGTGAAAAAGGAAGTAGCACACCTACTTCGGGCCGAAATAGCGAAGTTACTGAGCAAAGGGGCTATAGAACCCCTATCACAAGCTCAGAGCGAAGGGGGCATGTACAGCAGATATTTTCTGGTACCAAAAAAAAAAAAAAAAAAGACGGGGTCTCAGACCCATTTTAGATCTAAGACGACTAAACAAAGTACTTCTGAAACGACGGTTCAGAATGCTCTCGACCAAGAAAATCCTCTCGCAAATTTGCCAAGGGGACTGGTTCGTGTCGATAGATCTGAAAGACGCTTATTTTCAAATACAAATAGCGTCACGTCACAGGTGATTTTTGAGATTCGCCTTCGAGGGCCAGGCATATCAGTTCACAGTCCTGCCATTCGGCCTATCCCTGGCACCTCGCGTATTCACGATGTGCATGGATGCAGCGCTCGCACCCCTCAGGCTCCGAGGCATACGAGTGCTGAATTATTTGGACGATTGGCTGGTTCTAGCTCGATCACAGTCGGAGCTCATAGAACACAGGACCATATTACTCGATCACCTCGAGAATTTAGGTCTCACAGTCAATTGGGCAAAGAGTTCACTGTCTCCCAGTCAGAAAATATCTTTTCTGGGCACAGATCTGGACTCGCTGTCTATGACAGCACAGCTGTCGCCGCAGCGCAGACTAAGTATTCAGCGCATGACAGAGATTTTTTCGCCACGGCACTTTAGTCCCGCTCAAAAAGTTTCAAAGGATGCTGGGTCTCATGGCTTCAGCATCCTCAGTGCTTCAGCTGGGTCTGCTTCGCATGCGCCCGCTGCAGTATTGGTTGAAAGCGCGCGCCGCGCAGAGCTTGGACCTCGCGCGCCTCAAGGTCGATCAGAAATGCGTCGCAGCTCTGAAACCTTGGACAGTGACCGACTGGTACCGGTCAGGTGTAAGCCTGGGGACTTCCTTGAGTGTGAAGGTGGTGTCTACGGACGCCTCAACCTCGGGATGGGGAGCGCTGCTCGAGGGCAGACCGTTATTCGGCCAGTGGTCGGAACGGGAAAAGCTTCTGCATATAAACTGCCTGGAAATGATGGCAGTCGACAACGCGCTGAGGCGTTTTTTGTCCCCAGATAAAAAGACACCACGTCTTGGTCCGTTCGGACAACATGTCAGTGGTGGCTTATATAAATCACCAAGGAGGTATCAGATCCAGAATCCTTCACAGGCTGACGGAACGCCTCCTGGTCTGGGCTCAGCACAACCTGCGCTCGCTCAGGGCAGCGTATGTGCCCGGCCATCTGTATGTGGGACCAGACAGACTGTCCAGAAACAATCTGCCGACAGGAGAATGGTCTTTACATCCACAGACAGTCAAAATGCTATGGAGGACATTTGGCAGAGCGGAAATAGACCTATTTGCGTCTCAAGAGAACGCTCATTGTCAGGAATTCTTCTCCAAGAGCAGGGATGCGCTGGCTCACGCTGGCCCCGCTGCCCGCTCTATGCGTTTCCCCCTGTCACGCTCCTACCCCAGGTGTTAGAGCGAATCAGGGAGAGTGGATGCCCAGTGCTACTCGTCGCCCCATTTTGGACAAACCAAGTCTGGTTTCCAGTCCTGAGGCAGCTGACGAGTACCGCCCCGTGGCCGATACCGGTGAGGAGGGATCTCCTCTCGCAGGCGAACGGCTCGATCTGGCATCCTCGCCCGGAGCTTTGGTCCCTACATGTGTGGGCCATCAACGGGTACCCATTAACCTCCCAGCGGGAGTGTTAAACACGATCACGCAGGCTAGAGCTCCATCTACGAGGCGGCTCTATTCCTCAAAATGGTCTGTGTTCACTAGCTGGTGTACAGCGAGTGGCACTTCACCCTCACGCTGTGGGGTGCCGGAGGTTCTCTCCTTTTTACAAGAGCTTCTGGATAAGGGCAGAACCCCATCCACGCTCAAAGTTTATGTGGCGGCCATAGCAGCGTCGCTGAACCACCGCTTGGCCAGTCATTAGGAAGGAACGATCTGGTAATTCGCTTCCTTAGAGGAGCTAAGAGGCTGAACCCTCCCAGACCACCCTCAGTTCCCGTTTGGGACCTTTCCACGGTTCTGGAAGCCATGAAAGGTGCCCCATTCGAGCCAATACAGTCAATAGACCTGAAACCCTTGTCTTTCAAAACAGTGTTTCTTCTGGCTCTCGCTTCAGTGAAGCGCATAGGGGATTTGCAAGCGCTCTCAGCGAGCACGACGTGTATGGAGTTTGGGCCGAATGACTCGAGAGTCATACTCAAACCAAAGCACGGATATGTTCCTAAATCCCTCAACACACCGTTTAGGGCACAGGTTATCTCCCTGTCGGCCCTGGCGGTATCTGAGGAGGAAGGGGACGCAGGCTTCCTTTGCCCGGTCAGGGCGTTAAGAGCCTTTGTGTCTCGCTCATCTGTTTTCAGACAGACGGAGCAGCTCTCTGTTTTGTTCAGCTGACGTTCTAAGGGACTAGCTGCGTCAAAACAGAGTCTATCCAGGTGGATAGTTGATGCTATAGCGCTAGCTTACACATCCAAGGGCCTGCAATGCCCGATAGGTTTCAAAGCGCACTCCACAAGAGGTATGGCCTCGTCGCGGGCTTGGTCCAGTGGGATTGCCTTGCAAGATATCTGTAGGGCGGCAGGCTGGGCCTCCCCGTCTACATTTATAAGGTTTTATAACCTCGAGGTTCCCGCTTTGCAAGCTAGGTTGCTCTCGGTTTAATTTTTCAGTATTGCCCGCCCGATGCTGTCGGCTCGGGATGCTGAAACTGCTAGAGCGTCGATCACTGATCGCCTATATACTTCTGTGGGCAGTACGTAAGTCCCCCATATTTACCAGTCCAGGCTGAGTTCGCCCTGGCTGTGTGGAACACTTGATATAACATGCTCTTATCAGAGCTCAATATTACAGGAATGATGCTATTCTAGCCCCTCTTCCCGGATTCTCTGTGAGTCCCTTGTGATTAGGCACTGTATGAGCCCCGGGCACCTGCCCTTGGGACTTTAGTGTTATGTCTCAAGCACGCACGGCGTTTTACATTGTGTTCCCCTAGCGTAAGATATCTTACGCAAGTACGAGAGACCTCTCGTAAGAGAACGTACTCGGTTACTAACGTAACCTCGGTTCTCTCTAGAAGAGGGAACGAGTACTTGCGTATCTTGCCGTGCATGCGTCATGTTCTGATTCGCTTCAGCGATGAAAAACTGACCAAACCAGCCTCTCTGGGCCGTATTTATAGCCCTGGCCCCACCCGATTTCGGCGGGACATGACGTAATGGGCGCGAAGCGCCCTCATTGGTTCTGACGTCATGAGGAGCCTCTATCGATAGGCTGGTGCAGTTGCCGCAGAGCAGCCAATGGGCGCGCGAGCTGTCTCGCCCATGTCTGCATGCTGCTGCAATGCGTTTTACATTATTGCAAAATTAAGGATAATTTTTGGCTTCAATATCTCGAGGAAAAGAGGTTTTCCCCTAGCGTAAGATATCTTACGCAAGTACTCGTTCCCTCTTCTAGAGAGAACCGAGGTTACGTTAGTAACCGAGTACGTTTTGTAGGGCCAAAATCAACGATGACTACAACAGACGCTTGCCTTGTTGCTTTTAATATGAAGTAAACTCAACTTTAAAATTCTGTCGATTTTATTACGAAATTCAAACAAAAGTCGTTTTGGCGCTTTTTAATGCGCCGTGACAGATCACTGTAGCCGCCTCAGTTCGGCAGCACGGATCAAACGCAAGTGAACCGATAATCTCATGTCCTCTTTACTACTATACAGCTCAAAATAAACATGAGTGAACACCAGAAGGTACGTTGAAAGATACAGTATAACTTACCAAAATGAATCCTGTCTCATAAATCGATCAGTGTTTCAAACGGGAAAATGAGTCAATAAAACAGCTTGCAGGCCGCTATACAATGTATAGAAGTAATAAAAGCATGAACAGCCATCTCTAGAGATTTGAGATTTATCCTAAAGAACACGTATGTTCCGCACAGGCGATGAACTAAAAGCAGATAAGCTTCCCAAATCAATGCTGTTGGCCTGAAAATTGTGGGACCAAAAACGATCACCTCAGTTATATCTTCATTTAAAGATAAAAAAATGTGTGGGTTAGCCAAGATTTAACCTTGTCTAAGCACATTAGAGATGTAAATACTGAAGGATAATTTCTATTGATCGGTAAATAGATCTGGGTATTGTCGGCGTAAAAATGGAAAGACATCCCTTGTCTTCCTAGAATGGAACTCAAAGGTAACATAGCTATACAAAGAAAAGAGGGAGGGCGCCAACATCGAACCTTGAGGAAGACCACAGGCGAGATGAGCAATGGAAGAGGAAAAACTACCTAACTTGACTAAAAACTTTCTGTCAGATAAATATGACTGAAAACATTTGATGACTGTTCATTTTAACCCCATCCATGACTCTAATCTAGAAATCAGTGTCGAGTGGTCAACACATAGTATCAAATGCTGCAGATAAATCTAAAAGAACAAGGACCACAGAGTCACTTGAGTCAGTAGCTAAAAAAAAAAGGTAATTTTACACTCAATTCAGTGCTGTGAGCAGACTTAAAACCAGACTTAAATGTTGAAATAAAATGACAGTTGAGAAAAGACTGAAGTTGGTCAAAAAAATGTCCCAATACCTTACAGATAAATGGTAAAACAGAAATAGGACCAAAGTTATTCAAAACAGAAGGGTCCAGTGAAGGCTTCTTGAACAAGGAAGTGACAGTAAGCCACTTTAAGAGTAGCAGGAAGGAACAAAACCAAGAGACACAAAAGAAAAGACACCAAACCCGGCCCAACAGAGTCAACAATTAATTAAAAAAATCTTGGATGTATAATATCAAGAGAACAAAAGGAGGGTTTTTGATTAGCGAGGGAGTCAAAAAGTATTTGTTGAGATAGGATCAAAAACATCCCTGGATGCAGCGAAGGGATAGGAGGTTCAATGTGGGAGGAGCTTACTTTGGGTCATAAATTAGAGATTTTGCCATAAAAAAAATAAAAAAATCTCAAGAAGCTTTCACATAAAGCATCAGAGGCAACAGACATCGTATTGACCGGAGGATTTATAACAGAATTAATAACCAAAAACAAAATCTTGTGTCTAAAATATATATTTTTTTATTAGAAAAATACGTAGTTTTTGCAGACATAGCAGCACTCTGATAAGCCGATACGTGGTCTGGTCTTAACGCTTGGCCTTTCTGCATGCTTGTCTTAAGAGTCGGGTATCAGAATTATGCCACAGTTCAGATTTAGGTTTGGGCTTGTAGGGCTTGAGAGGAGCAGTGACATTTAATACATCCAGCCATGCAGAGTTTTATAGACTTAGATGTTAGTCAGCATCCAAATCAGGTAACAGTGAGTCCAAGTACAGATCAGATGTGAACATGATTCCATAAAACACAGATTAAAATTTGTACCAAACCGAGGAGAATAGTAACGAGACAAAGTAATAGCTTTCGTAGAGACATGAGAGATTAGGAAGAGACAGAGAATAAAAATCGGCTTAAGTTATGGTCTGAGAGCAGAAAGTCAGATACAAGAGTATCAGAGATGGCAAACCCATGGGAGAGTACAAGGTCCAGAGTATGGCCCTGAATATGAGTGTCTTTTATCCTTTGGACCAGGTTAAAATGTCAATGGGGTTGAGAAACTCCTTCGATAAAGGGTTAGACTGACAGCATACATGGATGTTAAAACCATGTATAAAAAGTAGTCATAAGTTTTGGCAATATTACCGATAAGTTCAGTGAATTGCTGTATGAAATCCTTGGATGAGTGTGGAGGATGATAAATCACCCCTAGCTAAATTGGGACCATTCCAGTCGAGATGAAGAAGCTGAGCTTTAAAACTGGTAAATACATTTACTGGAACTGACTGACTGCAAGAGAGTTTTTTATTTTATTTTTATTGTCACTAGCCCACCCCCGCGTCCATTTGGGCGGGTAGAGTTAAAAAATGTAGTCATCAATTCAGAAAAAGGGGTTAAATCACCAACCTTTGTCCAGTATTTAGTGATGAACATATACATACACATACTTTTTGAGTGATAGGCATGCAAACTTTGCAACAAAGATTGCTAAAGTAAATCGATTGAACTAATAAACCTACCAATCTCGGTGTAAAAATAAAATAATGTTGTTGCAATCTTTTAAAAAGTAATTTTTCCCCCCGTGTAATTTGGCTCCAAATCTCAGTTGAAAATAGTCATTTTTGACCCCCTTCTACAAAATAGTGGATTACACCGTAAATATACATCCATGAAATTTCATATTTTGGCTTTTATCAATATTTATCTTTCTTTCTTTCGGTTTTTTTTTAAAAACCAAAATCAAAAATTTGAGCCGGGGAGGTTTCTGCAATTTGGTTGATTTGACACGGAATGACCCTCTATCATTTTTTCAATGAGCCTGTTGGTATTTGGACACATATGGATGGTGTATGATTTAATTATTCCATTGCATCACTCACTTCCTTCAAACATGCCAGCCCACCCCCAGATCAACATACATTACAAATATTAAATTGGTCAATTTATGATCAGATGGTTTTGTATCTGTATTGGATTTTATTTTTATTTTATTTTTTAAAGCAAAAAAAACAAAAACAAAAAAAACACTTAATTCAAGATAAAGGTGACCTTCCTCAATGCCTTTCTAATTTGTGACAGTACTCTTTTTCTTAAACTCATTTTATTCTGGCATAATGTTCTGGTGTTCTTAATGTCATGATCATTAACTTTATAATTCATTATTCTTGAGTAATCTGGATTGCAGAGGGCCATCAGCAATCTTATTTAAGACGATTTTATGTCTGAACCTACAAAAAGAAACATTCTTTTAAACATATTGAAAACTTGGAAGAGACTGTAACCATCCATGCATGCTTTTGAAGCCACCGTAGTTCCTATAATGCTCTGTTATTCATGCTCTTTCATGCCATAGAATGTGGGCATATTTTTCTATAATTTTGTTTGTAGAATCAAAGAAAAGGCAATAAAAGAAGGTCTATATTGATTTGTCTGTTACTGATAAAATAGGTGAAGCTTTTAAATATGTTGATCTGTGGTGCTCATTTGGGAGATGCAGGTTCAATTTTGAAATAAAAATAAGAGAGAGAAAGGAAAGAATGGTAGCTGTCAATGCAATCTGTCAATACAGCCTTCTACACATAGTACTTTAATTCAAAGTCAGGTTACACCCTCATGTTATTCCACACCTCTATGGAACACAAAAGAAAAAAATCTATAGAACATTCTGGCCATTATTTTCAATATAAAATTCTTCAAAATGTAATTTTGTATTTCACAGAAAAAAGAAAGCCAAACAGGTTTGGAATTGGAACAATATACAATATGACGGTGAGTTAAAAAAAATATTCCTATTCCTCGACACAGAGAAGATCTGCATTAACTTAACCTATTAACTGCCAACCAGGATCTGCTATATTTTGTCAGATTTGATCATTTATGAATAAACTAAAAAATGTGCTAAATCTGTGCAGAAAAGCAAATAATCTGTCACCCAAGGAGCTTGTTTCTCCCTCTTACTCAAGGTGAGCATCTCTGCTGAATACTAACCATCTAGAGCTGGGACACAGAGGCTTCATTCAGATATATAAAGGCTATGGTGTTGAACTGGGACGCTACAGCCATGTTGTTATCCAGAACGAGCATGGAGAAAGATAAATCTCTTCTGATGGACAATCTCTTTACACATTGCTATTGGGTAATATTTTCACACTAGAATGTGAATAGGGCTGCAGCTATCGATTCTTTTTGTAATCGATTAATCTAGCACTTAATCGATCGATTAATCGAGTAATCGGATAAACAAATTTAGTGTGTTTTTAAACAACCAAAACAAATAATGCATAACGAAAATGATGTGGCTGTAAAATGATCAAGCATTTGGCTTTTATTTCTCAAAAAAAAAGGTATTTATTCCAACTCCAACATTTGGCTCCAAAACTAAGCCTATTTATTGTAATTTTTACCCATTTAGTGTTTATAAGTGCCAGAGCCAACAATTATATAACAATACAGTTAAGTCAACTTTATACTGTAAAACATGTATAACATGTAAAACTATGAATACAAACTTAAATAGTAAAGGCCATTTGGCCTTAGTTTTGTCTTCTTAATACAACATTACAGAAAAAGGATTGCACCTTCTGCAAATTACCCGCCGGAGAACAAAAATAAAATGAAATGAATATAAAATATCAAGCCAAACAGGTACACAATGTATACAATTTATAAAAAAAAATAAGTGTAGCTTTGAAAAGGGGAATATTTTACTGCAAATGTGCATTTTGTTAAATAGAAAAAGAACAGCATTTTGTTTTTCACTTAGGCTAGTTGAAGTATATTAGCACGTTTTGTAGTATTATATTTTTTTGTTAATTGAAAATGTTCTATGCTCAATTTACTTTGGTAGCCGATTATAATGTCTTCCCCAAAAGTACGAGTGGATTGGAGAGGCTGGGGAGTTTCATT
This sequence comes from Leuciscus leuciscus, assembly GCF_965113295.1. NCBI lineage: Eukaryota > Metazoa > Chordata > Actinopteri > Cypriniformes > Leuciscidae > Leuciscus > Leuciscus leuciscus. Next base: position 34,711,087 of record NC_138731.1, read on the forward strand.
TTTTGTTGTTGTCTGTAACTATTTGGCAGACGTGACATAGACTACAAACAAGGTCTCGCAAAGACTGCAATACAATATTTGTTCCTCCATCACATCCCGGTGTATACAGTGAATGCATGCTGAAATTATTGTTGCGTGGCTACATAAAAGTTTAAGCATATGTGATGCATTGCCGCGATTGGTCTGACTGGCGCGTGAGAGAGACGAGTGTGTGTGTGTGAAGGGGTTCTTTTTTTAGGCTATACTCTCTTGCAATTGAACGTGAATACGTTTACTACTTAAAAACGTAAAAACTAAACATCATATCTAGTCAAACCGCATCACGACATCACTACAAATACAGTATGGGATTTAAATCAGCGAACATCAATGTATAGGCACGGGCGGAAATATTGGCGCTGGGTCAAAAAAAAAAAAAAAAAAATGCGGGGGTTACCTTGTTTCAGCGACGCTGAAAGGAAGCGATCCCAAACTTTAGACATTCTCTGCCGTTTATGGACATCTTTACTCTCGCCATCGCGCCAACTGAATTCAAAATGTATCACGCGCTGTGGTGTGCTTCCTGAACATTCAACACTGAACAACCGTCCGTGTGAAACAATCAGATCCCTGCGCGTATAATGCGCGTCATAGGAATTTAACGAGGCTTCGAGGCAGAGTTTTTGCCTCGAGGAATTTTTGTAATCGAGTAAATCGAGTAACTCGATGAATCGTTTCAGCCCTAAATGTGAATAACCAAGTAAGAATAGCTAAATAATTTAATTTCCAACTTGCCTCTACTCCCTGCTCTGTGGGAAAGGTGGACTTCATTTCAACAGCACTGTGAAAACATTCTCCAGAACAAGTGAAATAAACATCTCAAGTATCACCCCATTTCATTTACAGAGAGGGAAAACTATTTGCTTAGCTCTTAGGCAAACATAAGGAACTTCCCATTCAAATAAATTACAGGTAAAACCTTATGCAAACAATCTTAATTGTTACTTAAATGAATGTTACACTTAAGTTATTATTTATGAGCAAATGTGAAAAGGCATCTGCGGCTGCCGATAATTGAGATTATTTATCTTTTTTCCAATTATTGGCAAAACTCATAATTATATGACCTTAATTATATGTATATAAAAGTTTTAAAATAAGTCTGTAGCAAATATTTTTTTAAAGAAAACACTGAGACCTCCATGTAGATTCACAAAGATGGACCGAACCACACAGCAGATCCCTCTCTGTTTATCTCAAACCCTTTTAACCCATACTCAGAGACAGACTCCATTGGGCTCTCAAGGGGTATGGAGGGCAAGAGAAACATCCCATGTGGGAGCATTTAGAAGCACAAAGTCAAACCCAAGAGACAAATTACCGAACCAGCTCCTGGCCTCACATTCCTCACTGGAATGACTAGTTCATCATCATGACCCTCTGCAATCCAGATTACACAAGAATAATGAATTAGCCTAGCCTATAAAGTGAATGATCATGACATTAAGAACACCAGAACATTATGCCAAAATAAAATAAGTTTAAGAAAAAGATTACTGTCACAAATTAAAAGTCAGGTTACACCCTAATATTATTCCAGACTCCTGAACACAAAAGAAAAAATTCTAAAGAACATTCCGGACATTATTTTCAATAGCCTGGATGCCAGCCGAACTTAGCTCCGCCCACAACATTTGAGGTCGGGAAGTTCGGTCTGGACTTGATCCGTTGTGGAGCAACTATGCCCAAACCAGAGCTGTTCGGACCAATCAAATTGTCAGGGCAGGCTTTATACGATGATGGACAGATGATCAACAGTAACGTAATCATCCACTTCACCAAAGAGCGTTGAATTCGTTTACAACAAAGAAGACTACCGCTGGAGAATTGAGATTTCTAGATTCCGCCATCGCGTCTGTTAAAGAAGATATATCACATTCTGTGAACTATTCCTCAACACCGAGAAGATCTGCATTAACTTAACTTATTAACTGCCAACCAGGATCTGCTACCTGCTGGGGAATGTGGCAAATCAGCACCTATTGCCTAAAAGGAAGCGCACAGAGCATACTAATGATGCTGGTATGAGACGGCCTATAATAAAAAGCAGAAATTGCCCTTTAACCAACCTTTTGGTTTTTTTTTTTATCAGATCACATGACATAGTAAAAGAGAAACAAATCTAAGGGAAACTGATGACATTCATAAACTTGACTAGGTTTCTTCAAAAAGTACACTGATTCACCTCAGAAAGCAATCACTACCACAGAGGAGATTTTATCAGGGGAAGAAGCCCAGCTCTAAAACATTAACAAACAAGTTTGACACAAAGACATGATTCATGAATGTGAACTGAAAATATGTTCAAAAACCCACAATGTGTGGGGTCTATTTCAAATTAATGGCTGTTCTTTTGAACAACTATTTTCAACATTGATGATAAGAAATGTTTCTTGAGCACCAAATCAGCATATTAGAATGATTTCTAATATGCTTCTATTCTAAATATAAATATTTTTCAAGGATCATGTGACACTGAAGACTGGAGTGATGGCAGCTAAAAATTCAGCTTTGCCATCACAGGAATAAATTACATTTTAAAATTAAAATAAAAAACAGCCATTTTAAATAGTGATAATATTATTGGTGAGCATGGCTTTTTAAAAACAAATCCAACCCCAAACTTTTTAAAGATTGCATATTGTGAGGAATTTGGCAATACCCAGCCCTATACACCTGCAAACATGGTATTTAAATACAATATTATAGATAAAACATAATATATGCATCAACAAAGAGGGGTGTACAATGAATGATTCAACTTTTTGGCCTATATTTTCCCCCTGTAATCTGATGAAATTCTACACCGACAGGGTCAACATAGTTACACATCAACATGACATCTGGAACATTATGACTTAGATAGCGAGAATGTTCACTCAATCATCTAGAATTAGGTTTAATCCCATTACGTTTTAAACTTTATCCTATTCATAAACTGAGTAGAGACACATGACTTCACTGTTAAAGTGGGATATTTTGTTGAGGAACATTTAAAAAAAAGCGTCTGAGCAGGTGATTACTGACAAAACAATGAATGATTATTCTACAGCCATTCTCAAAATCAAATCTGGTCTTTCTTAACCTATTTTTCTCTTAAATACCCACACAACATCAGCAATAGCCTAAGCCTCTAGTACACATTCAACATCAAAGCATCAACCTTTTTGATTGAATTAGTGATATCAATATTATTAAAGTGGCCATTTTTGCAATGACTCACTCTCTTTCTAACACTTCAGCTTTTTCCAGAGCACATTTTTTGCAGTTCAGGGACAATCAGAAACTCTATATGAGAAAGACCTGATGGCAAATGTATTAATAAAATAAATCCAGATATAAAAGTAAATTGTAAAATGTAAACACCAGAGAGCTCAGAAAGTATGAAATATCACCTACAAGTAAACGTGTCCAAATTTTAATGATATAACATGACCACAGGGAACAAAGTCTCAAACATTTTCGGACTCTAACCTGCTCAAGACTCAAAACCTCCTCAAGTACCCAATGCTACACAGACAACTGGTTAGGAATCACTGACCTAATTAATGCTGAAAACTATTAAATAGCTAAGTAAATTGAGGAAACAAAGACAGATTCTGTCTGGAACAAAGTACAGAAAAAAATTCCAAAGCTTCAAACATGTGTTGAACCCAAAGGCTTGACTTGTTTCAAACTAGCCAATTCAAGTGCACTGCAAGCCAACTAAAAAATAAATAAAAACCTGTTGAACAAGCCCCATCAACCTAAGGAGAAACTGTTATTTCAATGTGTGGCACTGCACAAGAATGTAGGCCTATACGTCTTTTTATATTGTTGTTCATTAAATAAGCATTGTAGCTTCCAAGCTAATATCACGCAAGACACTATCAATCAAGGTATTAAAAGGTATACAAAAGTTCAGAAATATGAACAGGTCAGGTACTACAGGGAGTTGATTAAATGTGCGCATAAAATACTATAATAATAAACGTAAAGATCAAAAACATTGAGGTAACTGGTCCATGACTTTACAAGTCCCATACTGAAGGGTGATAAGGGCACAGACTATTGCCAGAGAGGTCACACCCAAACAACCTAGTGACTGGTAAAAACTGTGACCACTCAGAATTTAAAATAAAAACAAACCAAAGGAGCTGACATTACAGATTCTGCTCAAGTCAGCCTACATGCAGGCTTGCTTTCAAGGTTAATATGCTAGATACAAGGACATCTGCATCTATATTTAATAATGATCAAACTACTGAAACAGAGAAGCACATCTTTACAGCGGCCTTTCATTAATGGTCAAAAAGCAATATGGTTTACTAAAGATCAACTAAAATGGGTTGCAAGCCAAAACGATTCAGAGCTGGACTGTTTTGTGTAAACATAAAGGAAACAGTTGAGATGGAAAAAAGAGGGGAAACGCATGTAGTGCATTCTACATTTTTACCATTATATAGGTAAATATAGTAGGCTCAGGAGTCCCTGAAAGATTAGTAAGAAGTAAAATTAACACTTTTCTCACAAATGGAAGTGAAACATTCCATGAACACTTTGGTGTCCAAAAAACAAATAATATAGCCTATATATATATATATATCGTTTCATGTTCTAAACCGGTATCCAACAGAAAGACAAAAAATCCACAATACAAAAATAATATAGGTATATATTTATTTATTTTTTTACTTATAGGAAATACAAGTTTAGCAATAACTACAAACTAATACTTGGTCTCAAACATAATGCCACTTCTGAATGACAACTTCATTGTGCAAATTTGGATGAATAAAGTTCTTCATAAAAACACAATTTAATTGTATGCGTTTAATGTATTGTATATATGTATTTAAGGTTTAGGTAGGCATATGTTTCAGTTCTTGTAAGAGGGTCCAACAGAGAAACTGAACAGAAAAATAAGTCATATTTAACGTTAATTAATTTGACCTAGTGAGTTTAACGTGACATCTTTTTTGCCGTTTTAGCACCTAAATTTACTTGCTTTACTACTTTATTTGCTGAGAAAGAAAAGCAATACAAGGGAGACATGCTGTACTCTAGTCATTGAAAGTGTTAAATATCTTTGATTCATACACGTAGTAACGTTACACGTACTAGGCTAAGCAGAACATAAACGTTGGTGCTTTGAAAATAAACCTCCACAACACGCGCAACATCCGCAAAAACGCCCGTCTCGCGTGATCTGTCATCAGCTGGGTCCAACTAGCAAAATAATTATAACGGCTATCTTATTCAACTGACATTTTTCATAAAGACTTAAATATGCACAGAGGGACTTCTAATAACTGACTGTCGAACAGTAACAAAAGCTCGAGCTGGCGTAATTTCTTGATTTAAAAAACGAGCAAAAGAATGGATAAATAGGAACACAAATATACACATTACCTCTCGGTGACTTTATCCTCCACAGTCTCTTCTGCTATCTCGTGGAACGCATTAATCGCCTGTTCAGATACACCCTGTAGTTCCTCTGAAGCTGAAGCTGCTGGTGTCATAAACCCCACCCTCTGGACATGCAAAAGAACAGGATGTGATGTCGTTAACCGTAGACCCCGCCCTCGTGAGGAGAGATGAACAGGATATGATGTAATGAACAGATATGCTGCTAGAGATACCAGCCATAACTTGTGATGTATGTTATGTTTAGAGAGTCAGTGTATAGTAAATGGTATGACTTTAATAGAAAAATACTGTATTCATAACTGCAACTTTTATACACAAGTTTGCAATCTTCATGCATGATTTTACCTCAGTGTTGACCTTAAGACTAACAAATGTTAACAAAAACTGTTAAAATGTAGGTATGATAATAAGACCTTGAATGCTTCGTATATGCTAATAAATTTTTTATCCATTCAAAGGCAGTGAATAACTGTCACAGAAACTAACCTAATATATCATAATATACAAAACTATAGTTATATAACATATCACACACACTGGTTTTAAAAGTATGCATGAAACGGAGGCTGCAATAGTTTTATCTTCTCTATTGTGATGTGTATCCAAGTAAAACGGCTTCTTGATCAAGAAAAATTAAGGATGGATGGGATTGTTGTTTGCTATTGCTGTGATGATCTCATGTGAGTGACAAGTTGTCACGCCCTCGCACCAGTGAACACGTCATCAGTGAAGAGATGTCGTTGCAAGAGGGAAGTTATTTTGATTAAAGATTATGAGGGGACATGAATTTGAAATAATAATTAATAATAATAATAATGCATGGATAAATCATTTATAATAAGTACTGCCATATTCCAGAAAAAAATATGAGTAGTCCATTTTGATTTTATGATGACTTTAAAATAGCCTATTTTATGCCAAGGATTACCAAATATGAGGGCCCTGTTCCTAAAATATTAAAAACAGATTTTTTATTTTATAAAGACCTATTTATACTGTGTAAGAAAAAAAGAAGAGTTTATTAAAATTAGTTATTAAAATGTTATCTGAAAAAATATTAACATTGCAAGTTGAAGATGTAAATTATTTCTAGTCTACCCACTGGTAATGATAGCAAAGATAGCGTACAGTAAATAGGTAATTGATGCCCCCTATTGTTGAACTTGAATTAATGAATGAATAAATGATAATGATACCATTTACAGACAAATAACAATATAAAATTCAGACAGTTTATATACAAGTGAGCCTAACAGATTCTAGACTAAAGACTAACGACTAGTCTACTGTATGGTTTTGAGTTTCTCCAGAAAGTGAAGTACTTGTCGGGCCTTCTTCACTAAGGAGGTGTTGTGGTTACAGGAGAAGTCCTCAGTGGACAGTGGAAATTTAAGCTGGAGGGAGTGGGCTGCAGTCAACTTCCTGAAGTCAACAATCATTTCTTTAATTCGTTTTACATTGAGAAATTGTTGTCTTTGCGGTACAATGTCTCTCACAACCTCCTGTAACATCCAGTTACGCGCCTAGAACACAGTTTTGAGGACCTCTATAGCGTTGTGAGAGGAGCACTTTCTGTTAGTCAGTACGTAGTGTTAAGTACAAGAATGGAGTCATTTACTGGTACGTGTTTAAAGTATAATGATGCTGAATGAAGAACCAAAGTCAGTGCACAGCATTATGACAAAAGTGTCTTCACATGACCCTCTCATTCATCCACAGCAGAGTGGCTCTGCCTCTGTCTGTAGGCATCATGGGAGCAAATGTCTGCATTTAGCCAAGACCTCTTGGTTGGTGGGGAACTGTGAGGCTATGACACTCTTCTTACTGAAATAGTATGTGACCGATGATGACATACTCATATGTCCTCATGGCAGGTTTCAACATGTTTGTATTGTATCCTGGACATGTTCTGGCTGTGGTAATCAAATTTCCTCATTTCTGGTATGCAAGGAAATGGAAGACTTGTCATAAATTAAGTAGGAAGACTCATATCTCCCGGTTTCACAGACCAGGCTGCTTCAGAGTTTACAAGCTCATGTGCTCGCGAGTGTAGGCTACAGCCTTCTTTTCTTTCTTCTTCATCTTCTTTTTTTTTTTTTTTATGGGTTACAGTCGAGACCCTCTTGAGAGAGAATTAACGCAACAGAATGTTCTTCGCCCCTCCTTCTCTTCTACTGGCACTCTTGTCTGGCAGCGATACTTCACAACATCTTTCCAATGAAGATCAATGGGAGGACACAGACATTCACCGACGATTTTTAGCGGTAAGTTATTCTACATTTGTAAACAACGCAATCTAAACGGTTATATTACAGTCAGCAAAAAGGCAAAAAACAACAAACATTTGCGCTTCTCGCGACGAACTCTATCCACTCGTTGCTATCAGTTTTGAAACAGTTCTTCACCGCGGTCATGTGACACGTTCAGGACTTTCTTTAATAACAAGTCATATATAAACTTCTTGTTTATATATGCAAGTAATTACTTAACGACCACTGTAAATGTATTAGGTAATCAATGTATCTTAGTTACTTTCACGTGCCCATTTTAAATGCCAATGATAGTAACTTAGATGTATAACGGGCTGGGCGTTTACACGTTAAGAATGATCACGCGGTGGTGGGCAACATAAACGTGGACCTTTAACTGTTAGGTCTACTGTATTTACTTTATAGTTTACTTTAAGACTAATACGATGAATCACTTACTAAACGTCGCCTAACATGTCTAGTTTAGGCTATTTTAGATTTTTTAGGTTTAATGTGAGTTGTTAAAGATGGAAGAGATTTCATTTTCAAAAAGTTGTTTTTCAATTAGCCTACTTTGTTAGATATTAAACCATAACCAAACATTACAATTTCAACAATTTCTTCTGTACAAAGTTAGAAAAGAGTGTGAGTGAGAAGATACATGGCCTAGCCTACATAGGCTATTGTTGTCGGTAAACAAAAACAAAAAAAGAAAGAACAGGAAATAACATCTGTTCCCTTATCAGTTGGTAATCATTTGGTTAATTCCTTTTATAATTACTGTGTATATTCACATACATATAGTATACATTATGCCAGTAGTGGCAACAAGTAACTTTTTTTGGGTGAGAGTTACTTCAAGTCATTCAATCAATTCCGTGGCTCTATTTTTAATGGTGAAATAGACTATTTGAACATTATTGTGTCAAAATGTATGTTTCTCTTTTGTGTTTTAAACTGTTTATATAAAAGCCTTTTTTTTTCTACATGATATGGTCTAAAATCTCCAATGTTGCTTACTATACCTGTTTTCTAGTCAAATATTTGCTCAACACTTACCTAATGTATTACCTTACCACATAATAAAAATTCCTTTCATTGCAATATTCTTGTTCTGCTGTGTCTGCTATTCTAGGAAGTGTTGTTAACCTGACTTCATTAGTGGCCCTTGTGTATTTCATGCTTGTCTTCACAGGGATTAACCCATGAGACTCTCAAAGCCCAAGCATGAACCAGGGGAGCGGTGCTTGCTTGTGGACCCCAGTGCCGCAGCACTGCCCTGCACCATCTGATCGTTACAAGCATGCTTCTTGTGCCCACAGAGGACATGTTTACTTACTAGGTGGTAGAGAAAAATGCTCACTGAGAGATTTCTGGAAATATAATGTGGGTATGTTATTGTTATTTATCTGTGTCTGTCTGCTGCTTTGGACACTTGCACTTGTTATTGCACAGTTAATGGTTCCTGCAGCATTGACTGATTATAATTCAGGGGAAATGTCTATATTTTTAGTCTGTAATGAGTGGAACGAGCTTCCTTGTAATAGTGAAGAAGCACCTGAAGAACTGGAGGAGCACACCATGGTAGCACATCAGGTAATTATAAATTAATTTATTAATAATAACAAACTCACAGTTGGGGATTGGGTGTTCACCAGTTATGAGAAACAATGTGGCATTGTAAAATGTACATTTTCATATATTTACATATATTTCATTTTTCATATAATATATTTCTTATAATCATATAATTATTTCCACTTTTTCTTCTAAGGAATTTCTCTATGTCTTCGGAGGAATGCAAGATTCATCGTATACTAACTCAAAAATTCCTTTTTGGGTGTTTGATACAGGTATTTTTTATTGCATATTCAGTGGGGTCCACTAGAAAATTCATAAATACATTCAATGAATTTTACTACAATTTGTACTACACTTTTATGACAAATTATAAGCATAACCAATCTAAGACAAAAATGTGATTGGTCAAAATTAATCTGAATTTCAGATTTTTAAAATTTGTTTTGTCCCCTTTTGCTATACTGACAGCAACACTTGAATTGCATAAATTAAGATTTTGTTTTACCACAGCAATATGTCACTCAGTTGTTCACCTCTTCAGTTTTATATTCTCTGCAGTTAAAGAGTGTTGGATTAACTGGAAAACAGGGAGTGAAACTTTACAGGTAAACATCTTTGATTTTACAAGACTTACAGCTGAAACACTTGATGGTCCTTTTATTATAGTAAACTGTTTTTGCAGGGAGTGACACCAGCAAACAGAAAAGGGCACAGTGCTGTCATCTTTGGGTCATTTATGTATGTCTATGGTGGATACATTGATATAAGAGGATCAACAAAAGAATTCTGGAAATTTGATTTTGGTGAGTGTTATTACATATTTATGCTTTTTGGTAAGCAAGCATCTCCTGGCTAAGACTGAATATTTACTGTTATCCACCTCAGGGATGGTTTTTGTAATTTGCATATAGCTGAATGACCTTTCCAAACTAATTATATTTACTACATGTTAGATTCCAGGATGTGGTCACTACTAAGCAGTGCACAAGGTGGGCCTGGTCCCAGACATGGTCACTCAGCTATGACACACCAGGACTGTATGTACCTCTTCGGTGGCTTGCAGGGCCTTAGAGAACAGAAGGACCTGTGGAGCTGGAATTTTTCCAGTCAAACCTGGAGCCGCATCAATTTCCAGTGAGTTTCTTTATTAACACCCATCGTTCCTTCATTCTTTAATTCTGCCTGTAATATCCATCTAAATTCCCTGGCTTCATGATCACAATTATTCTCAGTCTTCTAAACATTCTTTCATCGTGTGAACCGTCACATGTAAACTGATCCATTCAATGAAATTGTATCGAAAAAAGCTCAGTGTGGTAAACAATAGCATTCCTCTAAACAAAACTTATAGTAAGGTAGTAAGGTAAGCAGTCAGTATCAACAAAACATTTGTATGTAACGAACATTTCCAGGATACACTCCATGGTGAAAAAAACATCTAAACATTTTAACCTGTATGACTCACGCTATGACAAAATCTTTGGTGGCATTGGCCAATTTACCAAAATATTTTGGATAGAGTTGAGATGTCCCATAAAACAGTTGTGCAATTGGATTTACAGTTTAGAGAATGTTAGTTCTGTTTCAAAAAAATGAACCAAAGCGACTGAGGAAAAACTAATCAGAAGCATCTAAACACATATTTCTTACTCTGCAGTTCTGGTCCCTCCAGGCTGGTTGGTCACTCTGCTGTATTGTTCAAAGACAGCATGCTCATCTTTGGTGGATGGGAAACCCAGAGTTCCCCTCAGAACAGCTTGTGGAGGTTCAACCTGAAGACAGAGACCTGGAAGAAGCTTGCATTGTCGCCTGGATCTGCCTCTCTGTGCCGGATCCATCACTGCAGCATTGGCCTAGGCCAGAGTTTCCAGCCAACAGCACCAAACAACATCTTTTTCAGCGAAATACCCTACTCTCACAACATCAATAACAAGCTGAGACCTTTTAAGAACAAGTGCCAACCGCCCCGCAGCACAATGCAAGAGCCCTGTATTGAGCTCCAGACTTTCAACATGGACATTAAGAAGTGTTTACCAGATTTGAGTACTGCACTGAAAGACTCTAAGCTAAAAGGAAGCTGTCTCACCTTTGAGAATCAGGAGGCTGTTCGAAAGAAGGAGAATAGTGGTGACCTGACAGAGGAAAACGAGGACGCCATGTTTCTCCATATGCCTGACTTGCTGTTAGTCCTGGGTGGTAAACCCCTACAAGGACAGCATATGATTTCAGTGTGGCATATGACAGTGGCAGAAATCTGATGTTTTCAGTGGATTCTACTTTCTCTGTGAGAAAAGGAAAGGCATTAGCAACAATATCCATATCCTCGCGGGAGAACGTTTGCAATAAAATTAAATTCAGTCATGTACAAACTCTTTACAGCGTCTGTAATTATTACCTTGAAGGTGAAGTTTGTCATTTTGTATGGCACAATACTTTCTCCTACCAATTTAATGTGTATAGACAATAATCAACAACTATAAGTTAGATATTTGTAGCTTGATTTCCCTGTAAAATGTAAATACTTGCGCTCTGAGGTGCTATCAGAATATTGCTCTGTACAGTTTCATTGACACAGACTGCGATATTTCTCGACTGTGATTCACATTTACTCTGAAAAACCACCAATTGGGGCTTTTAACTTCTACAGAATGTGTCATTTCTGTAAGAGCCGTACATTGGCTAGCCTTATTATTTTACTGTGTATCAAAGTTTTACGTGAAAGAATCTTAACTAAATGTTAAATACTGGTCAAAACTGCTGATTTGAATTTTATTATAGTATTCAATCCAAACATTGTCATTACATTACATTGAACAAAACATTTTGTAATGTTCTCTGTGTGTTTTGTAAGATCCACGGATATTGCTGGCAGAACAGTAGCATCATGCAACCATTTATTTTCTTGCCTTCACATTATTTCAAGATGGCTGCACTTAAATGATTTAATAAGTAATGCATTACACGAGTAATGTGGAATCCATTCTCAACAATTAAAATTTGTTACAGCAGTAGTTATGTTATCATTGTTATTTATTTTTTCAGATTTAAAAAGTAATCTAGCAAGGTTTAAGAACAGATATTCTTAGAAAACTAAATCTGTAGCATGTTTGTTTTAAATTATGCTAGCTAAAAATTGTTAAAATAGTTATATATTCAAAAAATATATAAATTATGCATATACAGTATAGTCAAACCAAAATTTATTCAGACACCTTCAACATTTCTTACAATATCAGTTTATTTGCTATAGTTTCGAAAATGGTAATAAACTATGACAAGAACGCAGAGTTATCAAATCAGTTGATATTCCACTGGTTTTGGCCATCCTTCTGTTAGACTGTCTCACAAATGAATTAGGTTGAGTAGCTGTCAGCTGTTAAAGTTAAGAACACAATTAGATAATACCAATTTAGGTCAACAAATTGCCCAGCACTGATTAATTTTGTTCAGTATGTGGTGTAAAAAGCTCGCATTAGCAATTAAAGAAAAAACACTTAAGCAAAACATGGTCAGGTCAAAGTGTCTGAATAATTTTTGGTCCCACATTTTTATCAATTTTACTGGTAGTTCACTGTATGAATAATGTTTGGCCATAATATGCCACAGTTTACTTTATTTTGCTATCCTCACTTACATAAATGAACTATATTGTCCTGCACCCACTAGTAAAAAAAATACAATCTAAAATTACATCTGGTGTCTGAATAATTTTTTATTTGACTGTATATATATATATATATATATATATATATATTACACCAATTATAATATATTATAAATTGACCTGTACATACATATCTACATGCATGTAGTATTTATTACCACTTGAGGGCGACAAACTATGCCAGTCACACCATACAAAAATTCAACAAATGTACAAATCAAACAGATTTAGCATATTCAACAGTCACCTTAACTCTTGGGATTTTTCTACACAGTATTTTTGTATATTGAGTATATTATGTGATCAACATTCAATCGGTTAATTCTAATGAAAAAACAAAACAAAAAAACAGATGTAGACCATCTCAGCATCCTTCATCCAAAATATAAATTTTACCAAGTAAATGGTATTCCATTATGAAAAATGCAAGTTGCAAGTGACATCAAAGAACTGAACACAAGACAATGTGTCATCTGTAAATAGTATTGAACTGCATTCTGTTGGGAATTAATTACAATTGTTATATATTAGGTCAAACCACATGTGTGGGTAAAACGTGTTTATATATGCTGATAATCCATATGTCACGGTTGTAGCAGGCAGGATGCTGAGATGAGGATTCAAGTAATTCAAAAAGAAGTATTTATTTACCAGAACTGAAATAATTTCAGATTTCAAAATCAAAAGACAAAACTCCAGGAATCAAACCAACCATACATAGGCTACGTTCACACTGCAGGGCTTAATGCTCAATTCCGATTTTTTGAAAAAAATCGATTTTTTTGCAAGGCCGTTCACATTTCCAATTAAATGCGACCTTTTGTGATCTCCTGTGTGAACGTGAAATGACTCAGAAGTGACTCGCATGCGCAGAAGAGTACTCAACGGTCAACGACGTCACTTTTTGTTTGCGGAAGTAGCTAAACTTTAACTGTGATTCTCTCTCTCACACACACACACACACACACACACACTAGCGCGCAGCGACCGTTACACAAGAGCCAGACAGCAGCCGCTGACCTATCTAATATCAGATTCAGCACAAATAAGTTAACATAACGTATATAATGGCCGTGGGCTTTTTTTATTTATTTATTTTTTATTAACGGGCTCGTCGAGGTCGACCCGTTCGGCAGATTTACCTCAGCTCGACGAATATGCAGTCCGTTTTCAAACCGACGACTACTTCAACGCAGGATTATGACGTTTTTCGCGTATCAATGACGTGCGGGTCGGATAAATGCGACCTGGCCGTTCAGACTGAAGTCGCATTTGAAAAGATCGGATATGTATCGGATTTGGGACCACATACCCAAGTGGCCTGGGTCGCATTTGAAAAGATCGGATCTGTGTCGTTCAGACTGTCATGAAAAGATCAGATACAGGTCGCATAGGGGCAAAAAAATCGGAATTGGGTCGTTTCAGCCTGCAGTGTGAACGTAGCCATAGACGACGACAGACCAAGACTGAGGAAAAACATTGGGGTTATATACACGGGCAAACAGGATGATTAACAAGACACAGCTGACACAGATGAACTAATTAAACAGACCGGGGAAAACAGGACTAGACCAAAAATCACAGAAGACAGGGGAAAACGGCCGAAACTGAAAACACTGAAACAGATTCAAAAACAGAACTCAAAAACCTCAAAATGTCACACCATATGAATGCCACTTTAGATGTCATCTTTACAGAAGTGGCACAGAAGTTATATATTCTGCAGTGGCACAAAGCCTGTATATGCCACAAAAAGGTGTTTTTTTGTTTATTTTTGCAGAGAGATGGCATCAATACACAAGAATTACAAATGCAAAAGCAATGTTTGTTTTTTTTTTTCTTTAAATAATTGCCTTTACAAATACAGAAACCAGAACCATTCATTAAATAAATATTAAGTAGGCTACATTATTAGCCTACTAAATATGTAGCCTACGCTATATTCAATATGATAGCCTACCTATGAATATTACATTATTTTATATGACAAAATTGTTAAAGATTTTATCTGATAAAGAGAAAAGCTCAGAATTAAAGTGTAAAGTCGAAAAGGCCGTTTTCAAATGCATACGGATTCATGTTGCCTAGGCCTAGTACCTTGACAATGTAACATGTATTTATTTTGTTGAAGCGATAGATGGCACCATCACCTAAGAACAAAATTTGACATTGTAATCCCGCTCCTACCCGCATTACAAAAAGTATATTGACACTGAAATAAACCGGTGTATTAATTTGCCAAACAAAGCGACGCTTGAGAGAAATTTCTTAAAAATTGTCTCAGGCCTTGCAAAAGCGTCTCCATCATTTAAGTGTATATTTTATAAATGTAATCTAAAAATCAATTATAATCATCATCAAACCATACAGGTGCTGCTTTATTACTTAAAAAAACAACAAAAAAAACAAAACAAAAAAACACTCGATGCATAAACTGACGTCAAAAGCAACAACTGCTTGTAGCCTACTTTAGATATTATGCTTAAATGTAGCCTATTGTTCTGCTTTTTGAAAGAAACAGATTTAAGTTGAGTTACGACAAACACTGCAGTCTTGTATATTGACATTGAAAAGGTTAATGTGAAAAAGGTTGTTATAGCCTATCATTTGCAGATCCAGTGGTCATGCAGCACGCTAATAGCGTAACCTGTTTTAGCATATTAATCTCTCGCGTCCAGTTGGCTGGGAGTCCCACGTGGTTTGAACTATAAAAAAGTTTCAGCGCGAGGTGCTTTAGTGTCGTGATTACACGAGAGAAAAGACCAAAGGACAACATCCCTCCTGAGGCTGAAGAAATACGAGAGAACATACACAATTCACAACACTATTACAGAGAGAAGAGGAGCACGAGCACTTGACATTCGGTGGAAAGACAAACAGTGCAATTTTGTCTTCAAACAAGAAAGAGTTTTGACTACACTGAACTTTAAAGGAATACAAGACTAATAGCCGGTTTGTTTTGATTCTTCACACAAGTCAATTTGTCAGTTACCCCGGAGATGAGGAGTTTTCGCGCTTTTTAACTGGCATCAATTAAGACTGATATTTTTGCGACTAGCCCTCATTATTAATCAATGTGTTTACCGTGTTTACACTTTCTGTGAACGTCTCTCAAAAATGACCGCGAGCATGATGATGAATGGAGATCTGTCAAAGGAGGTTGTTGGAAGTACAACTCTGTCTTGTTTATAGATCAATTGAATTAATGAACTGATTTGTTTGTTGTATGGACACGTTATTTAAGAAAATGAGTATTTACATCCTTTCTCTAACCTGTTTAATGGCTTGCATGCTCTCAGTTCAGTGTAGTCTGGGAGCTGAGACAGTATCTCAGGAGTCTCAGTGTGTCTCTTGTGGACTTGGACACTCGGATGATTCGGGGCGAATGGACACGGACTTTCTGGAGGCGGTTAAAAGGCACATATTGAACCGACTGCAGATGAGAGAGAGACCAAATATCACTCATCCCATTCCCAAAGCTGCCATGGTAACGGCGCTGCGCAAACTTCACGCGGGTAAAGTTAGGGAGGACGGGAGGGTTGAAATTCCCAACTTAGATGGACATGCTGCCTACAACGAGGTGCAAGAAGAAACGTCGGAAATAATCAGTTTCGCCGAGTCAGGTGTGTACAAGAAATAGCATGCTGCATGGCTACTTTTACCTTAATTGTAGAGGTATTGATATTGTGTATTATATTAGTTATGAAATCATTTTTATGCATATTTTGGAATACCTGAAACTTTCAACATTTCACTACAGTTGAGTTGAGTATAATTAAGTACAAGTACAAAGATTTCAATTTCTTGGCTGGAACTTAAATGTATGGAGGGAATTTATTTTAGAGGATGTAATCATCAATCACTAAACATGTTTTACAGATCAAATATTTCATTTGCTGGTCGAATAGTTATCAATACTTTGTACCAAAAGTATTAGCAGTTAACTACATGTACTTACTATAGGGTTAGGGTAGGATTGGGGTTTGGTTTAGGGTTAGTTGCATGTAATTATGCCAAATCTATAGTTATTACTATAGTAAACATGTAACGTGTAACAAGGACACATTAAAATAAAGTGTTACCATGGTTGCCAGTACATGCCACGGTGACCTCCTTGTCTGACTTTAGTAAGCTGTGACATTCAGTGGGTCTGTTCCTGTTCCAAAACCACTGCCTACTGCCGTCATAGGGAACATATTTTCCAGTTTCATGCATTGCACTATTTATGTGTAGTTGGAATCTATCTATTTATCTATCTTTAATAGATTAGATTTAATGCTTATAATAAAAAATAATAGATTTAATAATTACAATCACAGAATGCACACACACATGCATACATCCCTCTCTCTCTCTCTCTCTCTCTCTCTCTCTCTCTCTGTATATATATATAGAGAGAGAGGCATGTATGTGTGTGCATGTGTGTGCATTGTGTGATTATAATTTAGCAAATACAAGATTTTCATGACAAAGTTTTTGCAGTGATGTAGTAAATTACAGTACTGAATATTACTGAATTGCTTTAAACAAGTGTTGCAATTTTACTACTGTGGGTCTTTGAGGGTTAATGAGACATGCATCCTTGATCTAATATGTGTATGATTATGTAACTGGAGCAATTAGAATACATGACCCTCTCTTAACATACAATTAGATATGCTGACTGAAAATAATGAGTAGTTTGTCAAATGATGAATTTTGCAAGGTGGGTGTTGAGGCAATTAAAATCCTGGATCATCTTCGGGAACGCCAAAAGAGCATCAAAAACATGGCAATCAAAGCATTACAGATAATTTGTTAATAAGAGGGCAAGGACATGCCATGCCTTTTTCCTTATTAACAGACAATATAGCAATAAAAAACTTGTTAAAATGAATAGAACGAATGCCTTTGTATTTACTTCAAAGGAATTTATACCACTTAAATAAGAGTTCCCATGGTCATAGATAACCTGGAAATTTGAGGTAATTATGAAATGGTCAGAAAAGTAATGGAAATATAGTGATTGTATATTCAATTTCAAAACACTTATGCAGCAAGTAACCCTGTCTGAACACCTGAATATGTCATGGAAATTCATTGGTCAAAAGGAATGGGAACCCTATAACTAGCATAGTTACCCATTAGTTCCAGAGCAAAGTAATGAAGCTCTGGATTTCATTTTTTTAACCAGTTCATCTATTATAGATCTGCGGTTCAGGGAATTTACAGGGAAATGTATGGAGCTTGTAAAGTGTTAAAAAACATGGATAACATTTTGCACATTAAGTTCTGTAAATTTGCATGAACAAAATTATTTGATAGAAGCAGATTTTTATAATCGTAATCTTTCGTCATTATTAGGAAGGATAATTGATTTGATATGTAAATATTTGATCATTTTTTTAATACATTTTCCAATATCTCGGTTTGATGCACATTCAAGCTTGTAAAACTGGCTTCTTTATCTTCTAGTCTTACACACCGCAGCACAATTAGCTTGGACATTATTCGGACTTCTTGCTCCAATAAGAATGATCTGAACACACTCATGACAGCGCAACAAAAGAAGGCAATTATTGAGCGAGTACTGTGCGTTCTTGCTAAACCCAATATGTCAACATTGGGAACAAAAACAACAAAAGAAATCACTCAGAATAATGCATGAGACATTTGAGTCGTTGTGGGTGACAGAGGCTGGGGTGGGGGGGATGGCCTTCTTATATCCTACTCTGAAAATGCATTTCAAATATCAAAGCTCTATCAGGCCTCTTTTCAGTGTCCCCTATTATTCACGACACCTTTGAACCACTGAGCAGCAATGCATCATGAAACTGGCTCTCCGAACCCCCATCTGCCTCAAGGCCAGCTGGCACTAACCCTTCAAGTGAAGGCTGCCAGCCAGGGCATAGCATTAGGACAACCCTAGATCTATTCTGCTCAGAGGTACAAAAAGAGGAATTTGTGAGGTATGCAATGTGCAAATCACTGCAGCTGCAGGCAATTGTGCTGCCTCGCGTGTTGCATGCTCTTCCCTGCTGTTATGGGCTATGATGGCAAGCCAGAAGGTGGCTCCTATCTCACTCCATGCTTTAGGAGAGCAATAAGAAGAGGACTGCCAAGGTACAAGAGAGGACGGCTGCCAATTTCAGGTCTCTATTGACACTGTCCTATGGGCCATTTCAGAAGTATTTGGTGTCCCGTAGCCACAGAAGCGGAGCGGTAGATGCTCGCTTCTCATTTGTCAGCGTAACCATTCGGACTCGCTGAACTCTTCAGGACCAGTTCAACACGGGATATTAAGACTTCATTATTAGACATTATTCAGTGTGGCACAGTGTCCATAAGGTCAAAGAGCCAAATTGATCTCTTTAGAAAATCTTTGTTTTTTGACATTTGATCCAAGCAGGGAAATTAGAGCCTGTAGTGCTAACTGATTGGCTGACAGTCAAAATCTAATCAGGCAGCATGCCATGGTCTTGATCTATTGATCTTCAACAAGCAGTTGAATTAACACAAGATTAATCTTCAGTGAAACACAGAAACAAACCTAATGTCCATTTTCTCAAAAGTACTGTTGACTACTTATTTTGACCGTATTCTTTTTAGCTTAATTGATTAATAAACACATTGTTAAGTTTAGAAATGACTCCAAATCTACAGTCTATCTATCAATTAAATAAAAAATATAATTACCTGGGAAGTGGAAGCTATACAATTTTTATAGCGTTTTACTATAACAGAAATAACTACGTGAAATGTGAAATGCATTGCTGAAATGAATATTTGTCATGCTGACTGATTAGATAACTTACCTTTTTACCTGGTCTGCCAATCAACTAGAGAAGATAAAAGTTAAACGCAGACTGTGAACCTCAGGATGCAGAAGAAGCAAGCATACTGAAACTTATATTTTTTTTAAAAATATTTAGAAATTAACAGCTGAACAATTTCCTTAAAATATAACTCATTAAAAATATAAAATAATTGTAATGTTTTGACAGTTTTTATTAAATTAAAAGCTATTTGATGCAAAGGCAAAGATGTCAATGTAATGAAAGAATTCTGATGTAAGTAAGTGTTGATATTGGTGGAGAGAAAGTATAGTATGCTACAACACATATTGCACCTTGTCTCCCTGTTTGCATTGTGGAAAGTGCAAAGTGGACAAAGCCTTGCCCTGTTAAATTCAGTTTTAGCAGGAGCTGTTGAGGCAGGTTCTCAAACACTTGAGCACATGGCCATACAAGTATATGTGTATCCAGGGGGCATATAAAAGCAGGTAACAAGGTGAAATGGTGGAGTAATCAGTTCAGTGAATGTGTTCCCTATCATCACCGAACATACTTGTTCACACCTGACACCTCTCCAGGGCTTGATTCTCTGTCACTGATAAATTTTGACTGTGTTCCTGCACTGTGGGATATAAACAAACCTTGACAGCCCTGTTCAAAAAATATAAATGTATATAAAAATATATATGTGTTTTGGATTTTTTAAGTTTTTCTTTACAAACTTGGTTTGGGTTTATCAGAAATTTTGACAGCTAGAATAACTATTATAACACTTTTACTGGAAAATTAAGTCATACAGTATTGTGTGATAAAATGATTACTGATTAGTTTGTAGTTTTGAATTTTTTTTCAAAACAATTATTTTTTTAAAATGTTCTGAAAAGCAGGGCGAGCCAAGTGCATGTAAAGCCACTGTATGTGAGATCAAGCTATGAAATTAAGAAGCCATCCTTTGTGGCAAGTTGTTGACATTAAACCAAACTAATCTGTTTGCAAACATGGTTGTTTTACTATTTAAAAACATGCCAAACAGCTCTGGCATTCAAATCAGGGTTACGGAGAACATGATTCATGTGCAGCTTTCAATATATCTGGATTTCCCTAATTTTATTGGGTGGTCAAATAAATCTTTGCAATCATATATATATAATATATATACACACACACATAAATTAACTCTTGCATCTTGGACTACGCAATTCACTAGTTGCCAGTGTCATGTAAATACCTCATAATGCTTCTCATTTGAAGGGCACACGCTCAATGCTAGGCTGTGCCACAGCACTCTCCTAATACCTTTCACAGAGCATTGTGTTGTCAGTCTCTGAGGCTCCAGAAGCTCTGGGTTTTCACAGTTCTCCCTGTGAACTCAATGAACCCCCTGGGGCAAGGCCCACGTCCGACAACCCCCCAGCCTTTCACCCGGTCCAGCATCTTCAGCCCAAACCATGAAGCCAATTGGACTTGGCCCCAGACCTGTGGCATCTAGTAAATCTTGACAAGTTGGGTGGTTTATGTCAGTGAATGTGGCTAAGGAGAGGTAGCCGTCAGCAGAATCACAACCTGTTTGTGCTATTTCAATTCTGACAAAAGGCATAAACAAGACTGTTTTGTAAGAAAGAACCACCATTAACAAACTTCTTTGGTCTCTTACAGATGATGTGACGCCATCTAAGTCCAGCCTGTACTTCCTGATCTCCAATGAGGGGAATCAGAACCTCTACGTGTTGCAGGCACACCTGTGGCTGTACTTCAAGCTGTTGCCAGGTGCTCAGGAAAAGGGACTGCGACGGAAAGTGACAGTGAGAGTGCACTACTATGAGCCCGGTGGACAGAACATGCACTGGCCCGTGATGGAAAAACGTGTGGAGTTGAAACGCAGTGGTTGGCACACCTTCCCTGTGTCCGAGGCTGTAAGGGAAATGCTGGTGAAAGGGGGTCGCCGTCAGGACCTCGACATCCACTGCGAGGGATGCGAAGCTGCCAACGTTTTGCCCATCCTGGTGGACCCGAGCGACCCCTCACACAGACCCTTTCTGGTGGTTCGCGCCCAGCAGGCAGAAGGGAAGCACCGCATCCGAAAGCGAGGCCTGGAGTGTGACGGCAACAATGGCGGTTTGTGTTGCCGACAACAGTTTTACATTGACTTCCGGCTCATTGGCTGGAACGACTGGATCATCGCGCCAGCAGGGTACTATGGGAACTACTGTGAAGGCAGCTGCCCAGCTTACATGGCAGGTGTTCCGGGCTCTGCCTCGTCGTTTCACACGGCTGTGGTTAACCAGTACCGCATGAGAGGCATGAGTCCTGGATCGGTCAACTCCTGCTGCATACCTACCAAACTCAGCACCATGTCCATGCTCTACTTCGATGATGAGTACAACATCGTCAAGCGCGACGTGCCTAACATGATCGTGGAGGAGTGTGGCTGTGCCTGAACAAAATCCATGTTAGGACATGTTACGTAAGCAGTGACAGTCTTTCTGAACCACATGCATATAGATTGTGTTAATATTTGTGCACTCACAAAGTACAATCACGCACGTGTGTGTGTGTGTGCATCAAGCAGTAGATGATCATCAGATGTATGACAGGTGGGTCCTTCTAATGAACAAAAAGGCTTTGGGATGATAAGGGAAATGGAACAACAATCTGTTTTTTCTCTAGTTTGCCATTTCTAGACTTAAAAAAAAATGGCTCAATACTTTTCTCTCCAACTGCAAAAAGGAGACAAACTGGTGTCACACTTTGATACAAGTACTTATAAACTGTTTTACAAGCACTGGCATATCTCAATGTCCCTTCTTCTTCAGAACACCAGCACTTCAACAGCTTGTTTAAGACAACATGACAAATCATTCCAGCTGAGGGGGAGATTTCAAAATCAGTGCACGTCATCATCCCAGTCGTTCTCAGAGGCATTCCCTTAGCTATGACTAGTTGTCTGCGGCATTGTTAAACCATTGTGAGGCTTCTACTCAAACTGCAAACACCTCTGGACAAGATCATCTTGAAACTACTTCTGCTGTTCTACTAATGTGTGCACCTCTCGACTGCGGCCGACTTCTTAACTAGATCTTGAGGTCTAACCGGTATAGCACAAACTTCACCACTTCCTTCATCTGCACAGTTCTGTGACTGACAAACGCTTGCAGCGGTGTGCATTCCACAGAGCCGCTTCCATTCTGTCCAGCTGGTTTACAGGGAGTACAGCACTTGCGAAAACTCTCGAAATGCACAATTTAAAGCACTTGCATAATGCAAAGCCTTCAAAAGGGTATAAAGAGGTGGACCTACCCTTGCCCATCGTCCTTTTAATATAAAGTGCCGCACGAACTATGCAATGTATAGTAATCCTGAACTATGTCAAACTGAATTCTTCTTTCTGCTTGTCTTTAAATCTTTATCAATACTTGAAATGTGATCTTTCGCTTGCTTTCCAAAGCGGATGATTGTTACGATGTTTGCACTGAAAAGTTGCGGGATTAGAAAAAAAAAAACTGCCATTGAAAATGTTATTTTTATAGTAAAACTGAATTTTGTGAAAAATGTATTGTACCTAATTAATTGTACCAAAGAGGCCAATATTTTAGCTATTATAATAAGGTGGCAAGGCCATTCCAATATTTGTAAAATAATTATTGATAATAATTATTATCCTTCTCAAGAGGCCTAATAATCAGGGTACAACATTATGGATTCCATTTGTAGCTCTGTCTAATTTTTTATACTATGTACAGCAAACCGATGAAACAATCTCTTCCTTGTCTTTAATTTTCCAGTCTTCTATTTAATAAGAGTTATTTCTTAGCTGTTGTTACAAAGTCATTTAGTTAAACGGATGTCATCTCTGTACAGATTATGTAAAATAAAGATATTCTTTCTTAAATATTTTGTAACTTTAAAATAAATTCTTACTTTGCATCCTTGTGAACAAGTTGCTTTTAACAGCGTATCAAAACTACAATACAGATTGTTCATTAACAGTCTGACTTCTGCATGCATTTAAAAGAATATACTGCCCCCCCCCCCCACCCCACCCCACTTCACTTAATTTACAAGACGTGCAACTACTGAAGTTCTGCAAGTCTGCAAGAGCGCTTCGTTAACATAATTAGGAGAACACACTGCCTTAACTTAAACCACACTCTGAGATATCGATCAACAAATTGAGATAGTATCAGTATACTTATATATACACCAGTTAACACTTTGCACATAAATGCAAAGCTCCATGGTTTCAATATTTGTCATTCTTAGTACATTCTTGGCTCAGAGTCAAGAGGACTCTCACTGCACAACATGTAGGCACAGAGACTGATTACATCAGAGTGGATCCCCTGAAAGCACTATCAACAAGTACTGCCTTTTCTGAGCCCTACAGGTATAAATGCAAAATATGCGGCACTAAAAAAAACCTTAGGCAAACAGAGAGACCAGACCAGCACACCTACCAATGGTCAGGGCGTTTCAGACAAATCTTGCTACAAAACAACAAGTACTTTCCAAAACATACCACATAACCCAAGACAGATAATTACCTGAAATGTACCTGTCTTGCATCTGTCAAGAGAGGCAGATAAAGTGGTGTGAAAAATGACTTGTTTGTAGAAGTCCTCTCAAAATGACAGCACAAGATAGATATGAGTCAGAACTGACACCCACATGTAACAAAAATAAATATTTCGCTTTTAGTTTCTAAGTTATGGAGGTTGGCATGTGTTTATATGTATTTGTTTGTGTAGGTGGGTGTTCGGCGTGAGAAAAGTTAGAGCGACGTTCAGAGAGAAGGAGCAGCAGGTAGAGAGGTACAGGCAGAGCTGTCCCGTCATGTAGCAGAGTGTTAACGGTGCCGCTATGACTGCTGGAATGTTAATGACACCATAGCTACGCTGCAGGCTAACTCATGAAGCCACACACACGTTAAGAAAACACCTCAAACCATCTCACTTGCAAAATACATAAAATACAATCTGTACACTACATCTGAGGTTAACAGGTGTTAAGAGATTTATGGGGACTAAATTGAATGTAAAACAACATATAGACACATACTTGCCATAATTTGTCATTAAAATGGCCATTATTATGGGTAAACATGCTTAGAATTTCATAAGCAAACAAACAAAACAACATTTTATAAAACATGAAATGTATGTAGCCTACATAAAAAAATTTAGTAAAGGCTTTCACATTGTTAAAAAAATCTATTTCAAATAACTGCTGTTTATTGAACATTAAAGAATTATAAAAAAAACATGGTTTCCACAATTAAGCAGCACAACTGTTTGATAACATTCAACATTGATAATAATAAGCAATATTACTTGAGCTTCAAATGAGTATATCAGAATGATTTGACACTGAAGACTGGAGTAATGACTGCTGAAAATTCAGCTTTACCATCAGAAATTACATTTTAAAATATATTAAATAATATATTCACAATAGTGCTGCTTTTACTGTATTTTTGATTAAATAAATGCAGCCTTATAAATAAGAGACTTCTAAAAACATTTAAAAATCTTACCGACTGTAAACTTTTGATGTAGTGGTAGTGAACATTAAGGCTGGGTATTGACACAAATTTCACAATTCGATTCGATTTTGATTCACAAGCTTGCAATTCGATTCGATTCGATTCAATATTGATTATTTTGGATATCAGGTACAATACATGGCAAATTTTCTCAAGGAAAACAAATCTCTTAACTAATGCTGTAAACTATCGGTAGTCAGTGGTTGTCTACTGGGCTTCATTAGCCTACTATAATATTGAAGGTAAAAATTAACTGTATACAAACACTTAAATTACACTTTTATGTATTTTTATAATAATAAAGTTATATGAAATATAAACATTTAAATGGTGGCTGTCATAAAAACCTGCCAGATTTAGTCAAACATGCGTTAAAAATGGAAGAATATTAAAAATGATAATGAATATGTAATATGGTGCATAGCCTATATTTAGCTAAATGCTCCTCTCTACAGTTAATTTTTCTAGCTGACTAATGAGTTTATGGTCACTGGATATGTTTTTTCTGAGGTAAATGTGACGTTACATTGTTTAAAAGCTGATTTACTGACGTCTTTCCACGGTTGAAACACTGATTGAGCGATTCCATGTCACATGATACGGATTAAGATAAGTTGTACTCTACCTTTTAACACACTTTCAGATGCTCATTCATGTTTATTTCGCGCGGTAACTGGTATTAAGGCGGAAGAGAAGATCACGTGCGCCACAGCGCCAAAACGGTATTTATGTTTTTGAATTTCGTAAGAAAATGGACGTAATTTGAAATCTGAGACTTTGTTTCATATCAATAGTAACAAAGCACAAAGATTATTGCGATTTATTGCATGGGATGCGCGCTACAATGTTACATTCATTCATCAACTGAAAACAGGATGACTTTTCGATTCTTGGGATTTAAGAATCGATATCGGTTCACAAAAATGAGAATCAATTAAAATCGAGAAATCGATATTTTGAGTAACTGAGTAACTGTGACTCAGCTGTATAAATCTATCAAGAATTTCCCTGTGTTTTTCCCCTTTTTATTTTTGCAGTGCTACGACGTGCTAGATAGTTTTCCAACAGGCAGTGTTAGATTTGCATTTGGTTTTATTGCATTAATGAATAACTACAAATTTATCCTGCTCTGAATTCAAAAAAAAAAAAAAGAAGTGAAAAACATGCAATTTATTGTCACAGAAATGTTGACCCTAGAATTGACCTGCACAAGGCCTGTGAACACTCAGAGAGGGATTACAGGCCAGGGTAAAAAAGCTTGAGAATTTGCAAGCATACTTGAGTGGCCCAATGAGCAGAAGGTTCATTAATCCAGCAATTCTCCAACGTCTGCACACTTATGCTCCTTCAAACATTTAAACGAACAAACAAAACCAAAAAGTTTGACTTTAAAGCTCAAATCTAAATCTAAAATGAATGATCAAAGATCATTCCCAACTGCCATGTTCGAAGGAAACACCTTTTACTTAGCAAGGAAACAACCTAAGGTTTGTCACTCTCCACCTCCCTCCTCCCCTCCACATTGACCCCTTGACTCCCTGAGCACTAGCGTACATTCAAGCCAACAAAGCTTCCATTTGTGCCATGGTTCTACCTAGTACCGACTGGGGGATCAGGGATCAACGAGGGTCACCTCTATAGGGAACCTAGGAGAGAGTCACCACTGTGAAAGAGCTGATAGTACAGTGTATGGCATAAAAAGGGCAACTAAACACTGAAAGCCCACAGTCAACCACCCCTAACCTTCTGTCTGGCATCCAAAACTCATTTAATATCCATCATAGCCAAACACGATGTTGATGTTGGCTTAGGTCTGGCCATTGGCTGAGCTAAATGAAGCTGCTTTGTGGCAGTGTTCTGAAGGATAGGATTATTTTAACCTTTGGAGAACGGAAGAAAGGCAGAAAGAAGACTTGAACTTGTGAGTAATTCCCCGCGCGTACACCACAGTTAAAAGGGGAGCCAAGAGCAAACAGCTGGCCTTTTGTTCAGCCAGGCAGAGTTTCTGCTCGCATTCATGTGACGTGGTGCATGCAAGGGCTGAAACCGCTGACGGTGATAGTGACAATGACGCGTACAAGTGAAACTGCAGCACAGCTCTGCCTTCAAGTTCACAGACAAAGGCCTGCGACTCTCTGATCTCACAACACAAGGAAAATATGTGGGGAAATAAGGGCATATTTGCATCGCCGAGCACACTGTGTGTTTGTGATAGGGGGAATTCCATTGGAGGGGATTTCAGGTGTGGTTGTACATTCATCGCAGGCCACTTTAAAGCGAGTTATCATGCCTACGTTGCTCATCACGGCTGACTGAGGGCTCATTATTTTGCAGGTGCCTTATTGTTTTCCATTGTTCAGTCTTTAGGGAATTTTTATGATTTGACCAAAACAGAGATGCTGACTGTGGGCGTCTCAAGATGCTGCCGTCTCCATCACGGATGGAAGAAAGAAGACCTTTGTGAGGAGAAACTGATGTCGGAAGAGACCTGTAAGAGAGAAGGGCAGTGGAAAGAGTAGCGGAATGTCGCTCTTGGGTGACACGCCTATTGGTTAAAAGGAAGCTAGAAACAAAGACACAAAGAGAGAAGGCAACCTGATCAGATGAAAAGACACACAGAGGCTTGACATGCTCTTCTACGCTAATGAATGTGGACAAAGTCAATATATATTGAGGGAATGCTCCACATGGAAGGGAATATTCGGCATCATATCATCAAAATGTGTCTGGAGACAATGTATAGGTCTAACTGCAAAATTGACAAGTGAGCTACAGTTATGCACACTGTTTCTTTCCCGTGGATGAAGCCTCATTAATAAAGGCCTGAGCTGTGAATTATAAATGAAACGTTGACTGACCTAAACTGAATGAATCCCTGAATCTTTAGCTCTCACACAGGACAGGTTACAATGCATCCAAGATTGTCCTGCATGCTGACTGAATAGGGCTGAAAGAATTTCATTAATTTGTCAGGTCTGTGCGCCAAAAAATAAATAAATAAAGGTGCATGAGGTGTCCAACATTTCAGTTAAATAAGTGTATTTTCAGGGCATTTAAATAAAAACAAATTCTTGTTGGAATTTTAAGTGTGAACACAGTACTTGCATATAAAATTTCTACTACAAAAATTGCTTTGAATAGTGCATAAGTACATTAACTGCATGGGATGCATCTATTATCTTTTAATGAGAGCAGTACCTGTAACAAGATAATAAAATGTAATTATAAAAAGGGCAACATGTGAAATTATCATTTTTTTCTTCTTCAATAAATCAACAAAATGTTGCTTTTTATTCAAGTAATCAAAGAAATAATCAACAGATTAATCACTTACCAAAATAATAATTAAACGCAGTCCTCTTAAAGAGACAGCAGCAAAGCAATATTATGTCTTTTAACATGTAGGAACAGTTACTGCCAGTTGGAGATGTGAACTCCTATGTTAGGAGAATGTTTCTTTTCCACCGTTATCTGATTCAACACACAGCGATAAAACCAAAATGGGATGTTAATTGGAAAGCAGCGAGGGACCCAAGGACAGTACGCCATCAAAGAACAGAGAGCTGGACTTCTGCGGGACTAGATATCTGTCAGACTTTGGGCTTTCCCCTCGGGGGTACAACACAAGTCAAAGGCTACGGTTATCACCCGATTCAAATGAATTTCACAGAGCGCTGAGTCAAAGAGGGAATGAGAACCACACACAGCGTGCGGTTCTCCAATGCCTCTGATGATGATGCCTTGGCTCGAGATACCATCTTAATTTTTTCCACTCTCAAAGGCTGCTCTATGTGAGATTGGAAGCGTGCCAGTAATCTACCACCAAGGAAGCGAACGCAACAAAAGCCTCTGTTTTAATATGGATCCCATTGTGTGATTTAATGTAAATACTTTGATTGATGACATTTTCAGGTGCATACAGAACATTCCAACGGCCTGTGCCAGAACCACACCACAGGTAACTATTTAATGGGGGAAAACAGAAACAGGAATGCTGTGAAGAGGGCATACAAGCACACCACAAGAGAGCAGTTACTATTTAGGAAATGTTTGCCTTTGAATGTTACATTCATATTCATTGTCCCTTACCCGTCTCATCCCGGTTTACTCAATAATAAGGTGAGGCATAATAATGTGGTGATTCAGATTGTTTTACCCACTCTACAGCAACCAAAGCTCAACAACTGCCAAAGCTCAATCCCACCTTACAAAGCACATGTCAATCTTTAATGCTGTTTTTTTCCAGTTCCACAATGATGACATGAGCCATTTGCCCAAAAAAGGTGGCATTGGGTGTGGATTGCTCAAGCGCGAATGACTGAGGTAATGACTGGATTCCACACATCTTACCTAATGCCCTTAAGCATTGAATAATCCCTCAGTTATCTCAGCCACTTCCTCATGTTGACCACAATTATCAGCTGATGTGAAGGCCAGCAGACAGGCGACCGAGTACCAGGCCAGGGTCAAGATTAGATTGGGAAGTTGGACAGCTGTTTGCATGCTGAGAGCCAATGAGAAAGATATGCAGTGTGTGCTTCAAGAGCAGCAGGCCTTTGCCGTATCGGTACTGACACATAGACACTCACAGGAAAAGAAGACATTGCCTCCAATGCTAAGTTCATGCTGCTGTAATGTGTGTGAGTGTGAGAAGATCCAGACGTGGTATGTATCTGATGCAATGTTATGTTAAGGGTGGAGTAAACCTTTGGGATTTGTGGATTGCAGGTATGGAAACCTCATAAATGTTATAGGCATGTCTCATTTAAAAAATAGCAACCGTAATAATTCCATACACTTGCTTTTGCATGTTAATAAGTGATGAAAAACATTTAAGGTGTTTATGAGACATTATTATCCATATGTCAAGTCAAGTTGTCCTTTGGCTAATGAACGAAGATGGTGTGATGATTCAGGCTGCATCACAAATCAGAAATCAAATTGTGGATCTGTAGCATTCATCCAGTTCTTTTTGCTTGAAGTTTGGATTCATCACGCCAGTATGGAGACGAAATTAGTCTTATCTGGTTCTTGTTGGTCTTTGCTGAGAATCTGTGCCGATGGTGACCACTGACCAGATGCCCCGAAATTTGAATACCTTTTAAATTACAGTTCAATTCCTAAATTCAATTTGAATTATAGTAGCAAAATTAACATAGAATTGCAATTAGAATTTTAATGCAAGAAAATTGAATAAGAAAATAAAATTCTTATGAAATTCACATACTGGCAGATTTTGGTTTAAAGTTTAAATCCTTGTTTAAAATTATAAAAATAAATCGATAGATAGATAGATAGATAGATGATAGATGATAGATAGATAGATAGATAGATAGATAGATAGATAGATAGATAGATAGATAGATAGATAGATAGATAGATAGATAGATAGATAGATATATAGATAGATAGATAGATAGATAGATAGATAAGATAAGATAAGATAGATAGATCTGTTTTGCTCTCTGAAGCCAGTTACTCAGACCTTGATATTAAGCCTCTGACTGAGTGAGTCAGTTTCACAGTGAAGGAGGAGGACTCGTCACAGCAGATGTTCAGCTGTCCAGTTGTAAACATGAAAACTCTGGCAACAACAACGGAGATAAGGGAAGGAATGGAGCTTTCTGCAAAGTCCCATGACTCACCAACAGGATTTGCTCATCCCTGCGCCAGCAGACCACAGAGAGTGCCTGTGAAGACATCTGACCACAAACTGACCGTAGCGACAGGCTTCCATGTTGGATATGTGCCTTTCATTACTGCTTATTTGGAAGATTATATCATGGCAGCTCTGAATATGGAACATTGTGGCATTCACACATCATAAATGTTTTTATTTTATATTTTTACATTGAGCAAACAAAAAAAAAAAAAAAAAAAAAAATGCAGGCACTCCAAGGAATGTCAAGTTTACAATGGGGAAAAATCCAACTTATGACTAATGACATTTTAAAGCAAGGAACACTAAGACACAAGCAAACGAATTCTGAACTGGATGTGGCAGACAACTTTTAGAAAATTTGAACAAGCTAATAAGTCTTAAAGGCAGGACTCCAGAAAAAAAGAGATGAGTAGTATTTGCTTCTAAAAATGAAACATTTTGAATCCAAATAATGTAGAAAAAGTAGAAAAATTACAAAAGTACTCAACAGTATCCTCACAACTATGTTCCTTTTTTTTTTTTTTTTTTTTTAAATTATATCTGCGAGGATCTCCAGTCAGGATTTAGACCGTGTCACAGTAAGACTGCTCTCATTAGAGTAACAAATGATTTGCTCTTATCATCCGATCATAGTTTTATCTCTCTATTAGTGTTACTGGATCTTAGTGCTGCATTTGATACTAATCAACCACGACATTCTTTTGAATAGACTCGATTATTACGTTGGCATTAGTGGAATTGAATTGGCATGGTTCTAATCATACTTATCTGACCGTTATCAATTTGTAGCAGTAAATTAAGAATTGTTATAACGATCATAAGTTCAGTATGGAGTACCACAAGGCTCAGTACTAGGACCGTTGCTGTTAACCCTGCACATGCTACACTTGGGAGATATCATTAGGAAGCATGGCTTTAGTTTTCATTGTTTCGCTGATGATCCTCAGCTCTATATTTCTTCGTGCCCCGACGAAACTTACCAATTCACAACATTAACGGAATGCATAGTTGATATATAAAAAATAAAATAATGGATAGTAAATTCCTATTACTTAATTCTGAAAAAAATAGAGGTTTTAATAATTGGACTAAAAACCTCCGCACGCAGTAACCTAGAAGAATACAGTCTAACACTTGATGGCTGCCTTGTCAAGTCTTCGTTCTGGCAACCTAGGTGTGCTCTTTGATACCAATCTTTCATTTGAAAGCTGTAAAACCATGTTTTTCCATCGTAAAAACATATCTAAATTACTACATATGCTCTCAGTGACAAATGCAGAAATGTTCATGCGTTCATAACCTCAAGGCTAGATTATTGTAATGCTCTTCTTGTTCTTACTAGAACCAGGAAGTATGACAATATTAGCCCGGCTGTGTCAACACTGCATTGACTCCCTATTAAACATCGCATACATTTTAAAATCTTGCTAATTACTTACAAAGCACTAAATGGTTTAGCTCCTCAGTACTTGAGCAAGCTCTTAACGCATTATAGTCCTTCACGTCTAATCAACGCCAGTTGATAATACCTAGAATATCAAAATCAACTGCGGGCGGTAGATCCTTTTCCTATTTAGCACCCAAACTCTGATACAGTCTCCCTAGCCTTGTTCGGGAAGCAGACACACTCTGTCAGTTTAAATATAGACCAAAAACAAATCTCTTTAACCTGGCATACACATAACACATAACACATTATCACATTTCTATAATTCATATATGTTAAAGGATTGTTAGGAATCATAAGAAGAATGGCATCTATGCTAATATTAGTTTCTGTTTATCCCAAGGTTACCGTCAGCCGCAACTGGTCCATATCCAGATCAGATGGTGGACCTGCACCTGGACACGACCACAACGCATCCCTGAATGTCAGCAGAGATCCTGTCAACTAGACAATCCCCTGTGAAGGCATCGTCAACACGACAGCCATCGGCACAGATCCTCAGCAAAGACCTAGAACCAGCAAGTCAACTTTAAGGATGTCACGGTGAAACTTTCACACCGACACCGGTAAATAAACTTGTGACAACACCAATATTACAGATAGCACTGGGTGGGGCAGGGAGTTAATGTAGCCTACGTAGTGAAATCACTTTTGAATGTGGGTGGTTGACATATTTGGCTAAAAAAAATGTTGGCTCAAATGTTAAGTCATGGAACTCATTGGGTTATATTCTACCAACTCTTATATTTCCAAATATATATGTGGTTTTGTAGATTTTGTCCTGAAATTTACATTTATTCACTAGTTTACTGTCTTAGTGACTAAAAATGTCATATGGTGTGACATGAATGTTATTGTGTATTAAATTAAAAAGGGGTATAATGTGATAATGTAAGTCAATTTATCCTGATTCTTTATCATTACTATATAAAAGTATAGCATTTCTTATGTGCAAATATGTTACATTTTGCATTATTTTACTTTATCATCACTCATAGAAAGACATTTACTTGTAATCTTTCAATATACTTCAAATTCATTTGGGAATACCTTGTTATAAAAGTACCAAAATGCTTGTAACCTTTGCTGGCACTATTCCCCATCTGTCACATTCATAATTTTATGATTAATAACCAAAAAGCCTTAATTTCTTTCAAAATTCTGAATTCACACCACACAATAATCTGTATGCAAAAATCTGTATTAGCTGCATTTAACAAACAACCAAACTTAGTTTGACAAGTGAATCATTGTTTCAGTTACAGCAAAAATCACAAAATTGTTTAAAACAGTGAGTTCTACTCAAAGTAGCAAAGAATCATATGTTTCTAATAATTCTAATTCTAATAATCTTTAGTAAATCATTGAAATTATTATTTTTTATTTAATGCATAAATTCTTTTCAAAATGAGGATGAGTAAAACAATGGCCGAACAGCAAGCTGATGTATTATTTCCTTTCTGTATTCGCATTATCTCGCCATCTACTGAAATCTACCTCAAACTGAAAAAAAAATAATAAAAAAAATAAAGGGAAACATTTGAGTGACAAAATGCTGTAGTTTAACATGGATTCAGCTTGAAAATGGGATAGTAGGGATTCACCAAATTGAGTTGGTGTATAGATATTAAATGTGTAAATAATATAGTATCAAAATGTGTTAAAAGGACAAAATATTCAATAAACTTAACTATTAGTTATAAAATATGTATCTAAGAGCTTTATTTATCTATTTAAATGCAGTTCATATCATATAGTGTGACAAAATAATAATATGGTGTGACAAGAAAACCTGTCACACCTTATGATTTTGTGTCACACCATATGAGGTTTCATGTACTTAGCATGACATTAAGCAATGTGCTTTTATGCTAATATGCTAAAACCATGCTAACTACAATATGACAATATAGTTTTAAAGGTAATATTGACTGAAAAGTTATTTCATTTGGGCATTTTTGTGCAAAATGTGTCACACCGAAAGACAGCGCAAAAGGGAACTGAAGCAGGAGTGCCTGATATACTTGATTTTTTTTTAAACATGAAGGGAGAAAACTCACATTGTAACTTTCAGTGTCCTTCTGAGGTGTTGTTCTTCCTCCTGAAAGAAGGAGGACCCCCACTCCCCAAAGGTCTCCAAACAATTGCCCGTTTAAAAAAAAGGAATATGGCGTCACACCTTATGATATCCATTTTTGGGACAAAATGTTTTAGTTAAGGGTGGCTTCAAAATATTATGCCTGAACTTTTAGTCAAGCAGACTCACCAAAAATATTATTTCAAACCTGTATGAATTTCTTTCTTCTGCTGAACACAAAGGAAGATATTTTGAAGAATGTTGGTAAACAAACAGTTGATGTACCCCATTGACTTTCATAGTATGCTTTTCCTACTATGGAGGTCAATGGGGTACATCAACTGTCTTGTTACCGTCATTCTTCAAAATATCTTCCTTTGTGTTCAGCAGAAGAAAGAAATTCATACAGGTTTGAAATAACTTGAGGGTGAGTAAATGATGAGAGAATTTTCATTTTGAAGTGAACCATTCCTTTAAAAGTGCAACAGAGCCAATCTGCATATTAAACTGAGAGCATTTTAACATCAAAACGTTAAGAATCTTTTAGAATTTTATTTCCAAGTTTTTGATGTCTACTGTACGTCCAAACACAGCTGCAGATTATCTCTCTAGTCATCTTGGTACACAGTGTTCATCAAGCCCCCAGCACTTACAAACACTTTTAGCTTGTTAACTTGTGTGGCAAGGTCCTGTAAAGAAGAAAGAAAGTGAAGGCTGGAATTTGCTCCAGCACCTGAAGATTAGCTCAGCATTCCTGACCGGGGCTGATGCCGGAATGGTGCAGCCATCCTGCTCTGATCCGTAAAAAAGGCTCAGACAGGACCCTGTGCCTGCTGTTGCATGTTCACTTCAGGTATGGTGCAGGGCAGAGCGTACAACACTTCTCGGGGTCAAGGCCCCTGTGTGCATTTGACTAATCTCTTGGTATGAGTGATTCCATCAGTCAAGAAGGCGGTCGCTCGGCCCCACTGCACAGTGCATTTCATTAAGGGGCTTATACAAGCTCGTGGTGGGAACGCCGAATACCTTTACCCGCTTACACAGATTTGCCTAGCTACTTTAAATATATGTTTGTTTGACTTCACATTCCTTCGAAATTCTCAAGTAAGTCCATTTCATAGCTGAGAATGTTGGCTGTGAAATGATGCCATTTTCTGGCTCTATATACACAATGGCAGGAATGAAGAGATTAAACCAACAGCTGTAGTTCCTGTTTATTTGCAATGAACTTTGTAAATATTACATACCGTGTTACGCCCTTCCTGTGTCATAAAAAAAAATAGTACAGTTTTGACATTTTTGTACAACTGTGTAAACCATATTGTTCAGTCTCAAATCAACAGCTCTCAGATCTTCAACATAGCTTCAAAGCTTTAGATTGACCCCTTTATAAAACATGCACTCTGAGCCACAAAGAACATGTGCAGTTTGTGGAATTCTGTACAATTACGTGGTTTCACTAAACTAACAATACTGAGATAATTAACACAAGTTAAATATATATATATATATATATATATATATATATATATATATATATTGCAGTGGACAATATTTTGTCCCCCTGACATTTTTTATACAATTTGCTTAGACAAGACTATTTCATTTTATAGTAAACTATATATAGTATTATTTACTATTTATAGTAAAAAAATAAAAAAACTGAAATACACACAACCGTTTAGAAGTCTGTGGCCAGTAAGATTTCTTTAATGGTAAGTCTATTATATGACTCAGAGTCACATGATCTTTCAGAAATCATTCTAATATGCTGATTTGGTGTTTAAAACGGTTTTGCTGCTTAATATTTTTGAGGAAACCATGATACATTTTTTTTTTTTTTTCAGAATTCTTTGGCGAATAGAAAGTTCAAAAGTTCAATCATTAATTTGAAATAATAAATGTAACCATGTAAAACATAATACTTTCACTTTTGATACATGTAATGCATACTTGCTGAATTAAAGGGGTCCTATTATGATTTTTCTCTTTGTCAACTTTAGATAGTGTGCAATGTTGCTGTTCGACTCGATTGGACTACAACGTGTTTTTTCCGGACTTTGTGAAGTCACAATATTACTCATTTAAATAATCTCCGCCCACGGAATACGCAAAAAAAAAGTGAGGCCTGGTTGAGCTGCATTAGAGTTATCAAAGAGACATAACTCATTTGTTTGACCTTCCTAAGGCTGATGAACTTAGAAAGGTTCAAATGTATTTTAAATACTGTTCCTGAACATTATAACCCCAGCATTTATCTGTGTGCTGTGCATTGATCACAAATTGTAAGTATGTCTTATTATTTGTAGTTGCGTTTTCTATTAACAATTCCAATTATAAGTTTCATGTTGTTGCTGCGATGTAAATAAAGGGCATACCTTTGCCTCAGCTCACCTACTAGTTAGGGAAGTGACATTTCCTGAATGCCCGCTAAGAGATGCCAATCACAACACACTGGGCCAGCTAACCAATCACAGCACCTTTCGTTTTTCAGAAGGAGTGGCTTCATCGAAACAGGAAATAGATGGCGCATTCGAGCCAGACTGGGGAGAGAGGTGCTGTAATAATGTAAAATATGTGAAAATAATGTGTTTTTTGAACAATCAAGCATGAAAACATATTCTAGTACAAAACAACGTACTGACCCCAAACGTTTAAATGGTAGTGTTACTGTTACCGCAAAACAGGGTGAACATGATTTCACCAAGTACAACATGTTCCTGGATCAACATTTTTGTTGATCCTGGAACAACATTCCAATCAACCAATCAGATTTGGAGGACAAGTTTATGGTTTATGTCAAGTTTAGGCTTACAATCAGGGTTAGGTGCTTCTACATCAATGTTATTCACCTATCATTTCCCTCTGATTTTAGGGATAAGTAATGGGTAGGGTAAGGTTTAAGGGTAGGGACAGGGTTAGGACAAATTTTTCAGACAGGAATATTGTTCCAGGATCAACAAAATATGTTAGGTGACCACCTAAACAGACAGAAGTTCTTTTTGAAATTTGTTATAAAACATGTTGTCTAGCATAATCTGGTTGCCTTCACCACTTTCAAGTTGAATCAGCATCAGTGGCTGAATGTGTTGACACTGTCCAGGGTCCGGGTCTAGATATCTCAGACAAATAAACAAACACAGAACAGACCCTCCACAGCTAATGCCAGACAGGGTACTTCCTCTGTAAATGTGTCTCCACCTCTTCCCTGCTCACTACTCTTCCCTGTATCCCAACAAACCTACATAGGCGAAACCCTCACAACTTAACAATTTCCTGCTACAGTATATTGTAAATGCAGCCAGAAATGAATTGATTTTCTAAATTCCAAATCATTTCAAATTTAAAACAATTTCCTTCAGAGAGATATATGTGCAATGTTGTTAATGCAGACATGTGTGTGTATTTAGGTCAAACTGCGACTGACAATCAATATCTGTCACTTGTCAATATCTATGCATTGTTCAAGATTACCAGAAGCCTTCCATTGTGACTTACACTTCACTGACCCAGAAAACATGGCTATAATTGATCGATTTTGCTTTTCTTGGTTAAGAGCGTGTCCCATCTGTGTCGAATTAGTGCAAAAGGTAGGGCAAGTTAGGAACAAACAAAGAGAAATTCGGGTACAGTGCAAGGTAGTGCGAATAAAACTATTTACACAGACATAAATGTGAGTTTGTGTAAAAGTAAAAGTGCAAGTTAAAGAAAAAGCCTGCAATGTTTGGTAAAGTGAATGTAGGGGGGACTGAATTGAACACTGGTCCTAAAAGGCCATCCTTTAGAGGCTGGAGCGTGCTGCGAGGGGAATACCAAGCTCTATGAACAATGACTGCAGGTCAGGGTCAGCTCAGACAGGCTTTCAGAGTGGTCCACACTAGTGTAGAGGGGAACAGAGACCGCCAAGGCAGGCTGAAGAATAGCTCTGACCTGAAACGGCAGCACTTCTGGAATAAATTACATTCAGTGGTCTCTTACGTGACAAAATCTGTGTACTTTATTGTTCTGCTGTGTGTCAAGAACAATTTAAAATAAATGTAGGATGTATGTCTCTCTATTTTATTTACTTAAATATTCCTCTTTATATATAATGTATACTAAAGATGAAGTATGCAACTAGTGGCACCTCACAGAAAAAAAAGAAAGAAAAAAAAAAACAGTTTCCATATAGGTTTCTCAAGCGCTACCCAAGATTAGTCCCGCCCCAAAATCACACTACTGGGCCAATGGGTCAAGGTTTTAGCATGGTCCGATTAGCCCCTGCTTGTAGATGTTGTAGCTATACACTGTCTGGGGAAAAAGCATATTTTTGGAGCTGCATGTGTATGGCAAAATAAAATGTTTTGCAAGCAACATACAAATTGCAGATATTTATTATAGTAGATGTTTTCCCACTATAATTTATTTCTTATAAATGATCATGTCAGAAATCATGTAAACTAACTATCAAAAATACACGGTTTAAAAAAGAGAGAGAAGAGTTCCAGGAAGTAACTTCAAATGTTTAAACAAACAAAAAAACTTTGTAAAGATATTTTTGCCTATCAACTTGAATGCTGTAATCCATTGTGCTGTTTATTGTTAACCATTTTCTGTTATTTCTCTTTTGCTATTTGCAAGGAAGTTTAAAAAAATGTTCATGCTGCAGTGTAGTGAAATGTATCATAAAAATATATAATAAATCCTTATATAAAGACAAAAACTATATATACACACATATACATTATATATATATATATATGTGTGTGTGTGTGTGTGTGTGTGTGTGTGTGTGTGTGTGTGTGTGTGTATGTATATATATATATATATATATATATATATATACACACGCACACACATTACATAGCGGAGTTTAGAGATTAAACACCTTATTCAAAGCCATCTTAAATATATATGATATACTAATAATATATATAATGTAATTTTATGATCAAATAAATAAATAAAATAAATATAACA